>NC_053391.1:275234591-275550614 GCF_905171765.1 Bufo bufo | reverse complement strand
GCGCTAGGAGTCAGGGTAAGACGACCTACTCCTCCTAGACACGGAGGAGCAGGAGTCTCAACAGCCAAGCTGTTGGGAAAAAGGGGAAACATAAACAGACTAATGGAAATGGCAGGTGAACTAAGTAGCTCAACCAACCTGCCACAGCCTTGCTGACTGGATCCCTGACACAGAGAATCCAGAACCATTAGCTGCACAAACCAACATAGGAAAATCCCAACAGACCATCACCCAGACATGACACATACAGGTAAGCATAAACTTAATAAGACATAAAACCTGAACTTAAACCTAGACTTAAACCTATGACCACAGTGGTGGCTCTTACAGAGGAATGGAAAGCACAGGAGGCTGCCTCAGCTAGCAAGACTGAAGCAACCTACTGAGCCCTGCTGGAGAGAGGGTATATATAGGCCAAAGTGGCCACACCCAAAGGTTGGACACACCCAGTGACATCACACACACACTGGGAAGGAAGTTAACCCTTCCAATGCCACAGAAGGGAAAACACACATACATAAAAGGAAAGTGCACACAATAAACATACCACACGGTGCACACAACACACACACCTAACAAAAGGTTGCTAGGTGTGACCGCATGCCAGGGCAGCAAGCTGCCTAGCAACGCTCAGGCTGCTCTGCTGCTAAACCCCAACACTGGTTGCCCGCGGCAACCACAAATGAGGCCACAGACAAGCGGCCCTCACCCGTGGTTGAAGACCCATGCAAAACCGCCGGCAACTGCATGCGGTAAGAAGTCACGGTCATGGGCCTGGCCGTGACAGCTCCGTGGTTCAGGGTATGTCATCCGGGTTTTGCCTTGTGAACCTTTTTGTCCTGACTGGGAATTTGTAGGCATCCTTCTTATGTGAGTCCTGTCTGCCACTCCCAGATGCTATATTAGTTTCAGTTTCACTTGCAGTCATTGCCAGATATAGTCCTTACTTCCAGTGCTATTCTGACCTTTGAGGAGATTGTTTGACAGGTGTTGCTGTGGAGCTCTTGTCCGGCGTGGAATGTCGTGTTTGGGATCGCCCTTCTCTGCTCGTGACTGGATAAGTCTATCTCTGCTGTTGATTGTTTTGTGTGTTGCTGTCTTCCCCTGTTGTTCTCCTAGACGTGAGTGATGGTGACTAGTTCTCCCATCGGCCTTTCCCCCAGTCTAGTCTTGTTAGGGTGACTGAGAGTTTAGGCATACTGCTCGCCGCACGGTTCACACCCCGTCTAGGTAATCAGGGCAGACAGGTGCCAGCTTAGGGTTAGTCAGGGGTGGTCATTCTATTTCCCATCCGTAGATAAGGGTCCCCGCTTCCCCTCCGTCTGTGCGACACGACTGCTGGGGAATAGCGGCCGTGACAGTATATCTGGCCTTTAAAAAAAAAAAAAAGTGACATTTCTTTATTTTTTTTTGCTGCAGTTTTGCTTGTATTTTTTTCTGTTCCACTATGGGATCCAGTTACGGTTTTGGCAAAACAATTACAGGGGTTATCCCTTGAAGTGGCAGGATTAAAAAGCAACAGTGCTGCAGCAGCAGCAGGCGAATCCTTGGGTTCCACCGTTGCTACGGGAAACCAAGGTACTCCTGAGCCAAAAGTGGCCTTTTACTGATAGGTTCTCCAGGAGGGAGAGACCAATTTGTAACCTTCAGAGAAGCTTGCAAATTGTTCTTCAGGTTACGCCGCAAGATCCTCCGGCGGTGAGGAACAACGGGTGGGCATTGTAATTTCTCTCCTGCAAGGAGATCCGCAGGCTTGGGCTTTCTCCCTACCATCAGACTCTCCGGCCTTACGATCAGTGGAGGAGTTTTTTGAAGCCCTGGGTCTCGTATATGATGACCCGGACAGGGTCTCACTGGCTGAGTCTAGCTACGTAGACTTCGGCAAGAGAACCGGTCTGCTGAACTATATTGTATCCGAAATCCGTAGTGGGCTACTGATACGTTATGGAACGACTCGGGCCCTTAGAGTCAGTTCTGGCCAGGGGTTGTCTGAAAAATTAAAAGGACGCGCTGGCGGTATACGAGGTCCCTGGGTCTCTTGAGGCTGTGCTATGTCTCTGTCGCATAAGAATCGACAGACGACTCAGGGAGAGACTATTAAATTTTACGGAGGCCTCTATAGGGCAGGGATCGGTTTGTTATTGATCCAGTCGAAACCAATGCAAATAGGGGGCGCCACTAGACGGGTGAATCCTCCTAAGTTATGCCGTAGGTCAGAGGTTTGTTTTCATGGTGGGGGGAGGGGTCATTTTGTAAAGGTTTGTCCCTCAGAACCCAAGAGACCACAAACAAAGGAGCCGCGGGAAAACTAGAGTCCCCAGATTGTGCGAAGGATAACAGTCTGGGCGTATTCGTTTCCTCCATACGCATGTCTCAGTTTTTGTTGTCCGCTACCGTTGAGGCGGGCAATAAGACTGAGATCTGTTCCGTCTTTTTGGACAGTGGGGCGGGGATCAACTTGGTGGATTCACGGTTTGCTCAGGCTCTGGGTTTTACTCCGGAACCGGTACGCAGAACTATTCCTGTTTTTGCCATCGACTCCTCCCCTCTTACTCAGAGAGAGTTAACTCAGATCATCCATAATATCCATCTGCAGGTAGGGGACCTCCATAAAGAGCATATCTCTTGTTATGTCCTGGACGGTCTTCCGGCTCCTATGGTATTGGGGCTTCCCTGGCTGGTGACTCACAATCCAGTGGTGGATTGGCAGGCCGGGGAGATTGTGGAGTGGAGTGAACATTGTAAGGACAACTGCTTGAGTAGTAGGTGCTCTACACTCTCTGTAACATCTTTACCTGCCTTTCTGTCAGATTTTATGGATGTGTTCTCTGAGAAGGGTTGTCAGGGGTTACCACCTCATCGTCCATATGATTGCCTGATTAATCTATGTACCTGGGGCAAAAACTACCTAAAACCGGTTATTCAATCTTTCCGGCCTGGAGATGAAGGCTATGCAAAGATTATATTACGGAGAGTATGGCTGTAAGGGACACATCAGACCCTCTTCTTTACCCGTGGCTGCCGGGTTCTTTTTTCGTTAAAAAGAAAGAGGGGGCCTGCGTCCTTGCCTGGATTTCCGGGAATTAAACCGGATAACTATCCGAGATCCCTATCCTCTTCCTCTCATTCCGACCTCTAAAACAAGTTGCTGGTGCTAAATGGTTTCTCCAAAATGGATCTCACAGGAGCCTATAACCAGGTTCGCATCAAAGAGGGGGATGAGTGGAAAAACGGCTTTTAATACTCCGGAAGGGCATTATGAAAAATCTGTCATGCCATTTGGTCTTACTAATGCGCTTGCGGTGTTCCAACATTTTGTCAACGATATTTTTAGTCACCTTATCGGGAGATTATGTTGTGATATCTCTGATGATCATCCTGGTCTATTCCCGATCTGGATACACATAAGATCCATGTGAGACAAGTGCTGCAAATATTAAGGGCCAAAGCAAATGTTTGCTAAATTAGAGAAATGTGTGTTTCGCCGTAAAAGAACTGCCATTTCTGGGGTATGTGTTGTCAGATTCAGGTTTCCGCATGGATCCAGAGAAAGTCCGGGCGATTATGGACTGGAGATCTGCCTGAGAACCGTGAAGGCATTGCAACGCTTCCTTGGGTTTGCCAATTTTATAGAAAGTTTATAAAGAACTATTCCTTTGGTGGTCAAACCACTGACGGACATGACCCGAAAGGGATCCGATTTTACCAAATGGTCACATGCAGCCAAAACTAGCCTTTACATCTCTGAAGGAGAGATTCACCTCGGCCCCTAGTTCTCGTACAGCCAGATGTCTTGCTTCCATTTATTGTAGAGGTTGACGCATTCAGAGGTGGGGGTGGGCGCGGTACTATCTCAGGGCCCGTCCCCTGGTGGAATGGCATCCGTGTTCTTTCTTTTCGAAGAAATTGTCTACTGCCAGAAAGGAGACTATTATATTGGCAACCGGGAACTTTTGCTATTAAGTTGGCCTTTGAGTAGATGGAGGCGTCATTTTTTTGGAGGGGGCGGTTCATCCCAACACGGTGATTACTGATCACAAAAAAACTTATTATATCTCGGTGGTCGTTATTTTTTACTAGGTTTAATTTTGTAATAACCTATCGCCCGGGGGCAAAAAAATACTAAGGCGGAAGCATTGTCCCAAAGTTTCCCTGGAGGGGGTGATGTTGATGTACGCCAGAGCCCATTTTGCAAAAGGGGGTGGTGGTCCTCTGCATTACACTCAGGTTTGGAGGGGAGGGTTTTGGAAGCTTAGGGGGGACGCCCCGGCTCCTGCCCCTCGGGTAAACTGTTTGTGCCAGAAAATTTACGCCTGGAGATACTAAAAGTTATCTAAAAGAGGTTAGTGTCTCGTCGGTTCTGGTGGCCTAAGTGGCGCCAGGAGGTGTTGAATTTTTGTGTCTGCATGTGCTACCTGTGCTCGGTTCTAAGGTAGATCATACTCGTCCGGCAGGGCGTCTTTTACCTCTGGCCATCTCCAACATGCCTTGGACGCACCTATCAATAGATTTTCATTACGGATCTACCAGTATCAGCGGGAAAGACTGTTATTCTTGTAGTTGTGACAGATTCAGTAAAAAGGGTGCACTTCATTGCTCTTGCCGCATTGCCTAATGCTAACACACTGGCTCAGGTTTTTATTGACCACATCGTGAAGCTTCACGGGGTCCCTTCCGATATTGTTTTGGTTTGTGGTACCCAATTTGTTTCTACATTTTGGAAAGCTTTTTGTTCTCGTTTAGGGGTTCATCTGTCGTTTTCTTCATCTTTCCATCCACAGTCCAACGCGTCAGGACTGAATGTACCAATCAAAAACCTAGAGACATATTTGAGAAGCTTTGTTTCCGAAAATCAGGAGGAATGGTCATCTTATTTACCGTTAGCCGAGTTTGCCATTAATAATCGTGGTCAAGAATCTACCGATAAGTCACCATTTTTTGGTGCGTATGGTTTCCATCCTCAGTTTTGTACGTTTAGTGAGGGGGGGGCCGTCTGGGATTCCCGAGGAGGAACGATTTGCGTCTTCACTTCCTTCAGTGTGGCAGAGTGTGCAAGAAAGTTTGAAGAGAATTGGTGGTAGATACAAACGTGTGGCTGATAGGAAGCGCTCTGAAGGTCCGGACCTTGGGGTGAATGACTTGGTGTGGTTGTCTACCAGAAATATCAAGTTGAAGGTTCCCTCGTGGAAATTAGGTCCGAGATTTATTGGTCCTTATAGGGTAATTAAGATCATTAACCCGGTGGCTTTTCGTCTGGAGCTACCTCAGACTCTAAGGATCCATAATGTCTTCCACAGGTCTCTGCTTAACAGATATATAGAACCTCCTGAACCATTGCCACTACCGCCTCCACCGGTGGTTGTTGATGGCAGTCTTGAGTTTCAGGTAGAAAAGATTGTTGATTCACGATATGTTCGCCGCTCTCTTCAGTACCTGGTGCACTAGAAAGGTTATGGTTCCGAAGAGAGAATGTGGGTTCCAGCATCAGAGATAAAAGCGGACAGACTCATTCGGGCTTTTCATAGCTCCCATCCGGAGAGGCCTGGTCTTGAGGGTCCGGGGGCCCCTCATAGAAAGGGGGGTACTGTCACGACTGTGACTGATCCAGACAGGTCTGGGAGGAGGAGGTCGCAGCGACTTGCTACTCGCGATAGCTTGTGAGTTTGCTCCGTGGTTCAGCGTATGTCATCCGGGTTTTGCCTTGTGAACCTTTTTGTCCTCACTGGGAGTTTGTAGGCATCCTTCGCAGGTGAGTCCTGTCTGCCACTCCCAGATACTATATTAGTTTCAGTTTCACTTGCAGTCATTGCCAGATATAGTCCTTACTTCCAGTGCTATTCTGACCTTTGAAGGAGATCGTTTGACGGTGTTGCTGTGGAGCTCTTGTCCGGCGTGGACTGTCGTGTTTGGGATCGCCTTCTCTGCTCGTGACTGGATAAGTCTATCTCTGCTGTTGATTGTTTGTTTGTTGCTGTCTTCCCCTGTTGTTCTCCTAACGTGAGTGATGGTGACTAGTGCTCCCATCGGCCTTTCCCCAGTCTAGTCTTGTTAGGGTGACTGAGGGTTTAGGCATACTGCTCGCCGCACGGGTTCACACCCCGTCTAGGGTATCAGGGCAAACAGGTGCCAGCTTAGGGTTAGTCAGGGGTGGCTATTCTATTTCCCATCCGTAGATAAGGGTCCCCCTTCCCCTCCGTCTGGTGCGACACGACTGCTGCTGGGATAGCGGCCGTGACAGTAATGAAGATATGGAGGAGAAGAGAAAATGGAAGAGTAGAAAGGAAGCAAGATACAGTGTCTCACAAAAGTGAGAACACCCTTCACATTTTTGTAAATATTTCATTATATCTTTTCATGGGACAACACTGAAGATCTGACACTTTGATACAATGTAAAGTAGTCAGTGTACAGCTTGAATAACAGTGTAAATTTGGTGTGCCCTCAAAATAACTCCACACACAGCCATTAATGTCTAAACCGCTGGCAACAAAAGTGAGTACACACCTAAGTGAAAATGGCCAAATTGTGCCCAATTAGCCATTTTCCCTCCCCGGTGTCATGAGACTCGTTAGTGTTACATGGGCTCAAGTGTGAATGAAGAGCAAGTGTGTTAAATTTGGTGTTATTGCTCTCACACTCTCTCATACTGGTCATTGGAAGTTCAACATGGCACCCCATGGCAAAGAACTTGTCACGAGGGTGTCAAGAGCCACGTCTGACTCCGTTATACCCGGGGTCAGGAAGTCGCAGCGGGTGACTGCGCGCTCTATGTCTAAAGATAGTGCTGTTTCTTAATGGTAGCTTTCTGGATTTGCCTTGCAATCCTTTTTGGCTCACTCAGGGATCCGTAGCTTCTCCTCCTCAGCTGTTTCTTGTCCAGCAATCCCAACCTCCTTATATTCCCATCTCCCACTTCTCTGGTTGCCAGGTATAGAGCTTCCTGCCTGGACTTCTATACTGACCCACTGGAGCTGTGTAGCTTTGATTCCTGGTTGTTGTTCCAGAGCGTTACCCTCCGGATCCCTGTTGGGCTTTTGTTGTCCGCTGTTGTCGCCCACCTGGGATTTAATTTTTTATCTGTATTGTCTGTCCTCTCCTTGGTGTTTCCCTTTAGTGTTAGTGGTGCGGACTAGTGTTCCCACCGCCCTATTCACTACGTAGGGCTCATCTCAGGGAAAGCCAGGGTTTAGGCACGTGATCGGTGTACGGGTGAGAAACCCGTCTAGGGACGTCAGGGCAGTCAGGTGCCAGCCTCAAGGTGAGTTAGGGGTCACCACCTTTCCCTCTCCCTTGGACAGGGCCTTTTCATTTCCCTCCCTTTTCGTCACGTATGTGATCGGCAAGCCGGTCATGACAGAACTCTCTGAAAGGAAGAGTTGTTGTTCTACATAAAGATGGCCTAGGCTATAAGAAGATTGCCAACACCCTGAAACTGAGCTGCAGCACGCTGGCCAAGACCATACAGTGGTTTAACAAGACAGGTTCCACTCAGAACAGGCGACACCATGGTCGATCAAAGTTGAGTCCACATGCTCAGTGTCAAATCCAGATGTTGTCTTTTCAAAATAGATGTATGAGTGCTGCCAGCATTGCTGCAGAGGTTAAAGGGGTGGGGGGAAAAGGTCAGCTTGTTAGTGCTTAGATCATACGCCGCACACTTCATCAAATTGGTCTGCATGGCTGTCGTCCCAGAAGGAAGCCTCTTCTAAAGATGATGCACAATAAATCCCGCAATCAGTTTGCTGAAGACAAACAGGCTAAGGACATGGATTACTGAAACCATGTCCTGTGGATAAACTTTTTTGGTTCAGATGGTGTCAAGCATGTGTGGCGGCAACCAGGTGAGGAGTACAAAGACAAGTGAGTCTTACCTACAGTCAAGCATGGTGGTGGAAGTTTCATAGTTTGGGGCTGTTATGAGTGCTGCCGACTGTGTGCAGCTATAGTTCATTGAGGGAACCATGAATGCCAACATGTGTTGTGACATACTGAAGCCTTTGGAAACTGGGCCGCAGGGCAGTCTTCCAAATTGATAACTACCCCAAACGCACCTCCAAGATGACAACTGCCTTGCTAAAGAAACGGAGGGTAAAGGTGCTGGACCAAACATGTCTCCAGACCTAAAGCCTATTGAGCATTTGTGGGGAATGCTCAAACAGAAGGTGAAGTAGGGCAGGGTCTCTAGCATCTACCACCTCTGTGATGTCGTCATGGAAGAGTGGAGGGGATGGATTCCAGTAGCAACCTGTGAAGCTCTAGTGAACTCCATGCCCAAAAGAGTTAAAGGGCTTCTGTCACCCCACTAAAGTGATTTTTTTTTTTTCCGGCTAGTTAAATTAGTTATATTGCGATATATGAAAATATAATGGTGTTACTTACTTTGATCCGGCAGTTTCTTCCAAAAACGAAGTTTTATAATATGTAAATTAGGTCTCTACCAGCAAGTAGGGTGGCTACTTGCTGGTAGCTGCTGCAGAAAACCGCCCCCTCGTCGTGTTGATTGACAGGGCCAGCCGGGATCTCCTCCTCCGGCTGGCCCTGTCGGCATTTCAAAAATCGCGCGCCTGTGTTCATTCGGCGCAGGCGCTCTGAGATGAGGAGGCTCGTCTCCTCAGCACTCCCTCAGTGCGCCTGCGCCGATGACGTCTTCTATTTCGGTGATGTCATCGGCGCAGGCGCACTGAGGAAGTTCTGAGGAGACGAGCCTCCTCATCTCAGAGCGCCTGCGCCGAATGAACACAGGCGGGCGATTTTTGAAATGCCGACAGGGCCAGCCAGAGGAGGAGATCCCGACTGGCCCTGTCAATCAACACGACGAGTGGGCGGTTTTCTGCAGCAGCTACCAGCAAGTAGCCGCCCTACTTGCTGGTAGAGACCTAATTTACATTTTATAAAACTTTGTTTTTGGAAGAAACTGCTGGATCAAAGTAAGTAACACCATTATATTTTCATATATCGCAATATAACTAATTTAACTAGCCGGAAAAAAAAATATCACTTTAGTGGGGTGACAGAAGCCCTTTAAGGCATTGCTGGAAAATAATGATGGCCACACAAAATATTGACAATTTGAGCACAATTTGGCCATTTTCACTTAGGGGAGTACTCACTTTTGTTGCCAGCGGCTTAGACATTAATGACTGTGTGTTGAGTTTTTTTGAGGGCATGCCAAATTTACACTTTTATAAAAGCTGTACACTGACTGCTTTACATTGTACCAAAGTGTCATATCTTCAGTGTTGTCTCATGAAAAGATGTAATAAAATATGTACAAAAATGGGAGGCGTATTCACTTTTGTGAGATACTGTATGTATGACCATCATGTATGAGCAGATTCAAATATGGTCCACCAGAAGAGGACATGCATAAGGTAAGTTACAACCTAGGGAGAATGAAGGAGAAATAAATAGCAAAAAGGATACTATTCTGCGGCAGTAGGGGGGGGTCCCATATGGTTAATGGGCCTGAAAATAGAGAAAAGAGGAATTGGATACCCAACGTCATCACATTATCAAACATAATTACATTAGACCCTTGGGTGAGAGGCTCTGTAACCTTTAAACCCAGCATGCCTCTCTTATTTTAAGCTGCTTGGCTCTATCCCCCCCCCTCGTTTTGGAACCATGTTTCACCACCTGAAACTTGAGTTGGGAAATTTTATGTGTTGCTTAATCAAAATGGGCCGGAACTGGTAACAGGAGATTTTTTTCTACTTATCGTATGCTGAATAAAAAATCTCTACTTTCAAAACTAAAACCTACCAGCTGTGGTTGTATCTATTATGAAAAATATTACTGTAAGATATATATGCCAGATGCTTATTTTTAATATTTAACCCTTATTGGACCCTGAGATTTTTAATTTTTGTGTTTTCGTTTTTCACTCCCCGCCTTCCCATAGTCCTAACATTTTTATTTTTCCATTCACATAGCCTTCTTAGGGCTTATTTTTTGGGGGGACAAGTTGTACTTTCTAATGGCGCCATTTACGGTTGCATACCATGTAGTGGGAAGCAGTTAATAAAAATCCAAATGAGGTAGAATTGGAAAAAAACGCAATTCTGAGAAAGGTTTTTATTTATATTTTTTTACACCATACACTATGCAGTAAAATTGAACTGTTATCTTCATTCTCCAAATCAGTACGGTTACAACGATGCCACACCTATATAATTTTTCTTGCATTTTAATACTGCAAAAAAAATTTTTATCACCATATTCTGACCCCTATAACTTTTTTGTAGTTATGTGTACGGAGCTGTGTAACGGCTCATTTTTTGCGGGACAATCTGTACTTTTCATTGATACCAATTTTAATTGTGTACAACTTTTTGATAACTTTTTATAAAAAAATTATTGGGGAGTTGAAGTGTAGGCTGTTTTTATTTTTTTTCCCCATTACGCCATATGCCGTATGCCATTAATATTGTTATATTTTTATTGTATGGGCATTTTCGCATGTAGCGATGCCCATGATGTTTATTTTTTTTATTGGTTAAGTATTTTTATTTAACCCCTTCACTTCCGAGCCACTTTTCACCTTAAATCTCAGACCGAATTTTGCAAATCTGACATGTCACTTTATGTGGTAATAACTTTGGAACGCTTTTACTTATCCAAGCCATTCTGAGATTGTTTTCTCATGACACATTGTACTTCATGACAGTGATAAATTTGAGTCGTTATATTTCACCTTTATTTTTAAAAGAATCCAAAATTTACCCAAAATTTCGAAAAATTCACAATTTTCAAAATTTTTGAAACTACACCCCTCATGGAATTTAAAACTGATTTTACAAACTTTGTTAACGCTTTAGGTGTTCCACAAGAATTAATGTAAAATAGAGATACAATTTTAAAATTTCCCTTTTTTGGCAGATTTTCCATTTTAATATATTTTTTTCTAGTTACAAAGCAAGGGTTAACAGCCAAACAAAACTCTATATTTATGGCTCTGATTCTGTAGTTTACAGAAACACCCCATATGTGGTCGTAAACCGCTGTACGGGCACACGGCAGGGCACAGAAGGAAAGGAATGCCATACGGTTTTTAGAAGGCAGATTTTGCTGGACTGGTTTTTTGACACCATGTCCCATTTTAAGCCCCCCTGATGCACCCCTAGAGTAGAAACTCAAAAAAAGTGACCCCATTTTAGAAACGACACCCCTCAAGGTATTCAAAACTGATTTTACAAACTTTTTTAACCCTTTAGGTGTTTCACAAGAATTTATGGAAAATAGAGATACAATTTCAAAATTAAATAAATAAATTGGACTGGCACTCTGTATGTGTGGGCTAGAGCACCTGGTCCCTATTTGCATAAGAGTGAGCTATTCCTTCAATTATCCTTCTTCCAGTCTACTTTTTCACCTATTTGGAATTTAGCTCCTCTGTCTGCAAATATGGATGTGTGGAATCATATGGAACATAAAATCAAGAAGGTTGACACATATATGTTTGATGTCTCTGAGGGAATTGATCCATCAACAAATAGAATCAAATCCACAGTCGAGGTATTTAGAGAATTAGAGACCCTGTTATTAAAACAATTGCGACAATACTGGGAAATTAAATCTTTAAAGCAATATTTAAATCAGAACACAATACCGAAAGGCTTACAACTTTTTAAAACACCAGCCCAAGATTTGTGGAGCGAGGAATTTAATCAAGAGTGGGACAAATTTCTAGACACTCAATCACGGGGTTTAATTGAATTAATAATAAAACGCAGAACCCAAATCTTAGCCACAATAGGTGAAAAAATCAACCAAATTAAAGGGGAGATGGAACACCTAGTGAAAGATGAAACATATAATAACTGGCAAGAAAGAATCTGCAGAAGTTTAGATAAAACCGAACAAGATATTATCTTTAAAAAAAGTAAAAAACTAAGAAAATTTGATATACAAGAAAATAAATCAAAATCAAATGAAACAGTAATAGACATCCAAAGTACTGTAGAAACAATCCCCAGTGAAAAACAAAGGTACAATATACCAGTAAGAAACAGATTTGAGAACTTCACAGAACAAGCTTTTTTAGACCGGACACCGCCCCATCACTCTACACGACCGAAACACAGGAGATCACTATCCCCATTATCCCCAATTCACAAACACACTCCCCCCCCAAAACACCCTTACAATTTGAGATACCACAATTCACATATAGAGAATTATCAACAAGGACACCCACGAGCACCGAGATACAGAGAACAACAGTTCACAACACCGACACACCAACCACACTATTCCAACCAAAGGGATCAAAGAAAACACGTAGAGGACGTAAAAAGACACAAAAAATACAGAAAAGATCACTAGAGAAAGACAATATTATTACCTAAGTGATGTAGTTTTATCCCAAGCACAAATATCACTTTTAAACAAAGGACTCAAATTCGCTCCATCCGCGAAGCTAAACAAATTCGATACTTACATTGGTATACAAAAGTTTATTAAAAATATGTGCCTGAAGAAATATTTTTTAAAAAACCCGTTGGTTCCACAAACATGTAAAATTGAAAAATTCCAACATACTTCACTTAAAAATAAATCAAAAAAAATTTCCCAGAAATGAGATAGGGCCAGAAATGGCAGGTTTTCAAAAATGTGTTGAAATGGATTTACGAAAATTGAAAGAAAAACAAACACACAACAGTAATTTATCAAAAAAAGAAGCTCTAGCCATAAGAGAACTACAGGACAGGGAAGAAATTACGATACGCCCAGCCGATAAGGGGGGCGCTATTGTAATTTTAAATACCCAAGATTACAACAAAGAGTGCCTAAGACACTTATCTGATGTAGAAACGTATAAGATATTAAAAGGGGACCCCACTATCTCTTTCAAAGAAAAATTACTTAAATACAGTACCAAAGGATTGGATCTAGAAATTCTCAATAAAACAGAATTCAATTTTATTATGGGAACACCTGGTAGGCTACCAGTATTATATTGCCTACCTAAGGTGCACAAAGATGCGGCCTGTCCACCAGGCCGCCCCATAATATCCGGTATTGGATCCTTAACCGCGAATTTGTCCAAATATATAGACACGTGGTTACAACCATTAGTTAGAAAAACAAAATCATATCTGAAAGACACCACAGAAATCATTGAAGTCTTAGAAAAACTGAAGGTAGAAGACAATTGGATTTTAGCAACCCTTGATATCAAATCACTATATACAGTGATTAATCATAACCAAGGTCTCCATGCCCTTAGAGCCCAATTAGGGAAAGAAAATTTAAAACCAGAACAGTTGGAATTTATTGCAGAAGGCGTTAAACATATATTGGAACATAATTATTTCTTTTTTAAGGACAATTATTACCTCCAGATCATGGGGACCACCATGGGCACCAGGTTTGCCCCTAGTTATGCTAATTTGTTTTTGGCCCATTGGTGCTCTGGCGTAGATATATCGATGATGTCATCCTGATCTGGAGGGGTGATGAAATCGGCTTATGTTCCTTTATTTCTGAGATAAATAAGAATGTTTACAATCTAACTTTCACAGCAAACATAAATCAGTTAGAAACAGAGTTTCTTGATCTAAACATAACGAAAAATGAAGAGAGATATATATGTCGTACTTTTCAAAAAAAGACAGCTAAAAATGGGTATATATTATATTCCAGCTGCCACCTGCA
Source organism: Bufo bufo (assembly GCF_905171765.1). NCBI lineage: Eukaryota > Metazoa > Chordata > Amphibia > Anura > Bufonidae > Bufo > Bufo bufo. The sequence continues at coordinate 275,536,958 of NC_053391.1, read as the reverse complement.
TTACTGGCTGACGAATTTACCTTTTGGCCAGTTTCGTCGTTTGAAAAGAAACTGTACAGAAAATTGTCAATACCAAAAAGAAGCCGAAATATTGAAAGAGAAATTTTTAGACAAAAAATACCCAACATATATCTTAGAAACAGCACTACAGAAAGCAAATGAAATACCAAGGGAAACCTTTTTCAGAAAAACTCCCAAAAGTCTAGATAACCATATAATGAATAAAATTATGGATAAGAAAACGGATTTTAGGATTATATTACCTTTTTCCACTCAATTTAGAAAGATAAATTGTATTATCAACAAATATTGGCACGTATTAACACAGGATAAAATAATTGGTTCACTTTTACCATCAAAACCCAAAATCACTTACACACGGGCATAAAGTTTAGGTTTAAAAATTGCACCCTCAATTAAATATAATCCTAATAAAATTTCCTCAACTGAAAACTGGATGAGTTTTAAAGGCTTCTATAGATGTGGGGAAATGTCAGGGATGCAAAACAACCAATTCGCAAGGAAAACCGCTGACATTAATTCATCACAAAATACTTTTCCCTGACGGTAAAAAGTTTCCTCACTTGCAATTCTTCCAGTGTGATCTATCTCATTCAATGTCCGTGTAAAAAAACAGTACAGTTGGTAGGAACAAAACGATGCCTAAACACAAGGATAAGCGACACATCTGCGCAATATTAGAAATGGATATATGAAACATTCATTATCCAAACATTTTAAGGAGGTCCACAACAAAGACCCAACAGGTATGTTTTTTATGGCACTGCAAAAGATTGATACACACTGGCGAGGAGGAAAACATATAGATAGGATGTCTAGGGCTGAATCACGTTTAATATTCGACTTCGGAAGTCTCATTCCAATGGGTCTGAATGCAGACTTAGAAATATTCGGCTTTTTGTGAATATGGGTTGTTTTCTGATGGTGAGCCTCATGTTAGGCTGTTTACCAGCACTGAGTCTCTCCCTCGGAGCCGGACACACATACTCCTTTGTCATCTTTTTCACGAAAATGCCTGAACATAAAAACCCAAAAATTATTGGAATATCATAATTAAAATTACTCACGACATCAAGCAATATGTGTCACTTCTTTATATTTTTATATATTCATATATATATATTTTATTGCTTACATTAACTATTTATAGATTTTTAGATGTTGTTATATGCTTTTATTATATACTAAATTTAATCTGATGAATTTATCTATTACCATTTTTTATTTATATATATATATATATATATTTTTTATATATTTTTATTGTTGTATTCATACAATATACTCTTGCAGCGTTTATCTATTATATTTATTTGATTGTGTATAATTCTGTCCCTATCTATCAATGTTTGAAAATACCGCATCAAAACCGCATAGAGCAGCACCTATGAGAAATAAAATTGTGAATCCGAACCGCTTTTTGGATCTCAGCACTCATGATAATGGATAAACACTGGAACTGAGAATCCTAACCGCCTTTTGGGTTTATCCAGGCGGCCTATATAAAATCATTCTAAACCTTGGGAGATCAGCTGCCACTGAGGAAGGGGAAGAGGTCCCCGAAACGCGTCTGGCGTAACCAGCTGATACACTCCCATTGTAACCAAGGCCTTCTTCCTATACACAGATGAGGAAATAATCTGTGCATAATCTCATCAATGACTGGAGCGCTCCAGTGAAAAATCTCATCCAGGATCTGCTGAACATAGTTTCTGCGAACTCGACCGCCGGACATCAGATCTCGCGGTACCTGGTCAAAGTCCCAGATCGGAGATACGTCACGGATCACGTGGGCACGCAGCACACACTGCGACACAGACGGCCAAAGCCTGCAGCTTACCTAGACCCACGGCTCCGGCGTTCAACGGTCCAAGTGCGGGACTATTTGCACTACACATGTGAGTGACATCTGCTGTAATCCAGTCGGCATAAGGTAATATCTGATACTATCTCCTTACCTTTGAGTATATATTACATTGACCGCTATTCACCGCTGCTTGGGGAGATGGCATGCGTTGCTGATTTGTTTGGACAAGCTGTACAACCATCAGACTTTACGTTTGCGTATGCCTCCTTGCACTTTACAATATATTGCCGTGATTGGAAAAGAAAACTACCCTACCCCACCAAGTTTGGTGTTGTTATTATTATGTATTAACAATTATTATTATGTATTAACATTTGAATACCACCTACCAGCGCTGCTATTTTGTTTTAGCGTTCACATACGCTTTCAATTTTATCGTGTATTTTATTGCATTATTTGAATAAATTGTGATCACTTTTATTATATCTATTGTATTTATTCCATAGTTACCACACATACAGAGTGCCATCCAATTTATTTATTTACTTTTGGAACATTTGTCTGTAAGGGTTGATACAGTTTACCTGGGCTAGAGCACCTGGTCCCTATTTGGCATAAGAGTGAGCTATTCCTTCAATTATCCTTCTTACAACATTTCAAAATTAAACTTTTTTGTAGATTTTCCATTTAATAATTTTTTTCCAGTTACAAAGCAGAGGGTTTACAGCCAAACAAAACTCAATATTTATGGCTCTGATTCTGTAGTTTACAGAAACACCCCTATGTGGTCATAAACCGCTGTACGGGCACACGCAGGGCGCAGAAGGAAAGGAATGCCAAATGTTTTATAGAAGGCAATTTTGCTGGACTGTTTTTTTGACAGCATGTCCCATTTGAAGCCCCCCTGATGCCCCCCTAGAGTAGAAACTCCAAAAAAGTTACCCCATTTTAGAGAAACTACGGGGATAGGGTGGCAGTTTTGTTGGTACTATTTTAGGTTACATATGATTTTTGGTTGCTCTATATTACACTTTTTGTGAGGCAGGTAACAAGACATTAGCTGTTTGGCAACCGTTTTTATTTTTTGTTTATTTACAACATTCATCTGACAGGTTAGATCATGTGGTTATTTTTATAGACCAGGTTGTCACGGACGCTGTGAGTAACCTAATATGTATATATTTTTTTTATTTATGTAAGTTTTAGGCCTCATGCACACGACCGTTTTTTTTTTGCGGTCTGCAAAAACGGGTTCCGTTTTTTCCGTGACCGTTTTTTTCATCCGTGGGTCTTCCTTGATTTTTGGAGGATCCACGGACATGAAAAAAAAGTAGTTTTGGTGTCCGCCTTGCCGTGCGGACCAAACGGATCCGTCTGAATTACAATGCAAGTCAATGGGGACGGATCCGTTTGACGTTGCCACATATGGTGCAAATTTCAAACACGATCCGTCCCCCATTGAGCTTTCAATGTAAAGTCAGGCAGTTAATATACCATAGGATCGAGTTTTCTTCTCCAATCCGATTGTATATTTTAACTTGAAGCGTCCCCATCACCATGAGGAACGCCTCTATGTTAGAATATACCATCTCATTTGAGTTACATCTTGAAACTCAGATCCGACAGTATATTCTAACACCAGAGGTATTCCCATAGAGATGGGGGAACGCTTCTAGTTAGAATATACTCGAACTGTGTACATGACTGCCCCCTGCTGCCTGGCACTACCCGATCTTTTAACAGGGGGGCTGTGATCAGCACAATTACCCCTTCAGGTGCGGCACCTGAAGGGGTTAATTGTGTCGTATCAATAGCCCCCTGTAAGAGAGATCGGGTGCTGCCAGGGCAGCAGGGGGAAGACCCCCCTCCTCGCCTTAGTTTGAATATCATTGTGCTAGTGGTGCGGCCCCCCCCCTCTATTGTAATCTCATTGGTGGCCAGTGTGCGGCCCCCCCCTCTATTGTAATATCATTGGTGGCCAGTGTGCGGCCCCCCCCTCTATTGTAATATCATTGGTGGCCAGTGTGCGGCCCCCCCTCTATTGTGATATCATTGGTGGCCAGTGTGCGGCCTCCGTCGGCCCCCCTCCCCCCTCTATTGGGATATCATTGGTGGCCAGTGTGCACACTGGCCACCAATGATATTCAAACTGGGGAGGGAGGGGGGTCTGCCCCCTGCTGCCTGGCAGCCCCTCATCTCTTATAGGGGGCTATGATATGCACAATTAACCCCTCAGGTGCAGCACCTGAGGGGTTAATTGTGCGGATCACAGCCCCCTGTAAGAGATCGGGTGCTGCCAGGCAGCAGGGGGCAGTCATGTACACAGTTCATAGTATATTCTAACTAGAAGCGTCCCCATCACTATGGGAACGCCTCTGTGTTAGAATATACTGTCGGATATGAGTTTTCACGAAGTGAAAACTCATCTCTGAAAAAGCTTTTATGCAGACGGATCTGCGGATCCGTTTGTATGAAAGTAACCTACGGATCACGGACGCGGATGCCAATCTTGTGTGCATCCGTGTTCTTTCACGGACCCATTGACTTGAATGGGTCCGTGAACCGTTGTCCGTCAAAAAAATAGGACAGGTCATATTTTTTTGACGGACAGGAAACACGGATCACGGATGCGGCTGCAAAACGGTGCATTTTCCAATTTGAATGAAAGTCAATGGGTCCGCGAAAAAAAATGGAAAACGGCACAACGGCCACGGATGCACACAACGGTCAATGCGTATGACTTTTTGATCGCTTGCTATTACACTTTTTGTGATGTAAGGTTACAAAAAATGGCTTTTTTTACACTTTTTTATATTTTTTTTACAGTATTCACCTGAGGGGTTAGGTCATGTGATATTTTTATAGAGCAAGTTATAACGGACGCGGCAATACCTAATATGTATACTTTTTTTTTATTTATGTAAGTTTTACACAATAATATCATTTTTGAGAAACAAAAAAATAAAAATATCATGTTCAGTGTCTCCATATTCTGAGTTGCCACAGTTTTTTTTAGTTTTTGGGCGATTACTCTTAGGTAGGGTGGTCATTTTTTGCGGGATGAGAATGACTGTTTTATTGGGCACTATTTGGGGTGCATATGACTTTTTGATTGCTTGCTATTACAATTTTTTGGATGTAAGGGTGACAAAAAATGGTTTATTTAGCACAGTTTTTATTTTTAATTTTTTACGGTGTTCATCTGAGAGATTTGGTCATGTGATTTTTTTCTTTTATAGAGCCGGTGCGTCGATACAGATGCTCGGCATACCTAATATGTATACTTTTTTTATTTATGTAAGTTTTACACAATAACAGCTTTTTTAAAACAAAAAAAATGTTTTAGTGTCTCCATATTCTGAGCCATAGTTTTTTTCTTTTTGAGCGATTGTCTCAAGTAGGGGCTAATTTTTTTGCGGGATGAGGGTGACGGTTAGACTTGGTACTATTTTGGTGGGCATACGCCTCTTTGATCGCTTGCTGTTGTACCTTTTGTGATGTAAAATTGTTTATTTAGCACAGTTTTTATTTTTTATTTTTTACGGTTTTCATCTGAGGGGTTAGGTCATGTGATATGTTTATAGAGCCGGTCGATACGGACGCGGCAATACCTAATATGTCGGGCTGGATCTCACAGGCTCGTCACAGGAGGGTAGCGCCGATGCCTCAGGAAGGCATCGCGCTGCCTTCCATGCCATCGGGTCCCCCCTACAGCCCCACGGGGACCCGATGGCTCTGCCGCAACCTGTAAAAGCCGCAAACCACAGGTCTGAATTGACTTGCGGTTTGCGGTGATCGCCGACACGGGTGGGTCACGGGACCCCCCCGCGCATTGACCCAAGGTGCCTGCTCAATGATTTGAGCAGGCACCTTGTTCCAATCATCGCCCGCCGGGCGGCGGTGATCGGAAATACACATGACGTACCGGTACGTCATGTGTCCTTAAGTACCCCGGGGACATCATGCGCGTACCGGTACGCCATGTGTTCGAAAGGAGGTTAAAGATTTAAACCCTGCTGGCCACGACTTCCAGCCTCCTGGGCTTGTATCCCGCATCTTCTTCCTTACCATTGCCTTCCCCTTGGGCATAACCAAATCCTAACCCAGATTCCTTATTTCTCAAGGTTTTCTCCCAGTCAAGGGGATTAAATACATTGAATGCATCACACTAGGGTTAAGGGCAAATTGCTCATGCCAGGCAATTGTCAACTTTGTCCTCAGTTTCATATCTGCACACAAACAGATCACATCCCCTAATGCTTGAGTCTGTTCATCAAATGACTTTGATAGGGTTCACACGATGGTATTCACCACAGTTCCACATGAAACCTGCCCATGTTTTTTTTCCCTTTTTTGCCCTCTTTTTTTCAAAACAGGGTGTAATTCCCTTTGTATGTGGTTATCCCTCCCCAGGTTCAGGGGTGGGTTTTATCTTAAGATTGGGAACTTCTCTTCTCAAACCTTGCATTCAGTCATATTGGCAGTCTGATTCACATACAGATGTAGCAGGGGTAACACACACTCTTAACTCAAATTTCTTAACTCATTGGGATATCTTGAAACAAAAGCCATTGAAAAGCAATTGCCTAACGCATTTAGTTGCATTTAGTTTAGATAACATGTCTCATAAAGCATGTGTGTTACCCCTGCTACATGTTTACATGCTTGCAAAACATGAATATTGACTGGGACTTAGGTGAAGGGGCACAGTCCCTAAGTTTGGTCTGGCTGTGGCACAGGTGATACACCCAGATCTGTTTTCCTGTGATGCCGTGTACTTCATCCATTCTAGCCAAAAATTACTGTCAGAAAATCCTATTTCCACTGCCAATGTCTCCTCTACAGTATGAGGGGTCTTGCTACTTTCCCCGGTAACAAGGGGTTGGGCTCTTGTATTGGCAGTGAACTAGGGGTAGGATTTGGGACAGGCCTGTCTGCAATGTCCTTAAGGTGGAACTGTCCCCAGGGCCCATATTTATCAGATGGATATTTCCTCAAAACATACATTCCCACGTCTGTTGGTTGGGGGGATTCTATTGTCAGTATTAATGGATGACAACCCAGGGGCCCACCTTAATCTGTGGGATATTTTTGACATGTTTTGAGCTGAGTTTTTCCCATACTCTTGGTATTTAAATGCATTCTGGTTACAAGAGGTTTCCCCTTTTTATCATTTCTTTGTATCCCCTCAGCTGGTTTGTATCGCCAGCTGACTCCTGTATTAGTGAGTACATCGGACCAGGCTGCACAGTACTCATTATTGGTCCTGATAATACTATTGCAGGGAAGCAAAATCAAACATTGAACTGTCATGACATCTGCAATCAGCAACATCACAAATCAAATTCAAAGACCTGTATTGCCTCTGTGCTATTTACCCAGAAGACCCATGTGCCACTCAAGGTATCTGAGGCTCAGTATGAACATTGGGCCGTATACGCTCCCACAAGACCCACATCCCCCTCCAACAGGAATGACCAGAAAGGACATAATAATTTTCTGCGGAACCATTGACTTTCAATGGTCCGTTGAAAACTCGGAAAATGCACCGTCTGTCGTCCGTGTTTCCAGTCTGTCAAAAAAAATATGACCTGTCCTATTTTTTTCAGACGGACAATGGTTCGGAGGACCCATTCAAGTCAATGGTCCGTGAAAAGACACAGAGGGCACACAAGATTGTCATCCGTGTCCGTGATCCGTGTCCGTTTTTTTCCTATCATTTTTCAAGGCAAACTTGACTTAGATTTTTTTTTTTTCACTTTTCATGTCTGGTGATCCTCCTAAAATCTAGGAAGACACACGGAAACAAAAACGTTAACAGATCACGGGAACAACGGAACCCGACCCCCCGTTTTGCGACCGTCAAAAAATACTGTCGTGTGCATGAGGCCTAACAATGTGAAGCGTATGTCCAGGAGTAGTTAGCAGAATCCTGGAATGGCCATCAAATCTGGGCTCCAGAGTCTTTCGTGACATGCCTTTTCACCACAACCCAATCTACTGGCTGAAGGGTATGACTTCCAGGAATCTGTCTGGGATCTGGAAGTGAAGAGAATACTTGAAAATGTAGGTCAGTCAGATGTTTACACAGAGCAGATACATAGGCAGACAAGCAATCATATTGCAAAGCAAGTTCTTGGGGTAAAAACTGTCCTAACTTGGGGGCACTCCCAAAGAAAATCTCAAAAGGGGACAGCTTTTCCTTCCCCTGTGGGGTATGTTTGACACTGGATAGGTCAATTTGAAGAGTCTCTGGCCATGATTTACCAGTCTCTTGAGCCTTTTTTAGCATTTTTAGTTTCAATGTGCCGTTCAGTCTTTCGACTTTGCCGCTGCTTTGTGGTCTGTACGAGGTATGGAAAGCAAGGCGAGTCCCCAGTGCGGCCCATATCTCCTCGGCCACTTCAGCTGTGGCAGTGTCCGAGGAACACTACTTTTCATTGACACCACTGGATTTTGTCTTTGGAAACCTTGCATCCCTGATCTGACAGGAAAAGGAGCAAGGAAAGCGAGGCATCTGAACACACACAAGTGTCCTGTGCGCAGACCAAAAGATCATCCACATACTGGAGCAGGACAACAACATCATGAACTTGCTTCCAATCTTCCAAGATAGAAGACATGGCTTTACTGAGCCCCTTGCAGCATTACTGTCCAGGTATACTGTGATCTTGCATGAGTGAAGGGAAAATGGTATTGGCATTCGGGGTGTAAAGGAACAGAGAAGAAGGTATTAGCTAGGTCAATGACTGTAAAGGCCGCTGCATCCGGTGGTACTGCAGAGAGCAGAGTGTGGGGGCTTGGTACAATCTGAGTTTCCAAGACGGTTGCTTCATTCACAGCCCTAAGATCATGGACCATCCTGTACGTGTCAGGTTGTTCTTTTTTACCTTTCTTCCTCACTGGGAAAAGGGGCGTGTTACTCGGAGAGGTGGTGGGAATTATGGCACCAGCTTTTACGAAAACCTGTAACTGTTGAGTGACAGTGTCCATCTGCGCTACAGACAGGGGATACTGTGGTTTGCAAGGGAGAACAGCACCTTGTTTCAGGTGTACAATCACAGGCTGCACCCGAAGCCTGCCTACATCCTGTGGTCCTTTTGCCCACAGCATCTCAGGTATGACAGATAAAACAGCAGCTGGAAGTGAACCTTCAGGCGGACAGTCTTCTAGGGACATAAGAGCAGCCAACATGACTGTCTCCTCTGGCTGAAGGGTGGTGGGAAGGGTGACTGTACCATCAGGCTGAAAATATATAGTGGCTTGTATTTTCTGTAGCAGATCTGCACCCAAAAGGTTAAAGGGTTTCTGTCACCAGATTTAACCCTATTAAAGAAATTGTCCGGGTTCAGAGCTTTACCCGGACATACCCATATTTTCACCCAGGCAGCCCCCCTGATGTTAGCATTGGAGCATCTCTTGCTCCGATGCACTCCCTTGCCCTGCACTAGATCGCGCAGGGCACGGGCTCTTTTGTTTACAACAACACACTGCCAGGTGGAGGCTTCTGCCTGGCAGTGTGTTCGGTGACATCACTGGCTCTGATGGGCGTGCTTTAGCGCTGCCTTAGCCATTTTACTGGCTAGGGCAGCGCTAAAGCCCGCCCATCAGTGCCGGTGACGTAACCGGGCTCACTGCTGGGTGGAAGAAGAGGCTTCGCTCGGCAGAAAGGGACCTGGTACGTCACTGACTGTAAAAAAAAAACTGCACTTCCGGCTGGGATTTTCTCAATGGCAAAAGTGGCATAAGAATTGTCTGGTAATGGTAGGAGAGGCATGAGTGTAAAATTTAGGGCACTGTTGTCCACACACACCAATGTTCCCAATCCCGGACAGCCCCTTTAAGCTAGCTGACATTAGTGATGTGCTAATGTCAGCTTAACCTAACTAGCCTATTCCTACTTTTATCTATGCCCCTGTTACGCCAGAAATCTAACTTTTATAATATGCTAATTAGCCGCTAGGAGCATGGGGGGCGTTGTTCCTGCTCCTAGAGGCTCTGTTCCCCCACCTTTGTCTCCTCCCTCCAAGTCCTGATTGACAGGGCCAGGCAACACTCGCATCTGTCTGCCAGCCCTGTGCTCTGGTGAAATCTCGCGCCGTTCAGCATTCGGCGCAGGCGGGGTGAGGGAAAGACGCTCGCAGGATGCCAGCTTCCTCACCGTGCCTGCACCGAATACTGAACGGCGCGAGATTTCACCAGTCAGGTGCATGAAGGAAAGGGGGCTGACAGGAGCACTGACTGCTTAGTCTTGAGGAGGTTTCGTCTCTTCCTCCTCCTGCTGCTCTTTCTGTTCTTTCTGTCCCCGCGTCTCCACTCCCATCATGATGGGCACATTCAAGGAATTTAGCGGTGCAGTAGAACGGGCAACCTGACCCCTGGCATGTAATATGTGCCGTCTGGATTCAGCACAGGATACAAGGGAGTTACTGGCTTTAGCATTGTCCCTGCAGTCTGCCTGGCTGATTATTCACAGGCTGTGCCGTCTCTTCAAATGTTATCAATGGAGGATCGGGCAACTCGGGGTGGACTGTCTGTCACCCTGCGGTGGGGGCTGGACAGGGCAGATGACCGTCTAAACTTGGGGGTTTTTGTCTACGGACCGGAGCTGTGTCGTTACAGAGGCTCTTCCGCACTTATAGAAAGGTGGGGGCCTGGGGGCACCACAAGCAAGACACGTATCTCGGGCATCAGGATTCTGCTGCCCACACATGTGCGCACGTCCATCCTGCTGGTCCCCTCACAGTCACCCTCACCGGTGGTGGAGCCCCTCAGTAGTGCAAATCACCAGATACTGCTCCACCTGATGCAATATGGGGCTGCGGTGTACCACTCTGTGGCATATAGACATATGCCTTCAGAGCTTCATCCAATCTCTCTGATCCTCCGTTAGCAGCCAGGCGGTCTGCTATTCGTTGCCAATCCTGCGCAACACTCAGTAAGCCTTCGTCACAACAACATTTTCCACGACACTGTGCCAAAACTCTCCTCCACATTGCAGAGTTTAACTCTCCATTTTCATGACCACCAGCTATCTTTATAATCCTTTTGTAATGTTTTGGCATGCTTGCTACGCTCTTCCCAGGCCACCAGCTGATGGGCTGTATATTTACGCCTCGGACAGATAGTGCGAGTGTCCCCATGGATTTATTCACTTACAAACCAAGACAGATGCAGGCACCTTCTCCTTCACTCTCCCAAGGAGGGCTCACCCCTGTGCAGGGTATAGAACTGTTTCTTCCTTGCTTACTGGCTAACTTGTCTCATCCGCCAGTCCAGGACTAACCCTCCCGCCACACCAGGCAGATAATTTATAGTCCTCCCGAGACTCCCCAGAGCCACACCCTCCGTCACTAGGATAATTTAGTGGCCCTTAATTTTGAGTTCCACCCGGAGTCACACCCTGCTTCACTACGACAGATAAATCCATTAATCCCTAAATCAAGCTCAGCTTCCTCCCGGAGCAACCCTAATGCGGCTCCTCACCCTGTCAGGGGAAATCTCTTGCTCTGCTTAAAATACCGTTAACTGTGAAGGTGCCTGACACACAAACCACACAGGACAAAACACAACCACAGAAAAGCAAACTCAAAGTATTCTAGGAACTCAGGATTTTGCATAAACTGAAGTTGCTACTACGTACGTAACCTCAATAGCAGAACAGATTACCACAGCACAGTGGAGCAGCAAGAGGCAGATGAGGGTAACCAAATTTTGTCACCTTGTTGTGAGGCTGCAGTCCTCATCCTCAAGCGTGGTCCACAGTGCCTCGGGAACCCCAAACTTCGGGCCAGCGACGTTACATTCTCCTGAGCCCCGACGTTTCGGCGGGCGCCAACTGTGGAAGATGCCCTCAATCGGGGCTCATTATGTTTGCTCTACTGCCCAAATTAATAGTAACACCATGGGTCTTACGTGCACGCAAGAAATAACTGTGACACACACACGGGGGGGGTCAAAGCAAATTCTCATTTATTACAGGAAGTACAGCAGTTTATAGAGTTATCAGAGGGACATTCCCCCTGAGGCATGTGGCATTGTTACATTGGCTAAAATATGAAAAGAGATAACATAAATATCTAACTACAGGCATCATCTTGTAATGGAGTCTTCTCTAACAGCAGAAAAGCATATATGATGTAGCAAGGAGGCGTGTTCTCTTCGGTAGGATGGAACCTTTGTGCTCTGGAGAAGATAAGGTGTTTTCTGACAGCTAGAGTGTGTGGGAGCTTTCTTAGCTAAACCAAAGAATGGAGTCCATATCTCTATCAGCCCCATTCGTAACAACCGGCTCTATAAAAATGTCACATAATCTACCCCATCAGATAAACGCTGTAAACAAAAATTTCAAAAAAGGTGGCAAAAGAGCCCCTAGACTTACATCACAAAAAGTGCAATGCCGAACTATTAAAAAGTCATATGTGCCCCAAAACAGTACCTCATCCTGGAAAAATTGAGCCCCTACAAGACAATCACCCCCCAAAAAATATTGCTTTCAGAAAATGGAGACACTAAAACAGCATTTTATATGTTTAAAAAATGCTTTTAATTGTCATATTTGATTATTGTCCGTGTCCGTAACAACCTGCTCTATAAAATACCACATGATCTAACCTGTGAGATGAAATCTACCGTAAAGATCCAGTTGCCTTGATTAATATCTTTACAGATATACCATGAACCTGGATAAATGAGAACCTTCACAGACAGTACTTGTCAGATGAATGTTGTAAATAACAAGAAATATAAACGGTGCCAAAACAGCTATTTCTTGTTACCTTGCCTCACAAAAAGTGTAATATAGAGCAAACAAAAAAATCATATGCACCCTAAATATAGTTACCAACAAAACTGCCCACCTTATCCCGTAGTTTCTAAAATGGGGTCAGCATTTTTTGGAGTTTCTACTCTAGGGGTGCATCAGGGGGGGTCTTCAATAAGGTGACATGGCAGCTTAAAAATGATCCCAGTGAAATCTGCTTTCCAGAAAACCGTATGGCATTCCTTTCCTTTTGCACAATACTGTGTGACCGTACAGCAGTTTACGACCACACATGGGGTATTTCTGTAAACTACAGAATCAGGGCCATAAATATTGAGTTTTGTTTGGCTGTTAACCCTTGCTTTGTAACTGGAAAAAATGTATTAAAATGGAAAATCTGCCAAACAAGTGAAATTCTGAAATTTCATCTCTATCTTCCATCAATTCTTGTGGAACACCTAAAGGGTTAACAAAGTTTTGTAAAATCAGTTTTCTATACCTTGAGGGGTGTAGTTTGTAAAATGGGGTCACTTTTTTGGAGTTTCTACTCTAGGGGTGCATCAGGGGGTCTTCAAATGTGACATGGCAGCTTAAAATTATCCCAGTGAAATCTGCTTTCCAAAAACCATATTGTGTTCCTTTCCTTCTGCGCAATACTGTGTGCCAGTACAGCAATTTACAACCACATTTGGGGTGTTTCTGTAAACTACAGAATCGGGGCCATAAATATTGAGTTTTGTTTGGCTGTTCACCCTTTCTTTGTAACTGGAAAAAATGGATTCAAATGGAAAATCTGCCAAAAAAGTGAAATTTTGAAATGTTATCTCTATTTTTCCATTAATTCTTGTGGAACACCTAAAGGGTTAACATAGTTTGTAAAGCCAGTTTTGAATACCTTGAGAGATGTAGTTTCTAAAATGTGGGTCATTTTTGGGTGGGTTTCTATTTGTAAGCCTCACAAAGTGTACTTCAGACCTGAACTGGTCCATTAAAAAGTGGGTTTTGGAAAATTTCTGAAAAATTTCTAGATTTGCTTCTAAACTTCTAAGCCTTCTAACGTCCCCAAAAAAATAAAATGGCATTCACAAAATGGATCCAAACATGAAGTAGACATATGGGGACTGTAAAGTAAAAATACTATTTTTGGAGGTATTACTATCAATTATAAAAGTAGAGGAAACTGAAATTTGGAAAAAAAAGATTTTTTTCATAAATAAAACACTTCTTTTTTTTTAACTTCAATTTTAACCAGTGTCATGAAGTACAATATTGACGAGAAACACAGTCTCAGAATGGCCTGGATAAGTAAAAGCGTTTCCAAGTTATCACCACATAAAGTGACACATGTCAGATTTGCAAAAAATGGCCTGGTCCTTAAGGTGAAAAATGGCAGGGTCCTGAAGGGATTAAAATAAACTTTATTGACATTGAATTTTTTTGTAACAGTGACAGGTTGTCTATTTATTAGGCCCCTTTCATACGAGCGTGACGGTTTAGGTCTGGATGCGTTCAGGGAAACTCGCACCATTTTGCAAGCAAGTTCAGTTAGTTCTGTCTGCGATTGCATTCAGTTGTTCAGTTTTTTCCGTGCGGGTGCAATGCGCTTTGATGCGTTTTTCACGCGCGTGATAAAAAACTGAAAGTTTACAAACAACATATCTTATCAACCATTAGTGAAAAACGCATTGCATCCTCACTTGCTTGCGAATGCAATGCGTTTTTCACTGAAGCCCCATTGACTTCTATGGGGCCAGGGCTGCGTGAAAAACGCAGAATATAGAACTTGCTGCATTTTTCATGCAACGCAGAACTGATACGTGAAAAAAAAACACTCATGTACACAGACACATTGAAATGAATGGGTCAGGATTCAGTGCGGGTGCTATGCGTTAACGCCACGCGGAAAACTCGCTCGTGTGAAAGGGGCCTTAGGCTATGCCTGTGTCACAGCTACATAGATATACAGTCATGCCAGGTCTGAGAGCCCTTGTTAGGCTAGTCTCACATTTGCAGCACAACATTCCAGCAGGCAGTTCTGGCAGAGAACATCCTGCAGGAATTCTCTGGATCTGGCATTGCTGGATGTTACCTGAATGCCTGCCAGCCATGTTAATTATAAAGGGGTCTGGCTGCTGCACGGCAAATAAACACGCAGTGGTTTTTGTCCAGCCAATTCCCCGCACTCTATGCTGTACCACAAATGTGATAGAAGCCTTACGCTTCCGGCTGCCAAGACAGTGCATTGGTTCCTCCTTATTAGATTTTTGGGGCCTGATAGAGACAGCGACTACCAGGTATTAGTCAGAGTGAGGCATTCATGGTGTTCATTCAGCCCAATATTAGTCATGCCTCTAGGGATGAGCGAATATCAATTTAACAATTCTGACAAAATCATGTTCCTACATATATATATAAATTTTAAAAAGTCATCCGCAAATGCAGATAATTTAAACTGACGATAGATGATTTGTAAGGTTCATAAATACAAAAAGATCAAGTAAATGAGGTAAAGGAAACTTAGTGAAAGTACAAGCACACTCTTTATGCGACGGTTCTTGATAAAGACTATATACAGTTGCAAGAAAAAGTATGTGAACCCTTTTGGAATTGGTCATAAAATGTGATCTGATCTTCATCTAAGTCACAACAATAGACAATCACAGTCTGCTTAAACTAATAACACACAAAGAATTAAATGTTACCATGTTTTTATTGAATATATACTGGAACACCTTCCCAATTAAAATATACCTTTTAATAATAATCTATTAAAACCTGGCCTACAGCCGGACTACAAATACAAGGAAGGTCGACATACAATACAAACACTGTCATACAATGGCAAAAAGGTATATTGAAAGTGGCTACAGTTACACCTATACAAGATTACAATAGACGTATATGAAGGACTGGTGAGCAATCCGTAGGATTATGATTACCCCCACATGAGATACTCTATCTGTGGGACACAGCTGAGGACCAATAAACAAAGAAAACAATATATTATAGTTCACTGATGACCTTATTTACGTGGGTTCACATAATACATGTTCCGTGATAATTCACGGTTAGCTGAAATACTAGATATGTATATCGTGACTGTTCACACATTGTTGAACCACTATAAACAGGTTAATTGGTTACTCACGGTTTGCTGAATTACCAGTAAAAATAGAATAAGATGGTTAGCTCAGATATCAATGGGTGTAGTGCTCCATAGCTAGATGGAAATCTGGTGCTAGTGGAAGAAGCGTTCAGATGATTATTTAGCACTAGTGATAATCGTGGTGGTCTGTAGGTCGTGATAGCAGTAGTACAGCTCAAAACTGTAATATCCAATAGTAAGAGAGACAATCCTATCCTACAAAAATCCCTTTGTGACCCTAAACAGACTCAGCCCAGGGACACCCCATAAAGGTAGAGGTTCCCCGTCCTCGTGCCTAGACTAGCTCTCCCTATATCACCCTATCCTAATTGACCAAAAATATATGACATGACAGACACACTAGAAAAACACATACAGATACAAAAACACAAATCCCAACGTTACGTTTCCCCAGTCAGTATGACTTCTGACTGGTTCGTCAGGGGAAGTGGAGATCAATACTCCAACAGCAGTGTCTCATAATAGAGATTTTCAAATTTAGCGTCCCTCAATCGAGACCCTCCAGGAGTAGAAGCCCAGATGTAGGCATAGATGACCGGTGTCCCCAAGTCCTGATCAAAATCAGCGCCTTATAAAGTGTCCACCCCCATTTTAGTCCCTCCCCTCTTAAACGTAATCTCACCTAGTATATTTAGCATCCCCCATAGGCATGGTGATACCACATTTAAGGAAAGACACATTGTAAAATCATAAGATACCTCACAGTTGATAATCCCATTGAGACAGCATGTGAACGCCGATTTGGAACGCATATGCGTTCCACAGGCCGGAAATGATGTATAAAACCGGAAGTGACGCATACAATGCTGTCCCGAAAACCGGAAGTCACTCTGGAACGCAAATTGCGTTCCACCATGCGATTTAGAAGATTCAGTGAGGCTGTACAGTTAGTTCACAGTCATCATGATGTTTAAATAACAGGAAGTGGCATGTTTATAATGTATTATTCTATTCTGTATACTATTTCAACCAGAATCGATCATTAGATGAATAATATAATATATTATTTGACAAACATTAGCAAAGGGGGAAAGGGACACAAAGGGGAGGTCTGGGGGGAATTAGACCAAACCAGACACAAAAAGGGATTATAATTCTTTATATATTGACAAGGTACCGCCGGACCAAATATTAACAAACCATCAAGGGGAAAACTTGTTTACAAAATACACCCCCTTCCGGCACCATAATAATTACTATAGGATAAATTCTGATCCGATATTTTAATTTATGACAGAGCACATGATAGCAATTGAGTCACCATTGGTAGTTGGTTTATTTGGAGAAAGAGCAGGGGGCCACCCCAGGAGGGAAGACCCCATATAGCCGGACATTATAAATTTAATAGTCGTGCCAAAGTGGGCAGGTGAAGAAGGCCAAAGAAGAATTTATTATGTTGAGGCCCTGAACAGACGATGATTATAGGAAAATTAGTAGTCGTGGTTAAGTGGGCGCTGTGGAATATGTGTCCCACTTAATAGTCGTGTTTAAGTGGGCAGTACAGAAACGGAGGATATGCGCGGGGGAGCACCCATTTTACAAGAAACAGCCGAACGATAATTGTTCGTTAAGACCATGTGGACTATATGTTTTTAATCTGTATATCCACTGGCATTCCTTCTGTAAGATCTTTTTATCCCAATCTCCCTTACGTGGAGAGGGAGGAATGATATCAATGATTTGGAATCCCAGGGATTTGGGATCTCCCCCATGGAACTCAAGTACATGATTTGCCATGGGTTTGTCTCGTTTATGTCTGATATCTCCTAGGTGCTCCCCCACTCTCCTCCTCAACTCCCTTTTAGTCTTTCCCACATAATTTAAGGGACAGGTACACGTTATAAGATAAACCACTCCACAACTCCTACAATTACCAAAAAAAAGCTTATCTCAAAGGTTTTATTCGTTGTGACACTTTTAAAGAATTTTGATGTAATGATAAATGGGCACGCTATGCAGCCACTACATTTAAATGTTCCCAACGGTCTTCTATCCAACCAGGTTCCAGAAGATTTTGGTGTGGTATAAAAACTATGAACCAGAAGGTCCCTTATCGATTTTCCCCTCCTGAAAGTAATCCCTGGTTTGGGTGGGAGCACATCTACAAGGTCTCTATCTGTTCGGAGGATATCCCAGTGTCTTCTCAGGATTTCAAAGATCCTCTCATGAGACTCATCATACGTTCCAATAACCCTAATGACCTGGTCCTGTGTTTTATCCTTTTTACGGGGGTTCAGAAATTCTTCTCTGTTATGTGTGAGGGAATGTCTAAAAGCCTTTTTTAGTGTCACATCAGGATAGCCTCCATTTAGGAACCTATCCCTAAGGTCCCTAGACTGTGCCATAAATGTAGGGGTATCCGTGCAGTTCTGGCCCTTAGGGATGCCTCTTTTTACTGGGTTCGGATGTGGAAACTAGCCCAGTGTAAAAGGCTATTGGTAGCCGTTGGTTTTCTAAATGTTTCGGTACACAACATTCCATTCCTTTTCGAGATTTTGATATCTAGGAATGAGATCTCCCTATCATTAATTTCGTAGGTAAATCTCAGACCTATAGGATTGTTAGTCAGTGATGTGACAAAAGACTTGAAGGCAACCTCTGGACCATCCCACAGGAGAAAGATATCATCAATATACCTTCCCCAGAAGGTAATGTGGGTGGTCCAGGGTTCCTCCACATCATTGAAAACAAGTTGGTCCTCCCACCAGCCCAGCAGCAGATTTGCGTAAGTGGGGGCACAGGGGCTACCCATCGCGGTGCCCCTGAGCTGGTGGTAAAACACATTCTTAAATAGGAAGAAATTGTGCGATAAGACAAATCTGAGGATAGAGATCACGAAGGAATTGTGAGCTCTAAACTGGATACCCCTAGTTGTCAAAAAGGACTCTACTGCTTTGACTCCCCAATCATGAGGTATACTGCTGTATAGGGCCTCAACATCAATAGAGGCCAGAAAGGTCTTTTCCTCTACAGCAGTATCCTGTATTCGCAGAAGAAGATCAGTCGTATCCCTTATATAAGAGGGCAATGCTGAGACAAATGGTCTCATGTTTTTATTGAACACCATGTAAATATTCACAGTGCAGGTGGAAAAAGTATGTGAACCCCTAGACTAATGACATCTCCAAGAGCTAATTGGAGTGAGGTGTCAGCCAACTGGAGTCCAATCAATGAGATGAATTGCAGGTGTTGGTTACAGCTGCCCTGCCCTATAAAAAAACCCCACCAGTTTCTGGGTTTGCTTTCACAAGAAGCATTGCCTGATGTGATGATGTCTCACACAAAGAGCTCTCAGAAGACCTACGATTAAGATTTGTTGACTTGCATAAAGCTGGAAAGGGTTATAAAAGTATCTCCAAAAGCCTTGCTGTTCATCAGTCCACGGTAAGACAAATTGTCTATAAATAGAGAAAGTTCAGCACTGCTGCTACTCTCCCTAGG
Organism: Bufo bufo; assembly: GCF_905171765.1. NCBI lineage: Eukaryota > Metazoa > Chordata > Amphibia > Anura > Bufonidae > Bufo > Bufo bufo. The sequence goes on along the minus strand of NC_053391.1, from coordinate 275,517,761 downwards.
AGTGGCTATCCTGTAAAGATAACTGCAAGAGCACAGTGCAGACTGCTCAATGAGGTGAAGAAGAATCCTAGAGTGTCAACTAAAGACTTACAAAAGTCTCTGGCATATGCTAACATCCATGTTAGCGAATCTACGATACGTAAAACACTAAACAAGAATGGATTTCATGGGAGGATACCACAGAGAAAGCCACTGCTGTCCAAAAAAAACATTGCTGCACGTTTACAGTTTGCACAAGAGCACCTGGATGTTCCACAGCAGTACTGGCAAAATATTCTGTGGACAGATGAAACCAAAGTTGAGTTGTTTGGAAGAAACACACAACACTTTGGAGAAAAAGAGGCACAGCACACCAACATCAAAACCTCATCCCAACTGTGAGGTATGGTGGTGGGGGCATCATGGTTGGGGCTGCTTTGCTGCGTCATGGCCTGACGGATTGCTATCATCGAAGGAAAAATGAATTCCCAAGTTTATCAAGACATTTTGCTTAAACCCATCTGTCCACCAGCTGAAGCTCAACAGAAGATGGGTGTTGCAACAGAACGACCCAGAGCATAGAAGTAAATCAACAACAGAATGGCTTAAACAGAAGAAAATACGCCTTCTGGAGTGGCCAAGTCAGAGTCCTGACGTCAACCTGATTGAGATGCTGTGGCATGACCTCAAGAAAGCGATTCACACCAGACATCCCAAGAATATTGCTGAACTGAAACAGTTCTGTAAAGAGAATGGTCAAGAATTACTCCTGACCGTGTGCACGTCTGACCTGCAACTACAGGAAACGTTTGGTTGAAGTTATTGCTGCCAAAGGAGGTTCAACCAGTTATTAAATCCAAGGGTTTCACATACTTTTTTCCACCTGCACTGTGAATGTTTACATGGTGTGTTCAATAAAAACATGGTAACATTTAATTCTTTGTGTGTTATTGGTTTAAGCAGACTGTGATTGTCTATTGTTTGTGACTTAGATGAAGATCAGATCACATTTTATGACCAATTTGTGCAGAATCCATATCATTCCAAAGGGTTCACATACTTTTCTTGCAACTGTATGCCACCTGTTTGCTTTTTCCTGTTAGGTACTACTTGATTAGCTACGTTTTGGGTATGTTCTGTTCATGCCCTTTATTTCCTATATATAAAGCTATGCATTTACCTTGATAGTTTTTAAGTGTTGACAGAATCGAACATGCCACCAAATTTATTAGAGTTGAATGTCTGACCACCTTGACAATTTGTGCCAAACACACAGTATCATACTGTATGGGTATTTTCTAAGACTAGTAATTTAACTTAACCTGTCATACTATAAAAAATGTCCCTCATGATATAAGTGTGTAAAAACTTGTCTTCAGGAGTGGTTAATCATGGCAAGACATGGCTGGCCACCTAGGGGCACCTTTCCCTTGTGGGGAAGAAATAGTTTCTAGTTTGCTAGTTGCCTGCAAAGGTGTGCTGAAGTTTGTTTGCCTGTTCTGTGTATTGACTTCTGCCTGACTTCTGGATTGGACCCTTCGCTGCATGCTCTGACCTCTGCCTGATTTCCATACTGACCTTGCGCTGCCTGCTCTGACCTTGAATTGTTTTTTGGATTGCATGAATTCTGCCTGCCCTGACCTCTGCCTGTCCCTAAATACGGTTGTACAGGGGTTAAAGTGTTACATGTAAGACTAGGAGGGCTGTGGGAGGCACAGCACTATGAAGTGCCTTTTGTGCTGTGGCCTTAGAAGAATTTTGATATCTCTGACTTTTAGTCTAACCAGTCTTTTACTCTGTAATTCCTCTAGCGCTGTTCTATGGAAACAGTAGGTTTAAAGAGCACACCAAATGCTTGAAATAACTTCTTTATTAACTTCACATTTTCTTCATAGATAGTCCATGTACATAACACATGTTGAAAAGATATCACAAAATGGCGGTATGCATAAGATGGTGGTTCAACTGTTCAATCTTGTCATTCAATATAAAATGGTGGATATATTTCTCTCTTGAGTATCTGTACTCTCACTTTAAGTTATTTAAGCACTCTATGATCTTTCTGAGAGGTATACCTGAGGTCTAACTAGTAGTTCACTTGCTGAATTTGTCGCAATTTGCAGTATGCAGTTAGCAGTAGCAGTAACTATTTGCAGATTGGTTGAGTATGATCTGGTATGGTTGTATGCAATTTGGATTGCAATATGGAATTTGAATTTGGATTGTGAACTTTGTAGTTTGCAATTGGTGGAACTGTAAGTTAACACACATATAACTGGTTCAGTATACAGTTCTAATCACTATATTAACAGTAGGAACATTATATAACTGTTTTAAATACCTATTTTGGCCTCTCTGCTTCCATAAAACACAGCTCTTAGTGGAGTGAATGTTCAGCTTCTCTCTTTCGTGAATAATGATTCCAGCAGCTCCTGCAAGGGGAATTTCTGTTTGAGGCTGGCTGTGATTGGTCAAGACTCCTGCCCAGCAACAACAGTTTAACTCTATTCTTTGTGTTGTTTCTGCTGTGTCATTGAGCTTACCTTACATTATATAATGAATCTTAAAGGCATATTATCTTTTCTGCTTCTGTGAACACAATATATATAACAGTTATATGACATCCAAACATGAAGTCACTGTAAATAACTGTGCCCTTCTCTGTAACACACAAACATAGGAACTGTATTATTATGTGTTATTGGCAGGTCTAGCTGTATAAACACACAAGCTATATTAGCAACTTAGGACAGGTCTTAGCTGGCCAGCTACAGGGGCTACTTAGATAACGCCAAGCCAAATCTGTTCAAGTAACACAGTGGATGAACATCCTGTTCGTGACACACTGTATGCCTATGGGTTGTCAGATTAACCCCTAGATGATAACAAAACATTCATTTATGTACTAACTGCCAATGCCCTGTGCATCTGCAATATAAATGTGTGGTTGTATTTAATGGCAGATCACACTGCCTAATGCTCTGCCATTAAAAAGTTTGGATCAATAATGCATCCTCAATTTCCATGCAGTTACCATCTTTCGGCTGCAATGTATATGGGCATCGTCATTGTGATGTGTTGGGTGCTACTCATGTGAGTCATGTGAGGGATCCAGGGCTTCTGTTATTTATGTTGTTTTTCTCCAGAACAACAGAAATAAGAGCGCCTGTGTGTTACCTGCAGTTTGCTATTTTTTTTATAGGGGTTGGGCATCTTATATTACTAGCTGCACATGTGTTGGTAACAGCACATGTGCAATGGCGTCCGGGCGTGGCTTAACAGAGCCAGGGGGGCGGGTTTTAAAGTCCGGCTTTTGAGGGTGGTCTGAGTGGCCTCCCTATGGTGCTGATGTCCAATATTTCAACCCCTTAAGGACCCTCACCGTACATGTACGGTGTTGGTGGACGTGACCTAAAGGGAACCTGTCACCGGGATTTTGTGTATAGAGCTGAGGACAAGGGTTGCTAGATGGCTGCTAGCACATCTGTAATACCCAGTCCCCATAGCTCTGTGTGCTTTTATTGTGTAAAAAAAAACGATTTGATACATATGCAAATTAACCTGAAATGAGTCCTGTCCCTGAGATGAGTCAGGGACAAGACTCATCTCAGGTTAATTTCATATGTATCAGGTTCCCTATAAGGACCAGCGCCGTACATGTACAGCGGGCTGATAGGACGGGTGCAGGAGCTGCGCCCGCTGATCAGCGTCACGGACCCGGCAGTCACTGACAGCCGGGCCCCTGCTGCATACGTCAGCATCAGTGAAAACAGAGATGCCGGCGTGTTAAACCCTTGTATGCCGCTGTCAAAGCTGACCGCGGCATGCAGAGGGTTCGTGGAGGGTACTCCGCTTCCCCATCGGATCCCCGCTCTGCAGTGGCGGGGAACCGATGGCAGAGAAGGCAAGCCCAATGCCTTCCAAGCATCAGAGCTTGCCTTCTACGGAAGCCTGTGAGATCCTTAGGCTGGGTCTCACAGGCAGACTGTCAGTGTAAAGGTTGACAGGCAATGCATTACAACACAGGTTGTATTGTAATGCATTGCAGAGGGGATCAGACTCCAGAAGTTGAAGTCCCAGAGTGGGCCAAAAATAAAATGTTTAAAAAAAATGTTAAAAAAGTGTTTTTAATAATAATAAAAAAAAAAAGTTTCATGTAAAAAAAAAATAAACAATTCCGAAAATAAAACACATCAAATTGTGAAAAGAAAACCAGACATATTGGGTATTGCCGCGTACGTGACGACCGGCTCTACAAAAATATCACATGATCCACCCCTTCACCTGAACGCCGTAAAAAAATAAATATAAAAACTGTGCTAAAACAATCATTTTTTTTGTCACCTTACATCACAAAAAGTGCAACACCAACCAATCAAAAAGGCGTATGACCCCTAAAATAGTACCAATCAAACCGTCACCTCATCCCGCAAAAAATTAGCCCCTACATGAAACAATCGGGCAAAGAATAAAAAAAACTATGGCTCTCAGAATTTGGAGACACTAAAACATGATTTCTTTTTTGTTTCAAAAATACTTTTATTGTATAAAACTTAAATAAATAAAAAATGTATACATATTGGGTAACGCCATGTCCGTAACGACCTGCTGTATAAAATACCACATGAACTCACCCCTCAGGTGAACACCGTCATTTTTATTTTTTTATAAAAACGGTGTAAAAAAAGCCATTTTTTGTCACCTTACATTATAAAAAGTGTAATACCAAGTGATCAAAAAGTCATACACACCCACACACAAGATCATACAAATCAAACCGTCATCTTATCCTGCAAAAAATGAGACCTACCTAAGACAATAGCCCAAAAAATTCAAAATCTATGGCTCTAAGAATATGGAGACACTAAAAACAATTTTTTTTTTTGTTTGTTATTGTGTAAAACTTAAATAAAAAAATAAAAACGTATACATATTAGGCATTCCCGTGTCCGTAACAACCTGCTCTATATAAATATCACTTGACCTAACCCCTCAGATGAACACCGTAAAAAAAAATGGATTAAAATGGAAAATCTGCAAAAAAAGTTAAATTCTGAAATTTCATCTACATTTTCCTTTAGTTCTTGTGAAACACCTAAAGGGCTAACAAAGTTTGTAAAATCAGTTTTGAATACCTTGAGGGGTGTAGTTTCCAAAATGGGGCCATTTATGTGTGGTTTCTATTATGTAAGCCCCACAAAGTGACTTCAGACCTGAACTGGTCCTTAATGGGTTTCTGTCACCACACTTTCAAACAGGCTGTAGGCCTCTAAGTTCCACCTGCTCCTAGAGGTTCCGTTCGTCTACCTCTTTCCACTCCTTTCTACTCTTGATTGACAGGGCCAGGCCAGCGTTGGTCTCCTCCTGCCGGCCCTGTCTCCCAGGGAAATCTTGCACCTTCGTCGTCCCGTTTAGTATTCAGCGAAGTGAGGGAAGGACGCTTGCCGGCTGCCGGCTTCCTCACTGCGACGTATTTGGCGCAGGCGTAGTGAGGAAGCCAGCAGACAGGAGGAGACCAACGCTGACCTGGCCCTGTCAATCAAGAGTAGAAGGGAGTGGAAAGAGGTGGGCGAATGGAGCCTCTAGGAGCAGGTGCAACACCCCCCCTGCTCCTAGAGGCTAATTAGCAGATAATAAAAGTTATAATTGCGCAAAAACAGGGGCACACTGAAACAAAAAAAATAGCAGAGATAAATTCAGGTGACATTTGCACATGTATAATGTCAGCCTGTTTAATAGTGAAAAGTGTGGTGACAGAAATCCTTTAAAAATTGTGTTTTGGAAATTTTCTTCAAAAATGTTAATATTTGCAAAATGATCCAAACATGAAGTAGACATATGGGAAATGTAAAGTAATAACTATTTTATGAGGTATCACTATATGTTTTAAAAGCAGAGAAATAGACATTTTGAAAATTGCGAATGTTTCTAAATTTTTGGTAAATTTTGTATTTTTTTTAATACAATGTCATGAAGTATAATATGTGACGAGAAAACATTCTCAGAATGGCCTGGATAAGTAAAAGCGTTTTAAAGTTATCACCACATAAAGTGACACATGTCAGATTTTCAAAAAATGGCCTGGTCCTTAAGGTGAGAAATGGCAGGGTCCTGAAGGGGTTAATCAGAATTATTCATGTTTACACGCCGGTCCCCTAGCCTGCTTGCTAGATCTGCGCTGGGCACCTGGCTGCTGATGGAATATTCTGATGGAAGACTGCATGTGCAGTGTGTCCGCAGTGTCCATGAGTGGAGGCCACTGATGGATAGAATCCTCCATGAGCAGCCATTTTGCCAGCTCAGCGCTATAAGGTAGGTCAGAGGATCTGCGTGTAAATATAAATTAGTCTACTTTCACACTGGTGTTTTGGTTTCCGTTTGTGAGATCCGTCATGGGATCTCACAAGCGGTCCAAACGGATCAGTTTTGCCCTAATGCATTCTGAATGGAAAAGGATCCGCTCAGAATGCATCAGTTTGCCTCCGTTCCGTCTCCATTCCGCTTTGGAGGCGGACACCAAAACGGCGCTTACAGCTTTTTGGTGTCCGTCTGACGAAACTGAGCCAAACGGATCCGTCCTGGCACACAATGTAAGTCAATGGAGACGGATCCGTTTTCACTGACACAATCTGGCACAATAGAAAACGGATCTGTCCCCCATTGACTTTCAATGGTGTTCAAGACGGATCCGTTTTGGCTATGTTAAAGATAATACAAACGGATCCGCACCATGACGGATCCGCACCAAACGCGAGTGTTAAAGTAGCCTTACTCATATTAAACGATTGGACACCATGGCCGATAGTTTAATAAAGCTTATTACTAGCTGCATGCATGCGCTGTTACCAGCACAAGTGCAGCTAGTTATATAAACTGCCCAGACCCTTTAGTTTCAATAGATTTTTATTGTCAGAGTAAATGCTCATGTCATAAAAATACATTTTACAGACAGTAAGGTGTATTGTTGAGCATGAAACTCCATTTCTTTCTTTAAAGTGCTTAAACAAATAAAGCATAATTTTCGTACAAATTATCGTACTAAAATCATAATGTACAAACAAAGCAAAACAAAACCAAAGTCTGGGTCGTGTCTTCTACTCATCATTAAGATACGTATAATCAACAGAGACAATCGAGGTTATGCATGTACAATCCAATCTAATCCCACCCCTCCCCCCCTTCCCCATAGTAGTTATTCACCCCAACCCTACCCTCTCTGGACAACCTACTAATACAAATCAAATACAAAAAACAGAAAGTCAGTCCTGTGTCCCAACACGGACAAATTACTTGTGCTGCTGCTGGTCCCGAAGTAGTGTGGTAGGTCGTTCACACTGATATAGACAAGTCAAAAGGGTTTTGGAACCGCGCTGCTAGAGACTGTGTCTCCCGATCACCAGTGAATGAAAAGGGTGTCAGCCCCTCTCCTCAATACCCGCCCGATCCAGTCCTCCCCAGACCTCTTTTACTACAGGATTGAAAGGAAATAGGCAGAATAGTGAAGCACCCTTTACACTCTTTTCATAAAAAGGTTTTATTCTACTCACAAAGGTTCGTAGACAAAAGGCATAAAAATCAGTATCAGTCGTCACATTCCTGCCCGACCCGGGTTTCGCTACCTTGCTTCTTCAGGGGCGATAACTGCGCATGCTTGCAGTCAAGCCTCTTAAATAGCCCAGCTGATTTCATTACACAGGCCGGTCTAATTTCGGATCAAACGTCATTCTAAAAACATCATTTGCAATTCATACATAATAAGAATACCATCAGTGATCCTTTGATACCATCACATTTCAAACATATAAAAAAAAATAATAATTTACAATATAAAACTGTGAGAGGATTTTCTCTCTCTCTTGCCAGTTAGTACATAAATACATATATCTCTTTACCCTTTCGGGTTACCGCTATTACATATATTCAATATATATCTCAAACCTCCTTATAGAAATTCCTATCCCATATTTTAATCATACCATCCAATATCTCAAATGTTATATATTTAAACCACAATCTCGATAATATACCCTGATCTCTGTCTTACTCTGAGGACGTGGTTCCTGTACTCTCCACCCACCTCTGGGGCGTTTCTTCAGGTGTATTCCACCTACTCCCGTGGCGTCACTCAGGTGTTCCCGACCTATCCTCCACCCAGACATCCACATCACGGGGCTCCACCGCTCAATCAGACAGTCAAGCCAAAGTGACGTCACTCGAAGGTCCTTAAGAGGTCAGGTAGGGAACAGCCAACGGCGCCATCGGTGAGAACACTGTTTCTCATATGTGATTAGTCGGTTTATCCCAATATAGGTACCACTATTCCTTGGTTCCCCTCCCACTCCTGGGGTGCCACTTAGATGTTCTTCCCCCGTTATGCGTCACTCAGGTGTTCTCGACCCCGCCTCCACCCCGACGCCCACATCACAAGGTTCCACCGTCCAATAGGACAGTCAGGACAATATGACGTCGCTCAAGGTCCTTAAGAGGCCAGGTGTAGAACAACCGGTTACTCCACTGTTTGGGAACACTTTATACTCAACATTTTATACCAAACACGGTTTTAGGTCAAATTCGATATTGAGACCACTGGGTTGTAGGGTCCCTAGTTTATAGATCCACTCTACCTCTTTTTTGTTAATCTGTGCCAGTGAGTCCCCCCCCGCGCCAGTGCGGCTTAACTATTTCTACACCAGCAAATTTTAAACCTTGCGGGCTTTTTCCATGCACCAATTTAAAATGTGCTGATACACTGTGGGTCATCAGGCCTTTCTTGATGTTCCGTAGATGTTCTTGTATCCTAACCTTCAACTTCCTGATAGTCCTGCCCACGTACTGGAGCCCACAAGGGCACTCCAGTACGTATATGATGCCCTCATTTTCGCATGAGCAGTTATTTCTTATGCGAAAATCAGCCCCATTCTTTTTGGATATTATAGAGTTAAGACTCCTCTGTCTTTCTCTTTGGTTACGGTTTTTACAGCCTGCACAGAATCCGCACCAGGTGAATTTTCCTACTTCCTTTTTTACCTTTATACTTACAGGGGGAATGGCACTGTGTACAAGTTTTTCTTTAATGCTGGCCGCTTTTTTGAAGATAAAAGAGGGATTCACTGGTATTATTTTTCCTATTGTCGGGTCGTTTCTTAATACTCCCCAATTCTTTTTTACCATTTTCTTGATGTTATCAGACATGGAGCAAAACTTGGTCACAAAGGAAAACCTATAATCCCTATCCTTCTTTTCCATTTTTTCCTTTGTGTGTTCCCTTCTTCCCTCCTTTTCTCTTTCCACATTTTGTATACACATATCTAGATTGGCCTCGTCGTACCCTCTTTCCACAAACCTGTTTTTGAGTACCCCACATTGTGTTCTATAGTCACTCACTTCTGTACAGTTACGGGCCATTCTCTTGAACTGACCTTTCGGTATGTTCTTGAGCCATGGGCCGTAATGACAGCTCTTCATATCAATGTAAGAATTTACATCTGTTTCTTTGAAGTATGAAGTTGTTAAAAAGCGACCATTTTCTATCCGAATACATAGATCCAAAAAATTAACACTAGTGTTACTGATCTCTCCCACAAATCGTAGGTTCCAATCGTTATTATTCAACTGGGAAATAAAGGACTCTAGTCCCTCTCTCCCTCCTTCCCACACTAGGAGACAGTCATCAATATACCTCCTCCAGAAGGTCAGTTTACCCCCTGGAGTGTCTGCTCCTAGTGTGGGAAGGATCGAGCTCTCCTCCCAAGCCCCCATAAAAATATTAGCAAAGCTGGGGGCGAATTTCGCCCCCATCGCCGTGCCAATACACTGGACATAATGTGAGTCCTTAAACCAAAAATAATTGTAATCAAGGCAGTAACTGAGGCACTCCAAAATAAAGGTTCCTTGCTGGTCTCCTATTTTTTCATCCTTTTTAATTCTGTTCTCTACCACCTCCATTCCTAATTTTTTTGGGATAACTGTATATAAGGATGCCACATCAATTGTGGCCATCCATGTATTTACAGTAGGGGGATTCAAATCTTCAATAAGGCTTAATATTCTGCAGAATCCCTCACACTTAAAAGATACAGGGTCTGTATTAAGCCTTATTGAAGATTTGAATCCCCCTACTGTAAATACATGGATGGCCACAATTGATGTGGCATCCTTATATACAGTTATCCCAAAAAAATTAGGAATGGAGGCGGTAGAGAACAGAATTAAAAAGGATGAAAAAATAGGAGACCAGCAAGGAACCTTTATTTTGGAGTGCCTCAGTTACTGCCTTGATTACAATTATTTTTGGTTTAAGGACTCACATTATGTCCAGTGTATTGGCACGGCGATGGGGGCGAAATTCGCCCCCAGCTTTGCTAATATTTTTATGGGGGCTTGGGAGGAGAGCTCGATCCTTCCCACACTAGGAGCAGACACTCCAGGGGGTAAACTGACCTTCTGGAGGAGGTATATTGATGACTGTCTCCTAGTGTGGGAAGGAGGGAGAGAGGGACTAGAGTCCTTTATTTCCCAGTTGAATAATAACGATTGGAACCTACGATTTGTGGGAGAGATCAGTAACACTAGTGTTAATTTTTTGGATCTATGTATTCGGATAGAAAATGGTCGCTTTTTAACAACTTCATACTTCAAAGAAACAGATGTAAATTCTTACATTGATATGAAGAGCTGTCATTACGGCCCATGGATCAAGAACATACCGAAAGGTCAGTTCAAGAGAATGGCCCGTAACTGTACAGAAGTGAGTGACTATAGAACACAATGTGGGGTACTCAAAAACAGGTTTGTGGAAAGAGGGTACGACGAGGCCAATCTAGATATGTGTATACAAAATGTGGAAAGAGAAAAGGAGGGAAGAAGGGAACACACAAAGGAAAAAATGGAAAAGAAGGATAGGGATTATAGGTTTTCCTTTGTGACCAAGTTTTGTTCCATGTCTGATAACATCAAGAAAATGGTAAAAAAGAATTGGGGAGTATTAAGAAACGACCCGACAATAGGAAAAATAATACCAGTGAATCCCTCTTTTATCTTCAAAAAAGCGGCCAGCATTAAAGAAAAACTTGTACACAGTGCCATTCCCCCTGTAAGTATAAAGGTGAAAAAGGAAGTAGGAAAATTCACCTGGTGCGGATTCTGTGCAGGCTGTAAAAACCGTAACCAAAGAGAAAGACAGAGGAGTCTTAACTCTATAATATCCAAAAAGAATGGGGCTGATTTTCGCATAAGAAATAACTGCTCATGCGAAAATGAGGGCATCATATATGTACTGGAGTGCCCTTGTGGGCTCCAGTACGTGGGCAGGACTATCAGGAAGTTGAAGGTTAGGATACAAGAACATCTACGGAACATCAAGAAAGGCCTGATGACCCACAGTGTATCAGCACATTTTAAATTGGTGCATGGAAAAAGCCTGCAAGGTTTAAAATTTGCTGGTGTAGAAATAGTTAAGCCGCACTGGCGCGGGGGGGACTCACTGGCACAGATTAACAAAAAAGAGGTAGAGTGGATCTATAAACTAGGGACCCTACAACCCAGTGGTCTCAATATCGAATTTGACCTAAAACCGTGTTTGGTATATAATGTTGAGTATAAAGTGTTCCCAAACAGTGGAGTAACTGGTTGTTCTACACCTGGCCTCTTAAGGACCTTGAGCGACGTCATATTGTCCTGACTGTCCTATTGGACGGTGGAACCTTGTGATGTGGGCGTCGGGGTGGAGGCGGGGTCGAGAACACCTGAGTGACGCATAACGGGGGAAGAACATCTAAGTGGCACCCCAGGAGTGGGAGGGGAACCAAGGAATAGTGGTACCTATATTGGGATAAACCGACTAATCACATATGAGAAACAGTGTTCTCACCGATGGCGCCGTTGGCTGTTCCCTACCTGACCTCTTAAGGACCTTCGAGTGACGTCACTTTGGCTTGACTGTCTGATTGAGCGGTGGAGCCCCGTGATGTGGATGTCTGGGTGGAGGATAGGTCGGGAACACCTGAGTGACGCCACGGGAGTAGGTGGAATACACCTGAAGAAACGCCCCAGAGGTGGGTGGAGAGTACAGGAACCACGTCCTCAGAGTAAGACAGAGATCAGGGTATATTATCGAGATTGTGGTTTAAATATATAACATTTGAGATATTGGATGGTATGATTAAAATATGGGATAGGAATTTCTATAAGGAGGTTTGAGATATATATTGAATATATGTAATAGCGGTAACCCGAAAGGGTAAAGAGATATATGTATTTATGTACTAACTGGCAAGAGAGAGAGAAAATCCTCTCACAGTTTTATATTGTAAATTATTTTTTTTTTTATATGTTTGAAATGTGATGGTATCAAAGGATCACTGATGGTATTCTTATTATGTATGAATTGCAAATGATGTTTTTAGAATGACGTTATGATCCGAAATTAGACCGGCCTGTGTAATGAAATCAGCTGGGCTATTTAAGAGGCTTGACTGCAAGCATGCGCAGTTATCGCCCCTGAAGAAGCAAGGTAGCGAAACCCGGGTCGGGCAGGAATGTGACGACTGATACTGATTTTTATGCCTTTTGTCTACGAACCTTTGTGAGTAGAATAAAACCTTTTTATGAAAAGAGTGTAAAGGGTGCTTCACTATTCTGCCTATTTCCTTTCAATCCTGTAGTAAAAGAGGTCTGGGGAGGACTGGATCGGGCGGGTATTGAGGAGAGGGGCTGACACCCTTTTCATTCACTGGTGATCGGGAGACACAGTCTCTAGCAGAGCGGTTCCAAAACCCTTTTGACTACCCTCTCTGGAACTGCTGGACTCAGACCTCCCATGACTCCCATAACCGAACATGACGCCTTATTTGGAAAGTTTGATGGGCCATCATATATTCGTATGATTTTGTTGTATCTACCATTCCGATAATCTCCTGTAGATCAGGGATATTGTTGCTATTCCAATTCCTTGTGATTGCTAGCTTGGTGGCAAGCAATAGGTGCAAAATGATAACCCTAGACTTAAGTGGGATTTTATCCAGATCTATCAATAGCAGGGCAAGGGCTGGGTCCGGAGAAATCTGATATCCAGCAATCCCAGATATTTTAGTGAATACTTACGTCCAAAGAGAATATATCCCTGGGCAAGCCCAAAGTATGTGTGACAATGTCCCATTGCAACCGCAACCTCTCCAACACTTCACACTTGTGTTCGGGAAGAACGCATGTAGCCTGACCGGGGTATAGTACCATCTAAGTGTAGTTTTGATGTAAGCTTCTAGGTGCGAGGAGCATTTGAGAGTGGAAATAGCAAGCTTGTTTGCAGCTGACCATTGCGCAGGAGTAAATGTTTGTTTTAGATCTGCCTCCCATGCTAGGAGTGGAGCTTTTTTAATAAACCGGTCTTTATCTCCTACTGTCCTAATACCTCTGTTTCTCCACAACCTCAGGTTCAGATCTGGGGTCAGATATTGGAGAGATTCAATTGGGGTGAGATGCGCCATTGATATAGGTGTATCTCGTCCTTTTTTGTGGTACGTTTTCCACAAAGCTAGAGATGTGGAGACATAATATGCGGGTTGAAGGCCTATATAGCAATCATGCAGTGCGGCCATGAGTAGGGCACGTAAGTTGCGGCCTGGGATTTGTGATTGCTCTATATGCACCCAATGTTTCCCCATTTCTCCTTTCCACCACTCCTTTAGCTGATTGATTCTGGAAGCTAGGTAGTAATCATAAAGATTGGGCAAACCTAAGCCCCCGCTTCTTTTATGTCTATACATAATACTTCTAGCAACTCTCGGTCTGGCCTTATTCCAAATGAAGGCGTTTAACATTTTATTGGCTAAATTAAAAAAGGACACCGGAACTGGAATGGGGATAGTACGGAATATATATAATAACTTTGGGAGTGTGTGTTGTTGAAAAGCTGCAATACGTCCCAGCCAGGATAATTCTGATTTGGCCATATTATTAAGCTCTGGTTGGAGCGACTGCAAGAGGGTGGGGGGGAGTTGGCTTTGTATAATTCTTGAGGGGTGGCTGTCACTTTAAAACCCAGGTATTGAACCATGGATTTCTGCTAATCTAATGAGAATTCCTCTTTCATCTGGGATAAGATTGTTTCTGGGATCCCCAGTGGGAGGGCTTGGGATTTACTTTCATTGATTTTGTAATATGAAAGAGCCCCCTAAGAACGAATGATGTCCATTACTACCTTCAAGGACACCCAGGGGTTTGTTAAGGACAAAATTATGTCGTCCGCGTACATAGATATGCAATGTTGTCTGTCTCCAATTCGTACTCCCTCCACACCGTTCGTCTGACGGATTGCTTGCGCCAATGGGTCTAGGGATAATATAAATATTAGGGGCGACAGGGGGCATCCCTGTCTCGTGCCATTAGACAGTGCAAACGGATCAGATAATACCCCATTTGCTAACACTCGGGCCGAAAGGTTAGAGTAAAGAACCCGTATGGCTTGTAATATGGACTCTGGAAGACCCATCCTGTGGAGTACAGAGAAGACAAACGACCAGTTAACTCAGTCGAAAGCCTTCTCGGCATCCAGGGTGACCAACACCGTCGGTATTCTGGTTCGATTAACAAAGTCAATCAAGTTCAGTACTCTCCTTGAGTTATCCGTAATTTGGCGCCCCTTCACAAACCCCACTTGATCTGTGGCCACTAGGGTGGGGATAATATCAGCTAATCGGGTTGCTAAAATCTTTGCATAGATAAAGGTCTGTGTTAAGTAAGGAGATGGGCGGAAGTTTTGTGGAATTGAAGGATCTTTCCCGGGTTTGGGCAGAGTCACAATAACCGCCTCTAGCATTTCCTTAGGCATTTTCCCCGTTGTCATGGCACGAGACAGGGCTGCATGAAGATGCGGGAGCAGACAATCAGAGAAGATTTTGTAGTAGGAGTTTGGGAGCCGGGACTTTTATGATGTGGCAAGCCAGTTATTACTCTAGAGATTTCCTCCTGAGAGATGGGAGCACAGAGGGATTCGCTTTGGGCTTTATCCAAGGAGGGAATTGTTAATGAACTCAGAAAGTTATCTATATCACCGGGGGAAGCGGGGATGAAACCTGGTTCCTCCTTTAAATTGTACAGTTGGGAGTAGTAAGACATGAATCTGTTAGCTATAGCCTTCGGATCGTATAATTTGTATTATTTAGAGGGGTCCCAAAAGAATGCTATCTTTGATTTTCAAGGCCCTTGCCTTTACCCGGTTTGCTAGCAACCTCCCTGCTTTATTGGCCTGTGAATAGTATCTGGCTTTAGTCTTTTTAAGAGAGAGCTCGTATGTGTGCAAAAAACTTTCTCTAAGTTGAAGTCTAAGGAGTCTGAGCTTTTCAGAAAGTTCTAACGACGGGGAAGTCTTATTTTGTGCTTCTGCAGTTAGAATTTGCGTTATAAGGTAGGTCTGGTGTTTCTCCCTCAATTTTTTGTGCCTATGACTCAACTTCAGTAAAATGCCCCTAATATACACCTTATGAGCTGTCCATACTACGGTGGAATCTGGCACAGAGTCAGCATTGAATTTAAAGTATTCCTTTAAGGCAGCAGACACCTCAGATTGATACTTAGTATTAGCCAGTATGAATTCGTTAGCCCTCCATATCGGGTTTGGAGGGGTGACAAACTCCTCTGCCAATTCTATCGACACTGGAGCATGATCCGACCAAGTAATTGTCCCAATAGAGGAACGTACGGATGCAGCCAGGGAAACCCTGTCTACTAGAATCAAATCAATGCAGGAGTAGGATTGATGTGCAGGTGAGTAGTATGAAAAATCCCTTTTGGATGCATGGTGAATGCGCCAGACATCAAACAGGGAGTTAGCTAATAATGACGGAGCAAGAGAAGTAGAACAAGTTCTCGCGACAGAGGAGAAGTCTTGATATGGGTCAGGAACCAGATTAAAATCCCCACAGATGATAACTCTGCCTTCCTTCAGGGACTGTACTCTTTTAAAGAGCTTGTTTAGAAAACGGATAGGCCGGATATTCGGGGCATATACTCCCACTAGTGTGTAAATGACATTATTTATAGAGCATACGTGTATAATATAACGTCCCCCTGCATCTACAACTGTAGTCTTCTCTGTGTGTGCCACTGAATTTCGAATCGCTAAAAGCACTCCCCTTTTTTTGCCTAAACCATGGGAATGAATCAAGGTCGGGAAAGCTGGGTGTTTTAACCTCCCTACGTCTGCCTCCACTATGTGTGTCTCTTGTGCACAAAAAAATCACATTTGATCGAAAGAGCTTCCCTCCACATCATCCGTCTCTTGAATGGACTGTTTAAGCCCCTGACATTTAAGGATCTTACTTTCAAAACCATCTTGGTGGATGTATAGTTGCCAATGAGAAATCGCTCAGATGATGTAGAGGGAACCGCACATCAACACATTGCAGTTCAATCGAACGTATGGTGAAATAGGGACACAACTTAAAGAAAAAATACAGATAAATAAATATGAACATTAACATTATGAACCAGAACTGGCTGCCCAGGTATTGGGGCAGTAATGAAATAGCACAAGGGTTAAAACTCAAAACCCCTTGCGATCTTTGTGGGGGGAAAACAGTCATGCCTACCACAAGGAGGATCCAAGAAGGTAGAACAAATCCCCGCTCCTGCTGGATGCAGGATATGTAAAAGAACCCCTCAGCTGTGTTTCTTCTGACGGCGACTTTCTAATCGGTGCCACTCTCCATCTTCTGGTAGATGTTGGTGTTGTTTTGCAGAAGGAACTTCAGCCACTGTGATATTCAAGGTGGCTAGTACAGCTTTTCCCTCTTCTACCGAGCGTATAACCACTACAGCTCAATTTTTTTGGACTAGCAATTTTACAGGGTAACCCCAACAGTATGGGATGGAGTGTGACCTCAGTGCTAGGGTAATGGGAGCTAGCGTACGATGTAGTTGTAAGGTGGCTATGGATAGGTCCGCAAAAAGCTTCACTTGTTGATACGGATCCGGTAAGGCATCCATTTTCCTTGCCGCCGCCAGGGTTTCTTCTTTGGCATGGAAGAAATGCAAACGGGCTAAAACATCCCATGGTGTGTCATCAGGTAAGTGCTTTGGTTTAGCAATTCTGTGGGCCCGATCGATAATGAGATCCTGCTCGGTGCAGTTAGGCAGAAGAGGTTTGATCAGCCTTTTAATGTAGATCTGGAGATCCGTAGCCTGGACAGTCTCTGGCACTCCACGCAGTTTCAGATTGTTTCTGCGGGATCGGTCTTCCAAATCCGCCACTTTCGCTCGGAGGTATGAGATTTCCTCCGATTGGGCATCGTGTGAGTCTATCAGGCTGTTGTGTGACTCAGCGAATTCACCCATCTTTTGCTCGACATGCTGAACTCTATTTCCCAAGTCAGTGACAGATGTTTGGATAGGCACGATTAGCTGTGACATATGAGTAGTGACCGAATGATTAAAGGCCAAAAACATGTCCTTTAGTAGAATGCTGGAGGCAGGTTTGTCGTCCGTTGGGAAATTGCGAAGCACCTCTTTCAAGGTGTCGGTGTCTTTTAGGCCTTGGCATCCACCGGCTTCATGTTCTACTGCCACGGGATCTTGTAGCCTAGGTCTCTGCTTCGCCAGACTTGTAGTAGGGGACCGCAGCGCCGCAAGGTTGCCCGGGGATACACTATTGTGCCCCGTCTTGTCTCCTTTAGTGTTAATCATGCTCTCACCCATCTAGGTATGTCGCGGGGAACCTCGAGGGCTCTGTTGTTGCGAGCTTCCATCTTCTGAGGCTCAAGGAGAGCAGACATTTGCCGAGGATGTTGCGCTGGAGGAGGGCTCTGCATGCAGGTTTCGTGTGCCGGCGCCATCTTTGTCCCGATCTTGGCCAAAGAAAAATCCCAGCTTACCCTGCTTCTTCATGCTTCGTTTTCTTCTAGTCATCATCAGGGATGGTTCCGGTACCAGTTGGCACAGAGAGTTAAGGTTAGAGAGCGAATATAGGGTTCTGCTAGACTGGAACGCTTTGCTGGAGCAGGAGCTCTGAATTCAAGCGGCCATACTCCTCGGCTTTGCGGCCACGCCACCTGCCCAGACCCTTTAAATGTTGATCTCATATGTGCAGATTTCCACCTGTTAAAGCATAGCCATATTTTGAAATTAGTGTAATGCAAATTTATATGAATGAGATTGAACTACTGATCAAAGAGGTTCTAATTTTTTATGCATTCTACTTTTGATTGATAGCTGTGGCTCTGTACAAGTTAATAGCATATTAGCCTCAATCAGCAGAGAGAGGAAGATGGAAAGAGAGCCAGCCTCAGTAACAGCGGATAAATGGACACTGAACTGTGCTTGGGATAGCCTCCTCAACTCCCTCGCCCCCAAGACCTGTATCATCCACTGCTTTCCTGTATGTGTGTTCGGTGAGATCATTCACTCAGTCACCACTGGAGGCAGGGTACTTAAAAGAGAGCCTAGGAGACAGGAGTGTGAAGGAGCTTGTGGTTGGCTCTGGATTTCATCGAGTCTTCTGGGAAAATGGTTGGAGCAGCAGGCTGTGATCGTCAGAATAGTTAATCAATATCTGATCGTGGGGTACAACTTTTGAAGAGACCATGCCTCTCCAATGAACACTGAGGCCTTTTCCTAGGCCAGTGAAGTCACATTAATGGGTCACATGACGAAGGCACAGCTCAGTCCTATTCAACTGAATGGGCCTGTGCTGTAATACAAAGCACAGCCACTGCAATGTACAGTGCTGTGCTAGCTTACGCTGTGAGGAGGCCATGGCGCTCACTGGAGCACAGTGGCCTCTTTAAATTGTTGATCGTGGGGGTTTCAGGAGTCGAACACCCAGTAATATAGATATTGATGCGCTAACCTGAGGAAAAGCTTTCAGTATTGTAATGTTAAAGAGACAGAAAGTGGAGCTAATTGATAAGAGTTTGCTGTGTTAGCTCCTTCTGCACTGCTAGGGCCAAGCTCAGGACTCCAAATGGAGAGATTCCGTATATCTTTATGCATGTGTGTCCCAGTATAGTTTAAAGGGGCTTGGTTAGCTGGCCTACATTTGTATGAGGCAGTCCTGCTCTGACTGCTCCCCTCCTGTTACCGATAGCAGAGGTCTGGCCAGCTGGATTAGGACCATGGTCTGCTGCCAGTTGAGCACCCCTGGAATATATGATGTATGAAATACAAATTATTTCCTATGTTCTTACTTTGACTTCTTACTCCCTATCTGCTGCTATGCCTACAATAAAAATTGCTTTATATGGGTGTGTTGCCAATTTCTTATGCACCCATATATGTTATGTTTTGGTAACACATTAAATGGGTTTTCCACTCGAGAAATTAGTGAACTATTCTCTACATAGGTTAGCAATTAAAGATCAGTCAGCTGATTTCAGCAGCTGCTCAAGTCAATTATTAAACAGTAGATGGAGCAGGAGGTAAAAGGCTCTGTCTACATTCTGTCGGTGTAGTATACTGCAGCTCAGCTTTCATTCATTTGGACCACGAAGGATGATAGGTCATGAATATCTAAAGTGGAATGACCCTTTTAAGGTAAATTACAAGCAGCCAAAATAAAATAAGGAAATATTTAACTAAACAGTAATTTAAAGGCGTTTTCCTGAGACTTAAATACTAACAGATTTAAAGGCTATGTGCACCTTTGGAGGCAACTTATGTTTATTGTTGCATTTTACTGATTTTTGGCTAAAAGTCAGATTTTCAATTGGCCTTTTTTTTAAATATTGAGCCATTCTGTCACAGGTGTTAACTGTTTTTCTAGCTGTGTGACTGGTGCTTTCCTTTTCACTTTGGGCCTGTCATCTAATAAACCTTATCTCTAAACTTATTACTAAGAGGTCATAAACACTTATTTAAGCCACATTCTTATTAGTAAGATAAGGATTGAGGTTTTATAATGTCAGAGAACGGAGATAAGGAGTCCATCTGCTCCCCATATGTCGGAAAAGATCGAAAATCCGCAGGCTGCTACTATAGCATCTCAGCTATGTACACAAAAAAAAAACTCAGTATTTTTAATAAATACCAATTGAAAAAATGATTTTTAGCTCAAAATACATGCAATTCAATAATAAATAAAATGCCCCAAAGGACCTTTCACCAGTTTTTATTTTATAAAAGTGATATCTCACACTGTAGCCCATGTTCCCTAGGTGTTATATCGCAAAAAGTTTTCATGATATGCTCCTCTGTTGCGCTGCTGTTCGTTCTGTTTATGCGCCCTGTATGCTAATTAATAGCATCGGACCAGGGAGGAGGAGACAACATCTTTTCTCAGTGGGCGTCTCTTCTATCTGGCTGTGGCCCTGTCCAATCACAGCAGAGCACATCACAGCCAGGGAGAAGATGAGATGTTTTTTCTCAATGGCTGATTGGACAGCGCCACAGCCAGATATAAAAGACGCCCGCTGAGAAAAGCTGTCTCCTCCTCCCTGTTCCGATGCTATTAATTAGCATACAGGGCACCTAAACAGAACGAGGGGCACATTGGCGCAATGGAGGAGCATATAATGAAAAAAATTTGCGATATAACACCTAGGGAACATGGGCTACATTGTGAGGTATCACTTTTATATAGTAAAAACTGGTTAAAGGTCCTCTTTAAATACTGATACTGACCTATCCTGTTGATAGGTCATCAGTATCTGATCTGTGGAGTCCGACACCCGAGACCCTCTCCAATCAGTTGTTTGAGAAGGCAGTGGCTCTTGCAGTAACATGGTGGCCTTCTCTGAACTTTCCCTAGACCAAGGAACGGCATGTTCATCTGTCACATGGCCTAGGCGCAGCTCAACTCCATAGAAGTGAATGGGGCTGATCTGCGATACCAAGCACAGCCGCTGTACAATGTATGGCGCTGTATTTGGTAAGCTGTGAGAATGCTGCAACTCTCACAAGAGCGCCGGGGCCTTCTCAAATGCTGATCGGTGGAGGTCCCGGGTGTCGGATCCCCACCGATCAGATCCAGAGGATAGGTCATCAGTATTTAAATCTTGGAAAACCCTATTAAGACAGAAATATTTACCCTTATGTGTTATTCCAAAAAAGTCAAATTTTTATGTGAACATTAAGGCATCTGAAGGTCTTCACTTTGAAAGTTATTATGTCATAAATTATTTGCTGTGCTTTGCCAAAATTTACATATATACCTTTTTTTTATT
This sequence comes from Bufo bufo, assembly GCF_905171765.1. NCBI lineage: Eukaryota > Metazoa > Chordata > Amphibia > Anura > Bufonidae > Bufo > Bufo bufo. The sequence continues at coordinate 275,496,630 of NC_053391.1, read as the reverse complement.
TAGGATTCGTCCCCAAAGTAGTAAAGAACAGGCTGAAGGGTGTCATGTATGTACATGGGTTTTCCCTGGAGAACCCCAGATACTTTTGGGTAAGGACAAGGCGTTCACTTATGATTATGTGTTTGACATGGACACTGAACAGGTCAACGTCTACGATACTTGTGCACGTGGCTTGGTGGAGGGTTGCTTCCAGGGATACAATGCAACAGTTCTGGCATATGGTCAGGTAAATATGACTTTCGCTGTTTGACTATGATTTTCTCCACTTTATATTTTTATTATTTCTCCTGTTACAAGGTCTCTGGTCCCTTAAACTCACATACTTGGCCAGGGACAGGGGCAGATTTGCACAAAAAACTGGTGTACTTGCACTGCATTTATCAAGTGCTTTAGACACTTTTCTAACCTTTTACACTTTATCTGATGAAAAAGCTTCTTGGAAAGGGGTGTAGCTTAACTGGAAATGGGGCATTGCTTAAAGGGAACCTGTCACCAGTTTTATGGTGTCCTAACTAAGGGCAACATAAATAAGTGACTGATTCTCTTCAAAATGCTGGGTCACTTTCTTTAATTGACCCAGTCAATCTGCCAACATCTTGTATTGAAAAGCTCCAGCTGATAATGATGAGTCATGAATATTCATGAGCTCCTGACTCTCCCCGCCTACCTGCTGCTGAATGACTGTTATTTTCCATACGAATCAGCAGCAGGTGGGCAGGGGAGTGGCTATAGCTCTGAATTAAATATACGCTGGACTCAAATCAGCTCATTAGCATGCGGCATCTTTGTGTGTATATTATGAGGTAACCATCTGTCACACCAGTAAGTGAATACATCTAAGGTACTTTTTAGTAGTTAATGATTGTATATAATTAGTTAGATTATAATCAAATATCCACATTACAGGTTCCCTTTAAATGCACATGAATGCACCAAAAAATGCACCAACATTTTGGGACATTTTTGAAGCAAAACTAAGAAAACATACAGATGGCGTAAACTTAGTCTAAACAGTCTGAAGATGAGTTATCATCCAGCATCAGCTATTTTGATAGTTTAACTTAGTTTTAGACAGTATTTATAAATCTGCGCCTTAGTGTCTTCCACTCACACACCACCACCCCTTTTCACTCACTCTGTTGGCTGTGTTTTGAGACTTACTCTTCTCCAACTATACCTGTGGCTTGGGATAGCTCATTGCTTCCCATGGTTTCCAGTACCACTTTTACCCTGATGACACAGAAATTTGCCTCTCTAGCCTAGATGTTACCTTTCTGCTATCCAGACTTTCATAGTTTTTATCAGCTGTATCTCCCTTCTACTGTTCCTGCTTTCTAAAACTCAGCAAGAATACAACTGAATTAATCTTTTCCACTTTTCGTTCAACTACCCAGGAGAATTGTCAATTATGGTTCCACACTTTCCCCAGTTTCAGAATTCCACTGGCTTGGGTTAAATGGGTTGTCCAGGTTCAGAGCTGAACCTGAACATATACAGTACAGACCAAAAGTTTGGACACACCTCATTCGAAGAGTTTTCTTTATTTTCATGACTATGAAAATTGTAGATTCACACTGAAGGCATCAAAACTATGAATTAACACGTGGAATTATATACATAACAAACAAGTGTGAAACAACTGAAAATATGTCATATTCTAGGTTTTTCAAAGTAGCCACCTTTTGCTTTGATTACTGCTTTGCACACTCTTGGCATTCTCTTAATGAGCTTCAAGAGGTAGTCCCCTGAAATGGTTTTCACTTCACAGGTGTGCCCTGTCAGGTTTAATAAGTGGGATTTCTTGCCTTATAAATGGGGTTGGGACCATCAGTTGCGTTGAGGAGAATTCAGGTGGATACACAGCTGATAGTCCTACTGAATAGACTGTTAGAATTTGTATTATGGCAAGAAAAAAGCAGCTAAGTAAAGAAAAATGAGTGGCCATCATTACTTTAAGAAATGAAGGTCAGTCAGTCAGCCGAAAAATTGGGAAAACTTTGAAAGTAAGGGCTATTTGACCATGAAGGAGAGTGATGGGGTGCTGCGCCAGATGACCTGGCCTCCACAGTCACCGGACCTGAACCCAATTGAGATGGTTTGGGGTGAGATGGACCGCAGAGTGAAGGCAAAAGGGCCAACAAGTGCTAAGCATCTCTGGGAACTCCTTCAAGACTGTTGGAAGACCATTTTAGGTGACTACCTCTTGAAGCTCATCAAGAGAATGCCAAGAGTGTGCAAAGCAGTAATCAAAGCAAAAGGTGGCTACTTTAAAGAACCTAGAATATGACATATTTTCAGTTGTTTCACACTTGTTTGTTATGTATATAATTCCACATGTGCTAATTCATAGTTTTGATGCCTTCATAGTCATGAAAATAAAGAAAACTCTTTGAATGAGAAGGTGTGTCCAAACTTTTGGTCTGTACTGTACCCATTTTCACCCAGGCAGCCCCCGTCATGAGCATTGGAGCATTTCATGCTCCGATGCTCTCCTTTGCCTTGTGCTGAATTGCACAGGGCAAAGGCATTTTCTGGAGATCTGGTGACGTACCGGGCTCTCCATGGGGAAAGCCAGGCGGAGACTTCCACGTATCAGTGAACCTAGTGACGTTACTTGCACTTATGGGCGGGCTTTAGCGCTGCCCTAACATGTAAAATGGCTAGGACAGCGCTAAAGCCCGCCCATCAGAGCCGGTGACGTCACCGGCAACACTGCTAGGCAGAAGCCGCTTTCTTAAGCTTCGTTCACATCACTGTTCAGCCTTTCCGTTCTCCCTAAACGGGGCAGGAGAACAGAAAGGCTGAATGGTGATGTGAACAAAGCCTTAGTAGTGTAAAAGTATAAACAAAAAGCCCTTGCCCTGCGTAATACAGCGCAGGGCAAGGGACGTTCGATGCTCATGTCAAAGGGGCTGGAGGGAGAAAGCAGGGGTTATGTCCGAGTTCAGCTCTGAACCTGGACAACCCCTTTAAATTTTATTCTCCCCTGTTTTTTAAACTGAACATCCAATCAGTTACCACCTTCTACCCTTAACACATCGAAAACGATTCTCAAATGTGCTCTTACCTCCTCCTTGTTGAAACAAGAATGCTAGTGCATGCCCTCATCATCTCCTACTGTGGGTATTACAACATTGTTCTGTGTGGCTTTGCATCTTACACCCTATCAGTCTATTCTCAACTCTTTTGGCTGGTAAATACACATTTCCCTGTTCCCATCACTGGTTTCCTTTGCTTAATGAATTCATTTAACAATGACATACTGAATTATTCTTTGTTGTCTTATCTGCTCCTTATACAGTCTTCACCAAAATTTCTTCTTTGCATTCCCCATAATCTTGAACTTGCTACCCCAACACATCTATTGTATTTGTTTTTCTTATGTTTTCCATACCTTTTACTGCATTTCTAACAATCTGTGTTTTTCTTTTACATGATTTTAATGGTTTCAGACAGGTGCAGGAAAAACATATACAATGGGCAGTGGGTTTGATCTTTCAGTTAGTGAATCAGAGCTTGGTATCATTCCTCGTGCTGTCCGACAACTTTTTGGTACAATCCAGGAGCGGGTAGTTGCATCTCGTGCACGTGGGCTTCCGGAACCAATATTCAAAATCAGTGCGCAATTTCTAGAGGTGAGATCATCACTGTACACATATGGATATTCAGCTCTTATTGACTCTGGTTTGGGGCAAGCATTTAGCATGAAGGCATTTTCATGTATATTGTTAAGATTCATTTTTTTTTACTGTAAATCTATATTGGTAGAAAAGGATCAAGGTCTGGCAGAAAATCTAGGTAATTTAAAGAGTGCAAAACAAGGGCAGCACAGCAAAAAGGGCAGCAAGGAAATTAGTATGGTAGGGTGCCAGCGACTGTGGGGGTGATCCACCCACAATACTTACAAAAATTGATAAACTCCACGGCACATCCAGAGGTAGAAAAAGTAACAAAAATGTTTATTCACCAGACATACAGCAACGTTTCAATCCTCTCAGTGGGATCTTTCTCAAGCAAATGGTGATAACAAAGTGGTGCTCACATATAGGGGCATATATACACACCCACAAACCAATCAATCAGCAAAGGTAATCAATGTAAAACAGTGTAAAAAACATAGAAGATCAATACATGTACATACATAACTTTAGTATAAAAGTGTAATAAATGCAGTGAAGATATAAATAAAGTGAATTCATAATATAGAAATGTTCAAAGATCCTAATACGGACAAAATTGCTAAAGTGTAATAATTATCAAATCACATGCATCTTTGGAAAACCCATGTGAACATAGTTAAAATCAATAATTGGAGAGAGGGGCAAGTTGTAGGGTACTAACCAGCATGAGAACATCTCGTCTGTCTGAGCCATCTTCCAGTGTGGACTGCGCATGTCAGAAAACAGTGTTGAGTCACCCAATGTGACGTAACCACCCGACGTCAGTTGGCTCCGATCACATGACTCACTAGACACTTTCAAAGCACACCTCCAAAGGTCCTTGCAGCAAGAGTTAAGAAACTAACATGCAGCAAAAGATCCTGGAGGTTCATCAATACATGTGACCACATATATTGGTCACATGATCGGACATTTACAAGACAGACTGGATATACTATGATATAATAACTGCAATATGGCGGTTTAACTCTGCTTTTTTATATAGTGACACATTATAAATCAATAAGGTGTATTAAATAAGTGTGGACGGTTATGTTGCGATTCACCTCTTTTGAACAGACATAAAAGTATTGTAAGCGTTGCAAGCAAATTGGGAGTTATGGAAGCCGTTGCAGAAAGACATCCTGGATTTAATTAGGGCCAACCGATGCCGCGCCAACAGCCACGATGGATCCTGGTGTCACAGACATCTAGTCCAAAATCTTGTCAGAGAGTTTGGACATTCGTGCCATCTGTGACTATTATAAAGGACAAGATTATAAAAAGGATAACCATCTAGCGGACAATCAACTACTGATCGTGGGGCCCCACACATGTGGTGTAGGGTCCCCGGTCAATTTGCTCAGTGGGTATCAAACTGCATAACAGTAAGATCACAACACAGCAAGACGATCATCCCAATAGATATTCGAGGACCACACTATTCAAATAGTATCATGGACCCCGCATATATACGCCTCCATCCCCAACTTGCCTCAACCGCATAGGATTTTTTTGTTTTTACTATAAAGGGAATCACAAAAATACCCCCACACATGATATATACAAACATGTCACATATAAACAAAGCTCAAATTGTCAACTTAGGACCCTTAATCTTGATAGACTGTAGATGATCAAATGCTGGTCAGGCCACCCCCTCAATCTCCACTTGCCAACTAAAAGGAAAAGAAAATTTAGTTTGCAAAGAAATACATTAGTATATCATGCAAGAAGCACTTAGAAAAAGGAATAAGAGAGAAAGAAAGATTAATGCCTTCAAGGGGTGTAAGGGAAAGGGGGGAGGGGGGGGGGGGGAAGGGGGGGGGAGTTCAGTTAAGAATCCACAGTCTGTATTCGACATTAACCCATAAGGCTTTCAATGTATTTAATTCAGTAATCCAATGTATTCCCTCTTTTTCAATAGCAGGTTTCTATTACCTCCCCTTCGAGGAATAGGAATATGATCTAAAAGCATACATCTCAGGTCGCTCTCTTTGTGGTCACAATCAGTGAAGTGTTTGGATACAGGAAGGTCCATTCGTTTTTTCCGAATGGTGTATCTATGCTGGATACATCTAGTTTTAAAGTCCAAGGATGTTTCACCCACATACAAAAAATTGCAGGGGCACCATAACACATAAATAACAAAAGTCGAATCGCAAGTCAAAAAATGTCTAATTTTGTACCTCCTAGTGGTGGAAGGATGTATGAATGTGTCCCCCTTGTAAATGTATCTACACACCTGCGACAGGGGAAACATCCCATCTTTGGCACCCGTAGGAAGCTCTGTGTATTCTTTTTTTGTGTACCAACATCAGTGTGTACCACTTTATCCCTTATATTGCTCGGTCTCCTGTATGATAGTAAAGGGGGGGAGATTTTAACTCCTCAATATTAGTGTACTCACTCCTAAGGACCGCCCAATGTTTAATGATAATATCTCTGATGTGATGACTGTCCTCTGTGAACGTAGTCACCAATAGAATCCTGTGAAGGGACACCTTCTTATGTTTCTTATCCAGTAAATCAGTTCTATCGTGAGAGAGAACAGTGGGCTATATGTGAATCAAGAATGGTGTCTGGGAACCCTTTCATTTGAAAAGAGTTTTCATCTTGTTTAATGTTCTATCTAACTGTTGTTCATCACTTACTATTCGCCTCGCCCCGTAGAAACTAGCTAAGGGGAGTGATTTGACCATTGCTCGAGGGGTGAGAGCTGTTGAACCTTAGAAGCGTATTTTTATCCGTAGGTTTGACATGTACAGTACAGACCAAAAGTTTGGACACACCTTCTCATTCAAAGAGTTTTCTTTATTTTCATGACTATGAAGGCATCAAAACTATGAATTAACACATGTGGAATTATATACATAACAAACAAGTGTGAAACAGCTGAAAATATGTCATATTCTAGGTTCTTCAAAGTAGCCACCTTTTTCTTTGATTACTGCTTTGCACACTCTTGGCATTCTCTTGATGAGCTTCAAGAGGTAGTCCCCTTAAATGGTCTTCCAACAGTCTTGAAGGAGTTCCTAGAGATGCTTAGCACTTGGTGGCCCTTTTGCTTCACTCTGCGGTCCAGCTCACTCCAAACCATCTCGAACCTTGGGTTCAGGTCCGGTGACTGTGGAGGCCAGGTCATCTGGCGCAGCACCCCATCACTCTCCTTCATGGTCAAATAGCCCTTACTTTCAAAGTTTTCCCAATTTTTCGGCTGACTGACTGACCTTCATTTCTTAAAGTAATGATGGCCACTAATTTTTCTTTACTTAGCTGCTTTTTCTTGCCATAATACAAATTCTAACAGTAGGACTATCAGCTATGTATCCACCTGACTTCTCCTCAATGCAACTGATGGTCCCCAACCCCATTTATAAGGCAAGAAATCCACTTATTTAACCTGACAGGGCACACCTGTGAAGTAAAAACCATTTCAGGGGACTACCTCTTGAAGCTCATCAAGAGAATGCCAAGAATGTGCAAAGCAGTAATCAAAGCAAAAGGTGGCTACTTTGAAGAACCTAGAATATGACATATTTTCAGTTGTTTCACACTTGTTTGTTATGTATATAATTCCACATGTGTTAATTCATAGTTTTGATGCCTTCAGTGTGAATCTACAATTTTCATAGTCATGAAAATAAAGAAAACTCTTTGAATGAGAAGGTGTGTCCAAACTTTTGGTCTGTACTGTACATCTGTATCAAAATGACCCTCACGAATTTGTGACACTGACATCCAAAAAACTGATAGTTTCACTGGAATAATTCATAGTGAATTTGATATTCTCATCGATGGTATTAAGAAAAGTGTGAAATGCAAATATTGTACCTCAGTGCCTGTCCAGAGTACAAACACGTCATCTATGTATCGCCACCACCTCAACACATGTTTGAAGTGGGGCGACACATAGATAAACGTGTCCTCGAGGTATGTGACCGCCATATTTGCATAAGTGGGGGCCACATTCGACCCCCATCGCGGTCCCTTGTAACTGCAAATAAAAGTAATCCCCAAACAAAAAGTAATTGGAAGTCAATACAAGATGCAAGAGTGTCAAGATGAAATCCTGACAACCCAATGTCAAGTTAGAGCCTCCAACGGCCCTTCTTGACCACACCAATCCCAAATTCGTTTCTGATGGAGGTGTACAGGCTGGCGACATCAAAAGAGGCCTTAGATGGAACATCAATGCCATGTAATTTTTTTAGAAAGTCAGTACTGTCAAGTATGTATGATCGAGCTGATGTAGCAAAATTGTGTAATACTTTATCAAGAAAAATGGATATATTGCTCAATAGTGATCCTGTAACCTGATACAATAGGTCTACCTGGCAGGTTCACCAAATCCTTGTGAATTTTTGGAAGTAAATACAGCTTAGGTGTGATGGGGTGTTTCACAATGAGGAAATCCCTTAAGTTTATAATCAATGAAGCCAGCCTGTACACCCTCACGCAAGGACACAATTAATGTTCTTCTCAATATCCCATCTGGGATCACCGCATAACCGTTGGTACAGTATCTTGTCATTGAGCTGATGATAGGCCTCAGCCATATATTGAGTCGTGTCCATGACAACGACAGCACCACCCTTGTCAGCAGACTTGATGGTGATGTCGCGGTCATGGGCAAGCTCATTAAGTGTACGCCACTCCAACAGTGACATGTTGGGATGGCGAAAATTTTCAACAGGCATATGTATATGTACATCACGTAATACAGACTCAACAAACTATTCAATCGCAGGAGAGGAGACTGGAGGAGTGAAGTCACTTTTAGTATACAAATCATATCCCCCAAGGTTCAGCTCTGAAGTCCTTAGAGTGTCTGAACCCTTGGATGTGTGGAAAACCAGGGCCGTCAAAAAAATTGATGCAGGTCAGCATCTACCTGCAGCCAGTCAGTGTGTACATTGGGACAGAAGCTCAGGCCATTTTCCAATACCTTAAGTTGCACAGGAGACAAAATATGGGATGAAATATTAATTACCGTTTTTGTGTCCATCAATTCCTCTTTCGCTGTTGTCTTTTGTTGTTTTTGTTTTTTCTGGAATCGACGTCTCCTGCAACCACCTCGCCTGGTGACTTTCCTTGTGTCGCAGTAGGGAGATCTTCTAAAAAAAGACTCAGCTGTATTCTGGGTGGGTGCATCCACTGTAGATTTTTTGAAAGCTCATCTTGTTAATTGTCCTAGGATTAAATGAGCGGGTTTGTTGGTTCTCCGATTTTCAATTGTATACAGTCCTCGAATAATCTATTGGGATGATCGTCTTGCTGTGTGGTGATCTTACTGTTATGCAGTTTGATACCCACTGAGCAAATTGACCGGGGACCCTACACCACATGTGTGGGGCCCCACGATCAGTAGATGATTGTCCCGCTAGATGGTTATCCTTTTTATAATCTTGTCCTTTATACATAGTCACAGATGACACGAATGTCCAAACTCTCTGACAAGATGTTGGACTAGATTGTCTGTGACACCAGGATCCATCGTGGCCGTTGACGCGGCATTGGTTGGCCCTAATTGATCCAGGATGTCTTTCTGCAACCGGCTTCCACAACTCCAATTTGCTTGCAACGCTTACAATACTTTTATGTCTGCTCAAAAGAGGTGAATCGCAACATAACCGTCCACACTTATTTAATACACCTTATTGATTTATAATGTGTCACTATATAAAAAAGCAGAGTTTAAACCGCCATATTGCGGTTATTATATCATAGTATATCCAGTCTGTCTTTGTAAATGTACCGATCATGTGACCCAATATATGTGGTCACATGGATTGATGAACCTCTAGGATCTTTTACTGCATGTAAGTTTCTTAACTCTTGCTACAAGGACCTTTGGAGGTGTGTGTTTGGAAAGTGTCTAGTGAGTCATGTGATCAGAGCCAGCTGACGTCGGGTGGTTACGTTACATTGGGTGACTCGACACTGTTTTCTGACATGCGCAGTACACACTGGAAGACGCTCAGACAGACGAGATGTTCTCATGCTGGTTGTACCTACAACTTGCCCCTCTCTCCAATTATTGATTCTTAACTATGTTCACATGGGTTTCCACAGATGTATGTGATTTGATAATTTATTACCCTTTAGCAATTTTGTCCATATTATGATCTTTGAACATTTCTATATTATGAATTCACTTTATTTATATCTTCACTGCATTTATTACACTTTTATACTAAGTTATATATGTACATGTATTGATCTTCTATGTTTTTTACACTGTTTTACATTGATTAGCTTTGCTGATTGATTGGTTTGTGGGTGTGTATATATGCCCCTATATGTGAGCACCACTTTGTCATCACCATTTGCTTGAGAAAGATCCCACTGAGAGGATTGAAACGTTATTCTGGTGAATAAACATTTTTGTTACTTTTTCTACCTCTGGATGTGCCGTGGATGTGCCGTGGAGTTTATCAATTTTTGTAGGTAATTTAAAGGCTATGTACACCTTTGAGGGCAATTTTTTATTATTATCGCATTGTATTCATTTTGAGCTACAAAATTATTTTTTAAACTGGTCTTTATTAAAAATATGGATCCCTTTTATCTGTACAGAGCTGAGATGCTCTAGTAGCAGAAACTTAAATTTTTTCTTTACTCCGTCAGCCAGCTCACCTGCAGGGCTCCTTATTTCTGCTCTCTGACATTAAAAAACACGGTGACGAGACCAAAACTCGCCACATTGCATTGGAGAAGCCTGGTTGCCCGCCTGCTTCCTTTAGACTATGGCCCCATGTTGAAACGCTTGATGTGAAAGAATTTGGACTCCATGGTAATTGAACTGTATTCGTGTAGTCTGAGTGCCATTCTCCTAATAATATGCACTAAGACCGGAGCTATCTGGGGATATGTTAAATGTCTATGTTTTATGCAATAGCTGCACAGTTAAATACTCTTATGTCTTTTATAGAAAAGCTGGACTGAGGGCTATAGCCTAGGGGGAGGCGACCATGACGGAGGGGTGGTGGTTTAAGGAGACCCTGGGGTACGGATTGGGGGATTTGTGGGATCGGGGAGGAGCTATGGGGGTTAAAAAGAAGTGTGTGGCCGGTAAGAGGGGCCATTTTGTGGAGAAAGAAAGAACTGACACATCTGCTTACCAGAGATGGAAGCCTTGATAGCAGAGTTGCGGTCGGCAGCGGCGGAGCGTGGCGAGGGATGGCTCTAGGAGCGAGTGCAGGAGCTGCTGAGAGGGGCGGCAGAGGTGCCAGTCTTGCCCCGGCCGCGGTGGTCTATTCCGCCGGCGCGCCTTAGCCCTGATAGTGGACCCCCTCGGGCTCAGCGCCGGAGACGGAGCCCCAACAGGGACCCTCCACGCCTGCAGGCGGGCCCTATTCCTTCCAGCGCGCGTGGGAGGAATTCGGTTTGTAGGCGGAGCCCCCATGCAGGCCGTGCCAGGTCTGCCCAGCCAGGATCGCAGCGCAAGGAGTCGAGACCAGGTTCGGCGGGCCCAGTCATGGGAGATGTGGCTGGGGCCCCTCAGCGCGCAAGAGGGAGAGAAGATGGCGGAGCTGCTGCAGGCCACATGGCAGGAGGCAGCAGGCTCTGGTCCAGGAACGACAGGATGCAAGAGGGGGTTGGCTCCGCCTCCCCTTAAGATACAGGAGAAGATATGCCGTCTGACGTCCCTGGCTCCAGCCTAGCCAGGGGACCCATAGGAGAAGTGTGTCCAGGAGGATCTGCGCAGACGACCGGTTGGGATGCAGGATCTGCGGCTGGTGGGGTCACAGCACCCACGCAGCCAGGTGAGCAGCAATGGGGACCTTTAGTGCAGTGGGGTGCTAGCTTAGCGGGGGGAGGGGGGCCCCAGACAGAGCTGAGTAAAGGTTTGGGGCAGTTGTTGGGGGGGTTGGCCGGTTTGGTAGCAGGATGGGGCGTGGGGGAGCATCCCCGTTACTGGCGCGGGGTGTTGGGGCGGGGGCTCTGGTGGTGTTGGGGGCGCTGTGCCGTCGGTGTCAGGGGTGAGGGCTAGCACGGTGTTGGTCCAGACGCAGGCGGGGGGGCGGGGCAGGAAGATGCGATGCGGTTGGATGATAGGGCTAAAGGGGAGGTATATGTATGTTTTGAGGGTCCCCTGGGGGCGCATCTTAAGCAGGAGGTCAGAGAAAAAAATATGGAAGGGGGAGTACGTAGATATTTTTTCCTTGCTCCCTTTGGAGAAGTTAACTTAGATAAAATTCAGAAGGATGGGAGCAAAAAGGAGGACGAGGAGTAACGCAGGCACGGGCTGATACCGAGGTCGTTTGCGAACTGGTTACAGGCGTTCGCGATGAACTGGCGAGCGTGATGGGGAAAAAGAGCCGGATGTTGTTCCGCTCTTTTTTGCTACCTGGATGCCGTTGGGGAAGCGTTATAGGGTGTATGGGGGTTTAGCGTGGCTGCGATATGACGAGCAATTCAGGCAGCGGAAGGCAAGTGCGCCCGGGTATCAGATGGAATCACAAGGATATTGCCTGTGGTTGAAGGTAACGGCACCGGTTAAGGTCAGGGACAGTCTTTTCGGGAGGGGAGGCCGGGGGCGGAGGACAGTTTGGGTTTCGACGGGCAGCTTCCGCAAACAGGACTGTGCTTCCTGTTCAATGATGGTGGATGTAAGTTCGGGGACAAGTGCAAGTTTAAGCACGAATGCTCCAATTGCGGGGGGATTGCATGGGGATGCACGGTGCTTTAGGAGCGGTAGGCAAAGAGGCGGAGAGGGTTCTGGAAAAGGGAGGAGAATGCCGGTTCGGCTGGAAAAGATGGAGCCGTATCTCGATAGGTATCCTGACAGGAAGGCAGCGGAGATGCTAGGGGAGGGTTTCGCGTTGGGTTTTCGGATCCCGTTTGTTCTTTCTGGCGCTAGGTTAGTTACAAAAAATTTGCGTTCGGCGGTTGAGCACCCGGGGGGTGGTTTCGGAAAAGTTGGAAAAAGAGGTTAGACTAGGGAGGATGGCTGGCCCTTTTGAGGGGCCCCCCCTTGTTGGATTTACGTGTGTCCCCGTTGGGGGTGGTCCTAAAAAAGGAGGTCAATAAGTTCCGGCTGATTCACCAATTGTCCTTCCCTAAGGGAACGTCGGTTAATGACGGCACTCGGCCTTATGCTCGGTGGTCTATACTTCGTTTGACGCGGCAGTGGCATGGATGAGGCGGTTTAGTCAGGGAGCGCTAATGGCGAAGACCGATATCGAGGCGGCGTTTAGGCTTTTGCCGGTTCATCACGATAGTCAGCACCTGTTGGGTTGTTTTTGGAATGGAGGGTTTCTTGTAGATAGGTGTCTACCGATGGGCTGTTCATTGTGATGCGCATATTTTGAGATGTTTAGTTCTTTTTTGGAGTGGGCGGTTAAGGATTCGACTGGGTGTGATTCGGTTATCCACTACCTGGACGATTTTCTTTGCATCGGCCCTAGAGAGTCGAGGGTTTGTTCGGTTTTGTTGCATGCGTTGGAGGGGTTGTTTGGGGTTCCTTTGGCCAGGGAGAAGACGGTGGGCCCCACGACTAAATTGAGCTTTCTTGGGATAGAGTTTGATTCTGAAATCATGGAATGTAGGCTTCCTCTCGATAAGTTAGTGGACTTGAAACAGGAAGTAGCACGGGCAGGGCGGTTACGAAAAATTCAATTGCGGGAGCTTCAGTCGCTTCTGGGAAAGCTTAATTTCGCGTGTCGTATTATGCCCATGGGCAGGATTTTCAGCAGACGATTGGCGTGGGCGACGGCAGGGGTGCAGGGGCCCCATCATTTCATTAGGTTGGGGTGGGAGCTAAAGGGGGACTTGTTGGTTTGGGGGGCATTTCTGGAAAAATATAATGGCCGATCCTTGTTTATGGGCGAGATGGTGGATTCGTTTGATTTTGACCTGTTTTCGGATGTGGCGGGGTGTTGTGGTTTTGGGGTTTATGGTGCGGGGGAATGGTGTGCAGGGAAGTGGCCCGACAGTTGGGTTTTGAGGGGTTGGGTTAAAAATTTGTGATGTTGTGGGGGCGGGTGTTTGAGAATAAGAAAATTTGGTTCCACTGCGACAACTTGGGGGTGATGCAAGCGATTAATGGTTTGTCGGCCTCGTCATCATTGGTAGTTCGGTTGTTGCAGAAACTAGTGTTGGAGTGTTTGTCAATTAACGCATGGGTAATGGCGGTTCATGTGCCTGGGGTTGACAACTGTATTGCTGATGCTCTCTCTCGTTCGCAGTGGGACCGTTTCCATTAGCTGGCTCCGGGGGCAGCGGAAGTAGGGCTGGAGTGTCCGACCTGTCTTTGGGAGGTGCTGGAGTGACAGTAGCGGGTCTTATCCGGTCTTCTTTGGCGCCTGGTACGTGGGAGCTGTATTTGAAAGCTTGGCAGCGGTGGGAGGAGTGGACGGGTAGATTAGGGGCTGATGAGAGGGAGGGGGAGATTGCTCTGCTGTTGTTTATAGGCCACTGTAGAGAGGAGGGTTGGTCTGTCTCAAAAATGAATGGATGCATGGCGGGGTTAGCTTTTGGTTTTCGGGTCAGAAAGTTAGTGGATTTAACGAAGTCATTTTTGGTAGTGAGGGCTTTGAAGGATTGGCGTCGGGAGAAAGGGGGAGGTGATGATCGGCGGCCGGTATCTTTCACATTACTGTTGCAGTTAGGAGAGCAGTTGGACGGGGTCTGTAGTTCAATGTGGGAGGCGAGGTTATTTCGCTTGGCTTTCTCGTTGGCGTTTTTTTGGGGCGTTGCGGTTGGGGGAGTTAGTTTGTCCCTCAGGTCATAGAGTGGGAGAGCTATTGAGAGAGGATGTCGACATTTTTTCGGACAGGGTTGAATTCGTGATTAGACGATCAAAGACGGACGTGGAAGGAAGAGGTCGTAGAGTTGTGTTGTTTGAGATTCCGGATTTTCTGATGTGTCCGGTGCGGTGCATGAGGGCGTATTGTCCAGAGGTGGGAACGGGGTGGGCTCCGTTGTTGGTTCATCAGGATGGGTCGTTCCTCTCGCGTTATCAGTTTACAGCTGTGTTTAGACGGTGTTTGGGTCAATTAAGAATGGGGGGGAGAGGGTACTCGGGTCATTCGTTTAGGATAGGGGCGGCAACCGAGGCTGCCGGATGGGATTTGGGCGGTGACGTCATCAGAAGGATCGGGCGGTGGGAATCTGTGCGTTTCCGGTCATATGTCAGGCCAGAGAGGTTGTGAAGTGGAGGGGGGGGAGTAAGTTTAAGGTCAGTTAGAAATGTTTATTTATCTATAGGGGTGGTGTGTGGGTTTACTCCTAGTGTTTTTTCTGTGTTTCTCTCGTTCCAGATTCAGAGCCGGCGTTGATTTGGGTTCTAGGACACTCAGATGTTTTTTGGGGTGCTCTCAGGGCAGCAGGCAGGCCGGATGGTCAGCAGCTTGGTTTCGCTCGGGAGGTGGCGGTGGTGAGATGGATAGGTCGGCGGGGCATGATATGGAGTGGGGTCTTACCGGAATTTCACAGGTATGTCAAGCAGGATAGGGTGTGTATGTATTAGTCTTGCATGTAGGAGAAAATGATTTGGCTGCCAGGCCGTTTAGGGAACTCGTTAGGGATGTGAAATTTGACCTGCTGCGATTATGGGCGATGTTTCGAAAGATGGTAACGGTCTGGTCGGACATCGTTCCGAGGACGGTGTGGCGAGGGGGCGCGTTCTGTGGACGGTATCAACAAAGCCAGGGTGAAAGTTAATAGGTCGATTTGTCGTTTAATGTCTAGGAATGGGGTATTGTCGATTCGACACAGGGAGCTTGAGAAAGGAGTTGGGGGATTTTGGCGTAGTGACGGGGTACATCTTAATGCTCTGGGTTTGGACATGTGGTGTTTAGCGTTGCAGGAGGGCATGGAGATTGCTGTGCGTGTGTGGAGGGGCGCACAGGCTTAAGGGGTCAAGCCGGTGCAACTGTGGCGGTGGGAGGTCCTTGGAGTTGGTGAGTTTATCAGGTGATTAGGATGGGAGGGCCCCACGGTGGGGGCTGGACTCCCATTGGTTGGTGGGTGGCTGTGGCTGAATTGTTGGGGTGAGCCGGCAGGGGTGCCTCTGAGCCACCGGTCAACGGCTGGAGGTAAGTTGGCTCACCCCAATTTGGTTATTCAGTGGTTTTGGGGCTTCAAGGACCTCCCCCTCGGGGGGCTTAACATTTGTAATGTTGGTATCTGGAGAAAGGTTATTTTTTGTATGTTTGTTAATAAAAGGCTGCTGTGGCCAAATTAATCCAAGATGTGGTGTCTGTGTCATTATTTGGGTTAAGATGGGGATGCTGAGGTTATAGTGGGGTGGGTGAGTTAAGGAAAAAAGGGGGGTGAAGGGTCAAGTGGAAATAACCAGTACCCCCGTCATGTTTTTTGCTACCATGTGGCTAATAAAGTTTTGCCTCTACCCTTGGAGATGAATTGGATTACTTCCCAATTGTCTCCAGGAAAGAAGACATTGTGTAAAACTGTGTATTCTCCTGCCTGTGATAATTACATTAACCCATTGTGTAAGGTAATTGTATCACAGGCAGAGGGGAGGATTTTGTGTGGGAGTGTCTGAGTGTATTGTACGTGTTTACTGGTTGTTTTACAAAACCCTGTGGGTGGTACTAATGTGTATATAAGAACAATAAACACACAGCTCTGGCTGTCCACTGCTTTACCCTCAACACAGAGCTTGGTCTCGTTCTTGGGGGGATTGTATGCTGCTCCAGTCCGACTGCTAGGAGTGTAAACCTTTCATATAGTTTTTCCTATTCGGCTGTATGCAGCATTCATATGGTTTCCAGTTCGGGAGATTGGCGTCTTTAGTAGCTGCCTTTCAATATGGAAAGGGAATATCTCTTAAACTGCGTTTACCCCCTTTTATGCCCGGGGTGCCATTACAATTGGTGGCAGCGGTGGGATGGTTCTCACAGCCCAGAAGGACAGCTACAAAGTAACATGTAACAATGTAGCATGTCCCAGTACAGCGACCCTGACAGCAGCAGGATGGAACCAGCAGTGGCATACGATGAGGAAGACCTGGATGGCCAGGATGCATTAAGAAAAGGCATCTGGTACCAGGCCCTGGATAATGTACAATACCAGCGAGGCGAGAGTCTCCCCAGTGAGGAGCAGCGGTTGCAGAAGCAAGTGGCCCTGCCGATACCCTTCCTGGGAGAGCAGCCCCTGGAGGAATGGGTGAAGGAACTAGAGCACCGGGTATGGCAGGAGCTATGGCTGGAGGATGCCTACCAGGCGCTCTGGTGGTATATGGCAGAGTATATACCCTGGACAGCTGAGCATGACAAGCCAGAGGGAGAGGAGTTTGATGGTCCTGGCTTGTTATGGGAGTCCTTTGCAGAGCCCTGCTTAGGACATTTTCTACGAGAGGGAGGCTAGGCAGGATTGGGATGACCCCATGAGGTAGAGAAAGACCTGGCTCACCTAGCAACCCTGGAGTGGGAACTGGAGCAGGACTACCGGGATCTCTTCCACTCCATTGGGAAGGCTCAGCAGGACAGCAAGATGACAGACCCAGATCCAGAGCCATTCAGCTGGGCAGATATTGTGGAGTGTTACTGGGAAGAACCCCAGGTGGTCGGTGGAGATGGGACCGAGGTCTCTCCACCAGTCCTGCAGGGAATTGGGAGCCCAGTCTCCATTCCCCAGCGGCCGTGTTATTTACAGGGAATTGGGAGCCCAGTCTCCATTTCTCAGCGGCAGAGTGTCCTACAGGGAATAGAGAGCCCAGTCTACTTTCCCCAGCAACAGGACACTGCATTGGGAGCGCAGACGGTCGGTCTCCCTCCCCAGAGGCTGGAAGTATGTATGGGAGAGGAGCTTGTTACCCCCTCTCCCTATTGGCAGTGTGAATTGCAGGGAATTGGGAGCCCAGTCTCCATTCCCCAGCGGCCATGTGATTTACAGGTAATTGGGAGCCCAGTCTCCATTCCCCAGCGGCCGTGTGATTTACAGGGAATTGGGAGCACAGTCTACATTCCCCAGCAGCCGTGTGATTTACAGGGAATTGGGAGCCCAGTCTCCATCCCCCAGCGGCAGTTTAACGCACCAGGGGGAGACAGTAAGCCCCACAACAGTGCAGATGGGACCGTGGTCTCTGCACTCACAGCACAGGGGGTAGGGACAGTCGGTCCTGTTTCCCAGCAACAGGGCTGTTTAGCCAAAGGGGAGACAGTCGGTCTCCCCCCACAGCAGCATGGTGGTCTATCTAAAGGGGAGACAGTCGGTCTCTCCCTACAACATCAGAGCTGTGTATCTAAAGGGGAGACAGTCGGTCTCCCACTAAAACAACCAGGCTACTTCCGTGGTAGTGCTGGCACCAGGGCAAAGTACCGCTGATCTCTGCCCACTCAGCAACCCACCAAGGCAGTCTACCAGTCCCCCACACAGCTGTAGTGAGGCACCTTGACATGGACAGGTTTCTCCCTTGCTCAGGTGTAGTAACCATTTATTGTGGGTGGGCTGTACTGCTGTTTCTGTTTTGTGGGTGGGCTGCTGGAATAACAAAGGGCACTGACTGGCAGGAAGTCAGATACCCTGTTAGTCTGTTTGGAAAAGGGGAGAGATGTGACAAGACCAATCTCGCCACATTGCATTGGAGAAGCCTGGTTGCCCGCCTGCTTCCTTTAGACTATGGCCCCATGTTGAAACGCTTGATTTCCCCCTGCAAAGACTATGTGAAGGAATTTGGCTCCATGGCAATTTAACTGTATTCGTGTAGTCTGAGTGCCATTCACCTAATAATATGCACTCAGACCGGAGCTATCTGGGGATATGTTAAATGTCTATGTTTTATGCAATAGCTGCACAGTTAAATATTCTTATGTCTTTTATTGTCTTTTGCTACCATGTGGTTAATTAAGTTTTGCCTCTGCCCTTGGAGATAAATTGGATTACTTCCCAATTGTCTCCAGGACAGAAGACATTGTGTAAAACTGTGTATTCTCCTGCCTGTGATAATTACATTAACCCATTGTGTAAGGTAATTGTATCACAGGCAGAGGGGAGGATTTTGTGTGGGAGTGTCTGAGTGTATTGTACGTGTTTACTGGTTGTTTTACAAAACCCTGTGGGTGGTACTAATGTGTATATAAGAACAATAAACACACAGCTCTGGCTGTCCACTGCTTTACCCTCAACACAGAGCTTGGTCTCGTTCTTGGGGGGATTGTATGCTGCTCCAGTCCGACTGCTAGGAGTGTAAACCTTTCATATGGTTTTTCCTATTCAGCTGTATGCAGCATTCATATGGTTTCCAGTAGCTGCCTTTGCATCTGGAAAGGGAATATCTCTTAAACGGCGCTTACCCCCTTTTATGCCCGGGGTGCTGTTACAAACACCTATTATAGTGCAATCCTTATCCTACTGATAAGAATGTGGCTTAAAGAGGACCTTTCACCTGTATAAACTATGTGAACCGAGTATGCTGCCATATAGAGCGGCGCCCGGGGATCTCACTGCACTTACTATTATCCCCGGGCGCTACTCCGTTCTCCCGTTATAGGCTCCGGTACCTTTGCTTTTTAAGTTATAGTAGGCGGGTCTTCCCTTGTCCTGTGGTCGTCTCCTTCTCCTAGGCTGCAGCGCTGGGCAATCGCAGCGCACAGCTCACAGCCTGGGAGAAAAAAACCTCCCAGGCTGTGAGCTGTGCGCTGCGATTGGCCAGCGCTGCAGCCTAGGAGAAGGAGACGCCCACAGGACAAGGGAAGACCCGCCTACTATAACTTAAAAAGCAAAGGTACCGGAGCCTATAACGGGAGAACAGAGCGGCGCTTGGGGATAATAGTAAGTGCAGTGAGATCCCCGGGCGCCGCTCTATATGGCAGCATACTCGGTTCACATAGTTTATACAGGTGAAAGGTCCTCTTTAAGGCTGTATTACACTGACTAATATTACTGCCGATAATCGCTAACGAGCGTTCACATGAACGCACGTCACCAATTATCTTGCAGTGTAATATTGACCCGGTTTGCCCGATGAACGAGCAAACACTCCTTCATCAGGCAATTCTAATTTTTAAGCATACTAAAAAATCTGCGCTTGTCAGCGGCATATCATGCAGTCTAATAGTGATCTGATGCTGGCATAGCTCTCACTGCTCCCAATGCTGCCGAGGAAATCGTTTGCTAGCAGTGGTCTCCTCCGCTAGCTAGCAAGCAGTTGCTTGGAGGGAACGCTTACCTCCTGACAATCGCTTGCTGATCTGCCTGTCTAATACAGGCTTTAAAAAAGTGTTTATGACCTCTTAGTAAATTAGAAATGTGTTATTTGATGAAAGTAAAAAGGTACTTTTTACTTTCATCTAATAACACATCTCTAATTTACTAAGAGGTCATAAACACTTTTTTTGACATTCACACAGCTAGATTGTTAACCATTTGTAATATTTTTAATTAAGACCAACTGAAAAAAGATTTTTAGTCCAAAATTAGTAGTATGCAATCATAAAAAAATTGCCTCCGAAGGTGTGCATAGCCTTTAATGTCACATATACTTCATCTCAAATATACTAATGTATCACGGGGATTGTTGCAGCAGACAGTGGCATAATTTGCCTGCAGTGACAGCTACTGAATAAGGTCCCATTTACACGTTTAGGACTTGTTTAGAAGGTGGGGTTGGATTCCTCTATCATACCACATCCAGTGTATTTGTATTTTATACCCAATTCACATGGTCAGTGCTCCAGACAAAAAAAATTACCAGGAGCCATTGGCTCCTAAACTAAAAAATTTAGGAGCCAAATTACATTTTTTAGTCGCCAAATTTAAAATGCATATAATTTTAAAAAAAGGACTTTGAGAAGATGAGACGCAGGTGCACTACATATAGGAGAAAACAGAACCACATGCCTCTCACATCCAGGGACATTTTCTGGGGAACAAGGTGACTAAAAATGGCGAATTGCGTGGTTTAGAGGTTTTTTTTCTGTTACGGCCTTCACTGAGCGGAAATATTTTTTAATATTTTAATAGCTCACACTTTTTGGGACGTGGCGATATGTAATATGTTCTTTATTGTTTGTAAATTTTATGTGTAAAACTGGGAAGGGGGCCATTTAAACTTTTAGTATTTATTTATTTTATTTATTTTTTTTAAACTTTTTATTTAATAACCATTTCTTCCCTTAGGGACTAGAACCTGGATCTTTTCATCCCTTGTGCTATTCACCCTGATAGAGATCTATTAGGCCCCTTTCACACGGGCGAGATTTCCACGCGGGTGCAATGCGTGACGTGAACGCATAGCACCCTCACTGAATCCTGACCTATTCATTTCAATGAGTCTGTGTACATGAGCGTTTTTTTTCACGCATCAGTTCTGCGTTGCGTGAAAAAACGCAGCATGTTCTATATTCTGCGTTTTTCACGCAGCCCTGGCCCCATAGAAGTGAATGGGGCTTCAGTGAAAAACGCATTGCATCCGCAAGCAAGTGCGGGTGCGATGCGTTTTTCACTGATGGTTGCTAAGAGATGTTGTTTGTAAACCTTCAGTTTTCATCACGCACGTGAAAAACGCATCAAAACGCATTGTACCCGCGCGGAAAAAACTGAACAACTGAATATAATCGCAGACAAAACTGACTGAACTTACTTGCAAAGTGGTGCGAGTTTCACTGAACGCACCCTGAACGCATCCGGCCCCAATCCGCAACGCCCGTGTGAAAGGGGCCTTAGGGTGAATAGGACCTCATACATCTCTCTGCTTCCCTGTACTCTGTGCACACAGCAGCAGGGTGCTGAACATGGCAGCCAGGGCTTCAGTAGCGTCCTGGCTGCCATGGTAACGATCTGAGCCCCAGCAGTGTAATCTGCCACTGCCACCAATGAAGGGGATGGGGACCCTGTGGCAACCATATAACAATGGGGGGGAGAGACTTGTGGTCAGTGATAATGGGGGGGGGGAAGAGGCTTTGGGAGAGCGCACTGCACCACCAATGAATGTTTAAAGAGGACCTTTAGTGGGTCCAAAGAATATGAACTTAGTAGCAGGCTGCATAGAGCGGCGCCCAGGGATCTAAGTGCACTTACTATTATTCCTGGGCGCCGCTCCGTTCGCCTGCTGTGGCCCCCGGTATTTTCAGCATTCAGAGGAAGGAGGAGGAGACGCCAGTGTCTCTCCGTCTCCATAACAGCAGCGCTGTCCAATCACAGCGCAGAGCCAGGGAGGTTTTTTTTCTCCCTGGCTCTGAGTTCTGTGCTGTGATTGGACAGCGCTGCTGTCGGGGAGAAGGACAGACACTGGCGTCTCCTCCTCCTTGCTCTGAATGCTGAAAATACCGGGGGCCACAGCGGGCGAACGGAGCGGCGCCCAGGAATAATAGTAAGTGCACTTAGATCCCTGGGCGCCGCTCTATGCAGCCTGCTGATAAGTTCATATTCTTTGGACCCATGAAAGGTCCTCTTTGACTCCTTCATACAATTGTCTGCAGCGGTATCACAGACCCAGCACCCGGCCTCAATAACAGGGCATGCGATCTGGGGCACCTGAGGGGTTAATTGCCGCGTATCGCATGCCCTGTTATTGAGGCCGGGTGCCGGGTCTGTGATACCGCTGCCGACACTTATGTTTTACATTCATTGGTGGTGCAGTGGCGACAGCTCCTCCCCTCCTCCTCCCTGCTATATCCCCATTGGTGGTAGTGGTGGCAGCGTCACAATGGAGAGGGAGGGACTCCTTCCTTCTCCACTGTGCGGTGTGCTACTGAAGAGAACTTAGGCTGCGCAGGATCGCGGCGGTACAGTCGCAAATGGCGACAAGACTAAAAAGTCTTGTCGCCATCTGCAAATTTTAAGGCGCATTGGCGACCGTTTTGGTCGGCATCTGGAGCCCTGATGGTCTGGAAAAAGTTTGTGTGGATTTTGGTCCAAGTTATGAAAAAAAAAAACATCCATGAGAAGAATGAGTGCAGAATTGTAGCATAATCGCCGTACAGCTGTCACATGCTAGGTGGGGTTGTTGTTCAGATGTTTAATGACACCCGAGCTTCTGCTTTAATACCCAGGATCAGAACAGTGTATTGTTTCAGCCCTTTAACCCCTTAGATGCCACATTTAATAGAGACTGCATAATGTAAGTACTTTATAGTGACAGGGAGCTCATTTTTTCACCCCATCAGTGCCTCTGTGATGATCATGGAGCGCCAATAGGTTCCCTTAGTAGCCAGTGGCCCAACAGAGAGGCAGTGCCTGATAGGATGCTTCTCAGTTCTACACTGACATTATAAGCTGCAATACATAGTCAATGTTCCTTGTTCATCCTGCCTCCCAATAATGAAATAAAATTAATCAATAGTAGTTGTACCTAGACCAAAATTGTACCAATGAAAAAGTCATCCCAAAAAAAAATGACTTTACAGCTCGGTCAACAGAATATTAGAATTCTTTCAAAATGCAGCAGCGTAAAAACAAATACTTTCCTTAACCCCTTCCAGACACATTCTGAGACAGTTTTTTTCATGATTGAAGATAAGAGTTGAACGGCACTCCTCATTTGGTGTGGACGGTGCTCAGTGGTAAGTATAATACCAATGTTAATAGGAAGACCACGGCACTCAAAAGAGAATGTTGAGTAAATTTCTTATTTATTTTCTTATATTCTTATATTTTTGTATATATATATCCAACAGATGCCTCCATTACTTGTAAGACTCAGGCTGTAAAAAAAGGTCTTCGATAAGACCGAAACGTTGGCCAGTATACCACTATGAATTAATTTTCCGAATGGATATATATATACATAAATATAAGAATATAAGAAAATAAATAAGAAATTTACGCAACATTCTCTTTTGAGTGCCGTGGTCTTCCTATTAACATAATTTTTTTCATGACACACACAGATTCATGGCCATTTTCTGACAGCCATAACTTTTTTACATTTCCATCCACAGAGCTGTGGAATGAACTGTAATTTGTATTAGTACCATTTTTGAGGTACATATGAGTTACGAACTGTTACTCAAAAGGAAATATATTTTATGTTTTAATAGTTCAGGCAATGCCTGTTATTTTTTAATTTATTTTTTTATATGTAAAATTTGGAAAGGGGGTGATTAGAATATATATCTTTTTCATTTTAAAAAAAACTTTTTTTTTGTTTTTTGTTTGACATAATAAATTAACTTTTAGAACCTGCGATCACCTGACCACTTGTCCCATAGACCATAATAGAGAACTGTTATGGTTTATGATGCTCTGCCTGCTTGAGCCATGCCTCATGCACATCTTTACAGGCAGTTTACCATGAAAGGCCTGGGAATCTTCTGCAGGCCCCTGGCTGTCATGGTAACCGATCATAGCCCTGTGATTTCGCTGCAGGGACTCTACAAATGACGCGATCGCTATCGACTGCAGCAACTGTGGGTTAAATTTTTGCCATCCGGTTAGTGTGTTCGAGTGCCTACTGTATTATACAGCAGGCACCCGCCATCGATCGAGCGGGTTCAGTACACCAGCCCACTCAGTACGATTCCTTACATGTTATCACATACATGTATAAGTTGCTTGCTCACTAAGGGCTAAAATAGGCTGGTCATATACGGGATTAAAGTATGACCCTAAGAAGCTACAACTGGGTTTGATTTGTCAGATTCATATTCAAGGAAATCTGTTGGCAATTTTAATTATGCCAAACTGTTGACATCATTAAGTAGGGACTGGGGAGAGCAGTTCAAACATACCTTTTGTGAAGCTTTTATTATTGGGATTAGTGAGAATATGACCCTCTATTCTGCCAGATTCTGCTTCTTGGTGCAATGGAGGCAGAGCTTCAATGTGAAGTGCTCTCTGCACTGAGCTGCTTCACAGACCCTCCCCTTTGCTTTGAGTTAGGCCTCATGCACTCGAACGTATTTTCATTCCGTGTCCGTTCCGGAAGGTACTCCGTGTGCATTCTGTTTCCGTATGTCCGTATTTCCGTTCCGCAAAAATTAGACCATGTCCTATTATTGTCCGCATTACAGACAAGGATAGGACTGTTCTATAAGGGGCCAGCAGTTCCGTTCCGCAAAATACAGAATGCACACAATGTCATCCATATTTTTCCCGTATTCGTTTTTTGCGGACCGCAAAATACATAACAGTCATGTGCACGAGGCCTTACAATGGTAGTAGTCTTCTGGTTGAATGCTACAGCTGTCACTGAGAGCAGTGGAGAGGGCATGTGAAACAGCTCATTGCAGAGACCACGTAACAGTAAAGCTCCTCCTCCATTGCACCTGAGCAAAATCTGGCAGAATAACAGTTCATATCACTTCTCTTGATGATAAAAGCTCCACAAAAGGCATGTTTGTACTTTTGTCCTCAGCCCCTAGCTAGTGCCAACAGTAGTTTAGCATGGTCAAAACTGCTGACAGGCTCCCTTTAATGGTTGTCAGTGACCTGACACAATATTATTGCTTTAATAATTTCATTTCTTCTTAATATCTGTTTTTGGATTCCACAATTTTTCATTTCTCATTTTTGTTTAGTTATATAATGAAGACATTTTGGATCTATTTGATATTTCCCATGACCCAGACTCTCGATATCGAAAATCCAATATTCGCATCCATGAAGATGCCTGTGGTGGAATTTATGTCAGTGGAGCAAGCACTCGGAGTGTTAATTCTGAGGCAGAGGTGAGTCATTATTTGATAGTTGTAGATGCAATGGTGCATCATGTGAATACAGTACAAAAGACCCACAGTCACATGGGAACTCACTGCATCATAAATCACTATGATGCAGGGAGTTTGGGTCAGAGGCCGACACACGGGTCATGTTTCCCAGACTGCACATGGTAGCCCCCTCACAGTATAATAATACACTCAGTCTTTATTACCTTGGCGACAGCCTGAGTTGCACTATCCTTGTCTTCAAATTTATCCTAAAAGAGTCTTCAAGTAATATATGGGTATGTGGATTTGTTTTATTATTTAGGTTTCCTTTGTGTAAATGAGAATTGTAAAAAATGCACCAGAAACACCTGGAACTTCAATGGTTCATCTTCAGATCCTTGTTTATGGAGGAAATTTCTTTTAGTCAATGGGGGAGATTTATCAAAACTGATGTAAAGAAAAACTGTCTAGTAACCAATCAGATTACAGCATTCGTTTTCTAAAGGAGCTCTGAAAAATCAATGATGGAATCTGATTGGTGGCTATGGCAACTCAAGTCAGTTTTCCTTTGTATCAGTTTTGATAAATCTCATTGTGATTTTCTCCTGGCAATCTGGACTGCAAAAAATATGCAATAAGTAACATATTTCTATGACTCAGTGAAATAATGTAAACAACACTTATTGATAGAATCATTATAACGAAAAAGGGCATATTCAACATATTTTATTGGTTATTCCATAAGGCAGTGTTGAGCGAAATGAGCTTTGGATCCTTCATCTGAAGTGGCTTTGTTCAAAACTTCGGAATAACGGAGACCCGTCTCTGTACAGTATTAGAATGTATGGGCTCCGATGAGCCGAAGTAAGTTATTTGTGAAGTCGTGCATGACTTTGTTGAATAACTTCGGTAGTTGATTTTTAAAGTGGAAAACTACTTTAAAACTTGAAACCGAACGCAGCTTAATTTCCGAGGTACTAGTCGGAACCGAAGCAGAGTCTGTATAACTACCAGCATTGGCTATCAGAACGTTGTAAAATAATTATAACATTTCCTTTATATCATCTGGGTGATTATTCCATGTCCAAGAAAAGCACTTTTAATCCTATGAAAAATGGCAGCCAAGTGCCCAGCTGGGCGGGCCCAAGCCTGCCGCCCTTCTCTGCTGTCTGCTTCTCCCAGCCTCCCAAGGCTTCCCCCCGATGTCACGGCGATGCACAGAGGAAGCCTTTGGGGAGGGGCAGACAAGATGTTATAAAGGTAATGTTATAATGCCTTTACAACGTCCTGATGGTCAGTGCTGGTAGTTATATTAGTGACATTACGTGACAGACTCCCTTTAACTGGCAGATAATTTTGAATTTTTATATGTTTTTTTATTTTTAACACCATGGACACAAAAAAATTATTGGCTACCCTGAACTGGACCAGACTCTAAGGCATCATTGTCATCAAGTTATAAGGCTACATTCTGTGCAGAAATATCTCTGTGTATGTGCCAGATATCACACCCTGACATATGGCACTGTATGCCATGTGGCATATTTTTTAATTTTTTTTTGTGGTAGCATGGTTGGGTCCGAATTACCATATTTTACGCCCCTTTATCTGTGTATGGCATAACCAGATAAACATAAAGTTCCAGTGAACACATTAAAGTCTGCCATCCGACAGATCCCTGAGTATACACTTGCAACAACAATGTATGAAAGAAGGTGTATAAAATCACACCGAAGAATAGAAAAAGGACACTAGCCTCCCTGACCTCCCTTTTCCTACTATTTTCTTTCAAAGGGGTCACTCTTTTAGCAATCAACAGGTCTTTAGGGATCTACGGACCCAATCAGCATGCAATATGTGAACCTGAGTGTGATGTCCTATTCTATTTATTTTTAGCGTGGTAGTGAGAAGATTTCTTGGATAATATCCTATTTTTCTTCAGTTTTCTTGCTAGTTGACATTTTCTTATTACATTTGGTTTACTTAATACATAGGGGGAGATTTATCAAACTGGTGTAAAGTAGAACTGGCTTATTTTCCCATAGCAACCAATCAGATTCCACCTTTCATTTTCCAAAGGAGCTGTGAAAAATGACAGGAGGAATCTGATTGGTTGCTATTGGGCAACTAAGCCAGTTCTACTTTACACCAGTTTGATAAATCTCCCCATATTTCTTTCTAAATGTCACTGTCATTTTTATCGACCACCCTCACTGTAAAGCTAAAGGCTACCTATGCCATTTATCAATATTTGCCTCCTGAATTTATCAGACTTGAGGTTTAAGTATACTCATTATATAATACATTTGAATGAATTTTTACCTTTCCAGCTGCTCCAACTTCTGAAGGAAGGTGCTTTGTCTCGTACAACTGCCAGCACACAAATGAACTCTCAGAGCTCACGTTCTCATGCAATATTTTCTGTTCACCTGCATCAAACATGTGTTTCAGACTCTTATCCGGTGAGTTATTTTACATTTCCTAACTTTGCTTTCTTTTGTATAGGCACTGGAAGACATTATTGTGTTTTTCTTGTAGGAAACTGCTGCTCTCTCCTCTTCATTATAATGTCTTGTGTATTGTCTCTTACACAGGACAACCAGGAGAAACTACCTAGGACAGCGGTCTGACATCCTGCGTAGATTCCCTCCTGCACTGTGATGAGATGCCTCTGTATGGAAAGTTGTCCATAAAAGGCTATTCTTTGACAAAAAAAAATCAAAGTATAATTCTTTTCTACTGGCATAATGGACTGTGTACGCCAGTACAGTCAAAATGGAAAAAAAAGCTTTAAAGTTAAGATCACAGCGTGTTTATGGTAAAAACTGTAAAACATAATAAAACAATAATTAACAATAGTAATAAAAAGATGAGAAATATAAAAATACATGTAATCAATAATCCACTATTATTCTCTAAGATTAAAAATACATTTCATAATCATGGGACCCCAATTACTTAAACAATTCAATATTTTGATGCATTGCTGTTTCCAACAAAGTTCCTAGTAATATTGGTGGTTGTATCTTGTTTCGTCACAGCAACACATCAAACATTGCTTCCAATTGTATACATAATTAGATGATTAAAAATAATAATCCAAATGATTCCCTATTATACATAATCACATGCAGTAAATTATTGAATTAATAGCCCAAGAACTCAGAAAAATTGTTACACTTCTCTATAATAATGGCACATGAATCATGTATATACAGTGGATATAGAAAGTCTACACACCCCTGTTAAAATGTCAGGTTTCTGTGCTGTAAAAAAATGAGACAAAGATAAATCATTTCTGAACTATTTCCACCTTTAATGTGACCTATAAACTGTACAACTCAATTGAAAAACAAACTAAAATCTTTTAGGTAGAGGGAAAAAATAAAAATAAAATAATATGGTTACATAAGTGTGCACACCCTTTGGCCTCATGCACACGGTTGTTTTTTTTTGTCCGCATCCGAGCCACCATTTTGGCGGCTCGGATGCGGACCCATTCACAGTCCGCATCCGTTGCTCCGTTCCGTGGCCCCGCAAAAAAAATATTACATGTCCTATTCTTGTCCGGGCTTTGCGGACAAGAATAGGCAGTTATATGTAAAGTCTGTCCGTGCCATTGCGCAAATTGTGTAACGCGCAGGGACGCCATCTGTGTTTTGCGGATCCTCGATTTTCGGACCACAAAACACACCACGGTCGTGTGCATGCGGCCTTAAACTAATACTTTGTTGAAGCACCTTTTGATTTTTTTACAGCACTCAGTCTTTTTGGGTAGGAGTCTATCAGCATGGCACATTTTGACTTGGCAAGATTTGCCCACTCTTCTTTGCAAAAACAGTAAAAATCTGTCAGATTGTGAGGGCATCTCCTCTGCACAGCCCTCTTCAGATCACCCCACAGATTTTCAATCGGATTAAGGTCTGGGCTCTAGCTGGGCCATTCCAAAGCTTTAATCTTCTCCTGGTGAAGCCATTCCTTTGTTGATTTGGATGTATGCTTTGGGTCATTGTCATGCAGAAAGATGAAGTTCCTCTTCATGTTCAGCTTTCTAGCAGAAGCCTGAAGGTTTGGTGGCAATATTGACTGGTATTTGGAACTGTTCATAACTGTTCATAATTCCCTCTAGCTCAACTAAGGCCACCACCATGCTTCACTGCGGGTATGCTGTTCTTTTGGTGATGTGCAGTGTTGTTTTTGCGCCAAACATATCTTTTGGAATTATGGCCAAAAAGTTCAACCGTGGTTTCATCAGACCATAACACCTTTTCCCACATGCTTTTGGGAGAATTCAGATGTGTTTTTGCAAAATGTAGCCTGGCTTGGATGTTTTTCTTCGTAAGAAAAGGCTTTTGTCTTGCCACTCTACCCCATAGCCCAGACATATGAAGAATACGGGAGATTGTTGTCACATGTACCACACAGCCAGTACTTGCCAGATATTTCTGCAGCTCCTTTAATGTTGCTGTAGGCCTCTTGGTAGCCTCCCAGACAAGTTTGCTTCTTGTTTTTTCATCAATTTTGGAGGGACGTCCAGTTCTTGGAAATGTCACTGTTGTGCCATATTCTCTTCACTTGATGATGACTGTCTTCACTGTGTTCCATGTATATCTAATGCCTTGGAAATTATTTTGTACTCTTCTCCTGACTGATACCTTTTAACAATGAGATCCCTCTGATGCTTTGGAAGCTCTCTATGGACCATGGCTTTTGCTGTGGGATGCGACTAAGAAAATTTCAGGAAAGACCAACTAGAGCAGCTGAACTTTATTTGGGGTTAATCAGATGCACTTAAATGATGGCAGGTACTGACTCCTATTTAACATGATTTTGAATGCGATTGCTTAATTCTGAACACAGCTACATCCCCAGTTATAAGGGTGTGCACACTTATGCAACCAAATTATTTTAGTTTTTTTGGTTTTCTTCCCTTCACCTAAAAGATTTCAGTTTGTTTTTCAATTGAGTTGTACAGTTTATGGGTCACATTAAAGGTGGAAAAAGTTCTGAAATGATTTATCTTTGTCTCATTTTTTTACAGCTCAGAAACCTGACATTTTAAAAGGGGTGTGTAGACTTTTTATATCCACTGTACGTGAATATGCGTAAAATTGCCTGTGAGTGATTGTCCAAACTATATCACGTATAGCAATATTACCAATAGGTGTAGTAGTTGATAGTCTATTTTATATTTAGTAGTTAGATGTTAGTAGATATAGATTAAATAAAAGCTTGGTTAAGTCCTATTGTAATACTCTTGATAACATCCAATTGTAATATGAACCCTCCAATACCATAACATGGTTATAGTGGACAATAATAGCATTCTTAATACAAAATGCTTTCTAAAATGTCGATTGAGGGGTTAAAAAATAAATAAAAATTAACTCACCTTATCCACTTGATCACGCAGCCTCGTCTTCTTTCTTCTTCTTTCAGGACCTGCAAAAGAACCTTTGACGTAATTGCACTCACCACGCACTCACAACGTGGTGGGCATGGTGACGTCAGCACGATTACATCATCAAAGGCCCTTTTGCAGGTCCTGAAAGAAGAAGACGATGCTGGCTGCGCGATCAAGTGGATGAGGTGAGTTAATTTCTTTTATTTTTTAACCCCTCAAGCAACATTTTAGTAAGCATTCTGTATGAAGAATGCTATTATTTTCCTTTATAACCATGTTAGGGTACTTTCACACTAGCGGCAGGACGCATCTGACAGGCTGTTCACCCTGTTGGATCCGTCCTGCCGCTATTTCGCCGTGCCACCAGACTGCCGCTCCATCCCCATTGACTATAATGTGGACGGGGGCGGAGCTCCGGCGCAGCACGGCAGTGCACGGCGAGAGGCCGCCGGACTAAAAGTACTGCATGTCCGACTTTGCAGTCCGGCGGCCTCTCACTGCGCACTGCCGTGCTGCGCCGGAGCTCCGCCCCCCGTCCCCATTATAGTCAATAGGGACGGAATGGCAGTCCGGCGGCACGGCGAAATAGTGGCAGGACGGATCCGACAGGGTGAACAGCCTGTCGAATCCATGCTGCCGCTAGTGTAAAAGTACCCATATAAGGGAAAATAACACAGTAAATTTACTTTTATCAATTTACTAACATCATCTCCTAGCAAGCATGTGTAAAAATCGCATTGCACTTGCTTGCGGATGCTATGCGAATTTCACGCATCCCCATTCATTTCTATGGGGCCTGCGTTGCGTGAAAAACGCAGAATATAGAACATGTGATTTTCACGCAACGCACAAGTGATGTGTGTAAATCATTGTTCATCTGTACAGCCCCATTGAAGTGAATGGGTCTGGATTCAGTGCGGGTGCAATGTGTTCACCTTTGTTTTAGTGAACAAATGGTCCTACATAGAATTAACATCCAAAATAAAGTTCATCACATACTGAAAGTGGATATAAGGTAATACAGAGGCTGATGCTAACCTTACCCTGGCAAGAGAGACCTGAACATACCTCATAGTTGTCATGGAGCCTGTTGGTATTTCATTTCGCCCATGGTTAGGGCACTATAATTCTACAGACATGTTTCCATGAATTTTGCCTGCTTTAATTTATAAATCGAAAATATTGTTTTACATTAAAGTATCAGGGCATAATAAAAAGAACATTTTCATCTTGCAGCTTTCATTTTTCAAGAGCACTATGATAAATGAAAGAAGTGAAATTTGATTGATTCTATGGGCAGACAGTGTCAGTGGGTTTGACATGGTAATATGTGTGAAGTGCCTGTTAAAGTTGTTTTCTTCATAGGCAGATACACCATCGCTGGAGTATGAAACTCTCACTGCAAAGTTTCACTTTGTGGATCTGGCTGGTTCTGAGCGTTTGAAAAGAACTGGGGCAACTGGAGAGAGAGCCAGGGAAGGAATTTCTATCAATTGTGGATTGGTAAGTGCGTGTACTTAGTGTGATGTCCCGATTAGGGACCATTAACATCATGTTCTGTCTTTCCACTGAACGTTCTGCCTGTGGTATATGTTTGAATACTCCACAATCGGATGTTTCCTCAGTGACTCCATTCACCTTAGGCTACTTTCACATTAGCGTTTTTTGTGGATCCGTCATGGATTTGTAAAAAACGCTTCCGTTACAATAATACAACCGCATGCATGACTCATGAACGGATCCAGTTGTATTATGTTTTCTATAGCAATGACTGATCCGTCTTGAACACCATTGAAAGTCAATGGAGGACGGATCCGTTTTCTTTTGTGTCAGAGAAAATGGATCCGTCCCCATTGACTTACATTGTGTGTCAGGATGGATCCGTCTAGCTCCGCAACACATCGCGGACAGAAAAACGCTGATCTCAATAGCGGAAAGGGAAATGCTGGCGTGAAAGTAGCCTTAATAAAACAGATTCCAAAAGATTAAAGTTCAGACTGCATTTGACCTGCTTTTCCTCTGGTTATGTCTTTTTTGCAGGACACAATATTGCGGTAGACTGTGGTTTTGTCATAAAATGAAAAAAACTAAACAGTTGGAAAGCAGGTCAAATGGAGTTCAAGCACCTCCCTCTTGACATCTTTCTCGCTTCCTCTGGTCCACATATAGAACCATGGCACCTTATAAACATTTTATCCAATTGAATTTCCCATACTTGTGCAAGTAAATTCCACAAATGGTACAACATTTAATACAATGGGTCACTGCAATTGATTGACTGACACTCTTAAAAACTTGTGGTAACACAGACAACTATTACACACCAACCTTTTTTCATAACTGTGCCAGATACTAGTGCCTATTGAGTGATATCCTGTCTTCAGCATTGTAATGCCCAGTAAATACAGTCTGAATGCATACAAAAGTTTAAAAACTTTGTTCTCTACTTAAACGAATTGTCCACCTTAGACAATTCATACATGTTGAGTACACATCATATTTTTCATCTTCGTTTCACGTGTACGTCAGGGAACCTCCAGACGTACACGCTAAACGTATCCAGTTTTCGTTAGTCAGACGGAGTACAAAAGAGTGTCCTTTTGCCCTCCGTCTGGCTGGTATACGTCAGTACACTGAAAAAAAGCAGCATGGAATAATTAGTAGACTGTGTTATTCCATCCTGCAGTTGCACACGACCGTATGGCTTTTTCATTTTCTTGCGGAACGGAACAGCTGGCTCCTGATATAACAGTACTATCCTTGCCCGTTATGCGGACAATAATAGGACATGTTCTATCTTTGAACAGAACGGAAATATGGAAACGGAAGGCATACGGAGTACCTTCCGTTTTTTTTGCGGATCCATTTAAATGAATGGTTCCGTATACGGTCTGTATACGGAACGCAAAAAACGGAATTAGGATGCTGTAATAGCCTGTGTGTGACGGAGGCCTCTGTATGGCATCTGTCATTGGCCTCCGTTAAGCGGATGCCTCAGAGAGCTCCTGGGACGTCACTGCCCACATATGGACAGTTGTCAGAGGATCTCCTGAGACAGAGAGCAGAGGGAGCGCGGTTCAGCCTTGACGGCAAGGAGAGGAGCCGTTTGCTATTTTTCTGCTGGCAGGGCTGTGCAGGAGTCTGCTCTGTACTAATGATGATCTGAGCATCTGGTAAGATGCTCAGATCATGTCTGGCAGAGTTTTCAAGGAGGGGGAGCTGACAGGAGGGGCAGTTGGAGATGGAAGGCAGTTCAGCAATTGCCTGTGGAATGGGTTAACGGAAGCAGGCACACAATGCAGGGAGAGGGACCATGACGAGGATGGTCATGTGATTTCCCTCTGCACTATGTTCCATGCTGCTGGGAGCCTGCTGATAGGATAGGACTGTTACAGAGGGGGAGGGGAGGTGTCAGTAACGTATCCCACTGTATGCTTATACTGTGGGATACGTTACAGCCTTCCGTCATAGGTATACGTCAGGAATCCTCCTGTGGTATACGTCTGATGGAAGGCTCATAACTTGATGTGAACCCACCCTTAGAAGGATCTCTTCACAATAAGTAAATCATACAGTTTCCTCCTGCAGTGATCTGTTCAGTTTCCCTGCGGCACCACCACAAGATAAATTCAGCATTTTACTGTACCTCTTCAAATCAATAGGTTGTCTGCGTAATGAAGGAAAGGGCAGGTTCTACAGGACAAGAGAGAGACACTTATCATGACACCCCATAGGGTTTAGTCTGTATAGTAAAATGCATGTCCACCTACTGAGCTGGATGAGCATGGTCCTACGTGCTCAGCTTTATTCTTCAGCTGCCACCACCTTGACCTTCTGTTAGAACCTTTGATGGGCTGGGTTGAGAAAAAAAGGATGCAAAAGTGCAAGACGCTACGCTTTTCCAACTTGCAGATTCCAGTACAAAAACATATATGTTAACGTACACTATAACGTATAAGTTTAACCTATCATCTATGATGATGGATGCCACTCTATGGCATCCGTCTGAGGCATCTGTGGATTTGGTAATGTATGGAGAGGGCTGCTGCAGTAAGCCTGCTCCATAAGTGGCGGGTGCTGGTTGTATAATACAGCAGGCACCTGGCTGAGATGACGGGGAACGGCGATCACACCGATCCCCGTCATGTAACTAACCTCTAATTTAACCCTGCTGTTGATCGTGGCATCTGTGAGGTAAGTCAGGGGGATGCAGCTCGGTTAAGCATGAAGCACAGCTCAGCAGGGAGCATGTCAAGATCCCAGTCACCCTAATAGAATCTCTATTTGGGTGAATGTGACAAGGGATCAGATGATCCCAGGTCCTAGCCCCCTAAAGGGGTTAAAAGTTAAAAAAAATTAAATAAAAAAAACAAACAATCCAAAAAAAACATTAACCCCTTAAGGACCGGGCTAATTTTCACCTTAATTTTTCACAAATCTGACCAGTGTCACTTTATGTGTGAATAACTTTAAAACGCTTTTACTTATCCAGGACATTCGGAGATAGTTTTTTCGTCACATGGAGTTTCTACTCTACTACGGGTGCATCAGGGGGGGGGGGGTTCAAATGGGACATGGTGTCAAAAAAACAGTCCAGCAAAATCTGCGTTCCAAAAACCATATGGCGCTCTTTTCCTTGCGCACCCTGCCGTTTGGCCATACAGCATTTTATGACCACAGAATCAGGGCAATAAATATAGAGTTTTGTTTGACTGTTAACCCTTGCTTTGTTAACGGAAAAAAATTATTAAAATGGAAAATTTGACAAAAAATAGCTGTTTTGGCACCGTTTATTTTAAATTTGTTTGACTGTGTTCATTTGAGGGGTTAGGTCATGTGTTATTTTTATAGAGCAGATTAGTACGGACGTGGCAATACCTAATATGTCTACTTTTTTAAATTTATTTAGGTTTTACACTATAATATCCTTTTTTAAACAAAAAAAAACAAACATTTTAGTATTTCCATAGTCTGAGAGTCAGTTGTTTTTTGTTTTTAGCCTATTGTCTTAAGTAAGGGCTCATTTTTTGTGGGATGAAAGGACGGTTTTATTGGCACTATTTTGGGATGCATATGACTTTCCGGGCAAGCTGCAGCACCCCTGGGGGGGTCTAGGGTCACACAGCTGAGTGTGCTGTGGATCCCAGACACCCGATCAGGGTAATGCAAAATTAAAACTTTTATTTTTCCCCCCTAAACTTTCCCTGAGTATCCCTGCCTAATCTAAGCTCTCCCTAACCTGTCCCTAGGTACCTTTTTAGTGCCAAATGGCACTATGGTGGCTCAGTGGGGGTGCTGGGCTCAGGAGCTGAACAACAGGCTGCTCTCTCTCTCACCCCAGGAAGCAATGTGGAGCTGGGGGAAGTTAACCCCCGCCCGCCTGTCCAGCCAACAGGAAGCGACCCTGAGAGGTGATGTCACCCTCACCTCTCAGGATCTAAGGATGGTGATTGGTGGTTTATTATCACACCACGATCACTATCCTATTCCGGGTTATGGGGTCACCAGAGACCCGAATAACTCGGAAACGCAGCAAACCGCAGGTCTGAATTGACCTGCGTTTTGCTGCGATCGCCGATACCCCCCTCGGCATTGTCACAGAGTGCCTGCTGAATGATTTCAGCAGGCACTCAGTTCTGATCACCTGCCGGGTGCCGGGGTGATTGGAAATTCTCCTTAAGTACCGGGACATCAGGGTGTACAGGTACGCCCTGTGTCCCCAAGAGGTTAAAATATTAAAAGTTTAAATAACCCCCTTTCCCAAAAATATATAAACAATAAAAAAATAAACATCAGGTATCACTGTGTCCTAAAATATTTTTTTAAAGTTCCTGTGCGATGAACGCTGTAACGGAATTTTTTTTTAAAACACATGATTCACCTTTTTTTTTTGTCACCTTTTCTCCCCAAGAAATTGGAATAACAGCAATCAAAAATATGTATGTACCACAAAAATGGTACCAATAGAAACTAGAATTAGTCCGGCAAAGAACAGGTCCTCAGAAATATAAAAAGGTTATGGCGGTCCGAAATAGAGATGCAAAGAAAATTTAGATTTTTTCAAAGATTTTTAATTTTTTTTAAAAGTAGTAAAAAAAATATGGTATCGCCATATTCATATTGAGCAGCAGAATAAGGACTTTAGGGTTTATGTATAATGCTGAAATGCGCCACAATCTGCAATTTCTACCAGACATAGTAAATTAAATGGTGCCCTTAAAAATACAACTTATCCCGCAGAAAATAAGCCCTCATTTGGCTATATGAACAGAAAATGTAAAAGTTATGGCTATTGGAACGTAGAGAGGAAAAAATGAAAATGCAAAATCATAAATGGTTCCGGTACTTAAAAGCTATGTATTTTTTAAATGATTGCAATCTACTCATTTTGGGCTAAAATTATTTCTTTGGTTGGTCTTTATTAAAAATATTCAGCCGTTCTGTCACAAAGGGTTAACTGTTTTTCTAGCTGTGTGAATCCTTTTTTCAATTTCACTGTTTGCTTGCCATCTAATAACCCTTATCTCTAAATTACTAAGAGGTCATAAACTTTTACAGTGGATATAAAAATTCTACACACCCCTGTTAAAATGTCAGGTTTCTGTGATGTAAAAAAATGAGACAAAAATAAATCATTCCAGAACTTTTTCCACCTTTAATGTGACCTATAAACTGTACCACTCAATTAAAAAACAAACTGAAATCTTTTAGGTGGAGGGAAGAAAAAAAAAAAACTAAAATAATGGGGTTGCATAAGTGCGCACACCCTCTTATAACTGGGGATGTAGCTGTGTTCAGAATTAAGCAATCACTTTCAAAATCATGTTAAAGCATACATCTGCCATCATTTAAAGTGCCTCTGATTAACCCCAAATAAAGTTGAGCTGCTCTAGTTGGTCTTTGCTGAAATTTTCTTAGTCGCATCCCACAGCAAAAGCCATGGTTCACAGAGAGCTTCCAAAGCATCAGAGGGATCTCATTGTTACAAGGTATCAGTCAGGAGAAGGGTACAAAAGAATTTCTATGGCATTAGATATACCATGGAACACAGTGAAGACAGTCATCATCAAGTGGAGAAAATATGGCACAACAGTGACATTTCCAAGAACTGGACGTCCCTCCAAAATTGATGAAAAGACGAGAAGAAAACTGGTCTGGGAGGCTACCAAGAGGCCTACAGCAACATTAAAGGAGCTGCAGGAATATCTGGCAAGTACTGGCTGTGTGGTACATGTGACAACAATCTCCAGTTTTCTTCATATGTCTGGGCTATGGGGTAGAGTGGCAAGACGAAAGCCTTTCTTACGAAGAAAAACATCCAAGCCAGGCTACATTTTGCAAAAACATATCTGAAGTCTCCCAAAAGCATGTGGGAAAAGGTGTTATGGTCTGATGAAACCAAGGTTGAACTTTTTGGCCATAATTCCAAAAGATATGTTTGGCACCAAAAACAACACTGCACATCACCAAAAGAACACCATACCCACAGTGAAGCATGGTGGTGGCAGCATCATGTTTTGGGGCTGTTTTTCTTTAGCTGGAACTGGGGCCTTAGTTAAGCTAGAGGGAATTATGAACAGTTCCAAATACCAGACAATATTGGCACAAAACCTTCAGGCTTCTGCTAGAAAACTGAACATGAAGGGGAACTTCATCTTTCAGCATGACAACGACCCAAAGCATACATCCAAATCAACAAAAGAATGGCTTCACTATAAGAAGATTAAAGTTGTGGAATAACCCAGCCAGAGCCCAGACCTGAATCCGATTGAAAATCTGTGGGGTGATCTGAAGAGGGCTGTGCAGAGGAGATGCCCTCGCATCCTGACAGATTTGGAGTGTTTTTGCAAAGAACAGTGGGCATATCTTGCCAAGTCAAAATGTGTCATGCTGATAGACTCATACCCAAAAAGACTGAGTTCTGTAATAAAATCAAAAGGTGCTTCAACAAAGTATTAGTTTAAGGGTGTGCACACTTATGCAACCATATTATTTTATTTTAATATTTTTTCTTCCCTCTACCTAAAAAGATTTCAGTTTGTTTTTCAATTGATTGGTACAGTTTATAGGTCACAATAAAGGTGGAAAAAGTTCTGAAATGATTTATCTTTGTCTCATTTTTTTACATCACTGAAACCTGACATTTTAACAGAGGTGTGTAGACTTTTTATATCCACTGTATTTAAAGCAGTTATCCAATATCTAAAATATTCCCCTATGCCTGCGTCGCTCCCTGCACGCTTGCTGGTGCATCTCCCTCCACTCGGATCAAAACATCCTTCGACAGGGGGAGCAGCGAATAGTAGGCCACGATGAGGATGAGCCCCCTTGAGGCTGCGGTGGCCGCACAGGGATCCGGAGTGACGTGGGTGCTGGGGAGCAGGTAAGTATAATCTATAGAAGGGGTCCGGGCATTGGGGGGATATTTTAAATATTGGATAACCCCTTTAAGTCACATTCCTATCAGTAAGATAATAATTGAGCTTGAGTGTTTTCTAAGGTCAGATCAGGAGCCCGTCAGCTCCCAGCCTGAAGGAAGAGAGAGAAAATTCTGATCCTGCTAATAGAGCATCTCAGCTCTGTACAGAGAAAAGGACTCCATATTTTTAATGAAGACCAATTGAAAAAATGTATCTTATGCATAGTGCTAAAAACAAATGGTG
Organism: Bufo bufo; assembly: GCF_905171765.1. Lineage (NCBI taxonomy): Eukaryota > Metazoa > Chordata > Amphibia > Anura > Bufonidae > Bufo > Bufo bufo. The sequence goes on along the minus strand of NC_053391.1, from coordinate 275,457,344 downwards.
TGATACACTGTTCTAGTTGTGAATTAAACAAGGGGCAAGTTTGTTCATGGGGTAAAAATGACATGACAGGTTCCCTTTACGGCCACAGGCTGAGGCACAGACAATTATCAGGAACACGCTGAAGGTTTACGATAATTGCTTGATTGTCAGCGAAGATGAGAGCTACATTTACAAGCAACAGTCATGTCCTCTGTATGGGGAAAAGTGATTACTTGTTCCAATTCAGAAACAATGACTTGGGGTGCAGCTTCTGTCACGAGTAGGAGGTCCCAGGAGAGACCTCTGCGTCGTCAAGTAATAAACAAATGGAAATCGGGTACAGACACACAAGAGTTTATTGCACAAACAAAAACCAGGGAAGGCAGCCCAGACAAAACATGAGCTCTATGTACCGTCAGCACAGTGGGAGAAAACCCCCACTGCGCCACTGTCTAGTAATACTCCAGAGGGGCGTGACTAAGCAACTCCTGGTATTCACTAGGGCCCCAGATGGTAGGGTTAGACTTTTCAGCAGGAAGTTGTCAGGGTCCACTCCAGAGCGTGAACTAGACAGTGACAGCAAGAACGAATGGACAACAGGTACCAGAAGGTACTAACGGCACATAGGCAAACATAACAGACAGGCAAATACAAACAGGGCAACTAATAACATAAGCAGGAGTACATAGCAAGGAAACAGGAGTGACAATGAGCAGAGAAGGACTTGCTCCACCAGTAGTAAACTGCATGGCCTTGCCCATGGCACTCTGCTGCAAAGAAAGGTGCAGCAAGGGCTTGCTGAACAGAGACATATGAAAACACACAAGGTGACTAAAACATAACTGGCAGAACAGATAACAGAAACACTGGAAAGAGGACGGGAATGAACAAGTCGGAAACCCACAGAGCACAGACAGACACGGATCCCATTGGTCAGCAGCATGGGAGAGTGAGTACAAACAAGGAGCAGGACAAGACAACACACACCAGGAGAGCTGACACAGAAATGAGGACACCTCAGCCTTATATACAGGTTCCATGGGTGCAGCAGAGAGGCCACACCCATGGAGCAGACAGAGAGGATTAACTCCTAATAGACACACAGGGGAGTTAACCCATAAAGAACCACAAATGACACACAGGAACGGAGCTGCAGCGAGAGCATAGACAGAAGGTCAGAGCCAGAGGTAACGACTGTGACAGCTTCAAAATTGAGGAGGTGGCCTGATGAAGACACTGGTTCAGTGCCAAAATGCATAGTCCCAATAAAGTTTCTCTTTTGGATGCACTTCATTTGAAGATCTCCCAAATCCAGCGCTGCGGTCAAGTCCCTACTTACCGTTTCTTGTTCATATGAACATCAACAATGTACTGATGATGTGATCAGCAGCACCTTTACACAACAGCAATTATTGGGAATGAGCGGCCAATGATAATTGGCCCTGTAAATGGGCATTTAATGTTTAGATAAGAGAGAAGAACTTTACGTGTATCTAGGCTTTGTAATAGAACCTGATTACTTTTACATGCTTGTTTTTAGATACAATATCATGTGAAGTTAATGTTATTTAAAGGGGTTGCGTCACTTCAGCAAATTACATTTATACAAAGCACTTACTAATGTATGTGATTGTCCTTATTGCCTTTTTTGCCGGCTTGATTAATATTTACTTGATTCATGTGGGAGCACACATTGGTAAACATGCGCAGCAGCTTCCATCTCAGCCATCTGGCATCTGCGCTGCAGTCCCTGGAAACAAGCATTGTATAATGGGAAGGAAATATGAACAAACCAGCTAAGGAGGGAATATAGACAATTAATAGTCAAAAAATGGAGGGGCACTCAAATATCTGAGTATTATGGACAGCAATAACAGATATATATGGTTTATTAATATAAAATGTCAAGTGATAATATGATATAAAGTATTATATACACATAGATAAGCACCATACAATATAATGTGTAAAAAATAGATATCTGAGTATCCGTCCCAATAGGAAATGGGGTACACTGTCAAATGACCACTGTAAGGTAACTTGATGGGGTACAGTTCCGTTGGTACCACAATTCGCAAAGTCAATGTTTGGATAACCGAGTCAATGTTTAGATGTTCAAATGGTACATTCCATATAACATGAATAAATAGTCATTGTTACGTTACCACTCACTAGCCGGCGTTTGTTCAACTTCTTAATCTGCCGCCCGGACCTACCACGGCGTCCCGTGTGGTCTCGCTATCATACAGCGGCGTCCCACGTGACCCAGCGGCATCTCTCATGATCAATTGGTGACCACGTGACCGGCTTGTATAGGAAGTGAGGTAATGGACTATGCGTTCCACGATGCACTCCAATGGGGAAATTACGCGTTCCACAGGGCGTTCCACTTGAAATAAGAAGATGAGAGCTCTCTTGTGCGTCCGTATGTAGTGGACAAAAGCTGTGTAACTGTTATATCTTACAGCATAAGTCTCCAGATGGTATAAATGCTTGCTAAAACACTTCTGCCATACATAACTCCCCTTCCTCAGTGGCAGTGCAAGCAAGAAAAAAATGCCATGTATTTATACCAGACTTAATCCAAGGGGATGATTGGATGAAGGTAGCTCCCAAAATGTGGCATGGAGCAATGACCTCAGGATACAATAATCGTGGTATCTCAGTATGATAGCCAACTTATATATAAAACAATGTTAATAAAAACAACTTAAAATAGATAGAGCTGTTCTGTTTAAATATAAATGTAAATATAAATACAGATAATCTTCACAGAAGGCATATACACTCACCTAAAGAATTATTAGGAACACTATACTAATACGGTGTTGGACCCCCTTTTGCCTTCAGAACTGCCTTAATTCTACGTGGCATTGATTCAACAAGGTGCTGATAGCATTCTTTAGAAATGTTGTCCCATATTGATAGGATAGCATCTTGCAGTTGATGGAGATTTGAGGGATGCACATCCAGGGCACGAAGCTCCCGTTCCACCACATCCCAAAGATGCTCTATTGGGTTGAGATCTGGTGACTGTGGGGGCCATTTTAGTACAGTGAACTCATTGTCATGTTCAAGAAACCAATTTGAAATGATTCGAGCTTTGTGACATGGTGCATTATTCTGCTGGAAGTAGCCATCAGAGGATGGGTATATGGTGGTCATGAAGGGATGGACATGGTCAGAAACAATGCTCAGGTAGCCCGTGGCATTTAAACGATGCCCAATTGGCACTAAAGGGCCTAAAGTGTGCCCAGAAAACATCCCCCACACCATTACACCACCACCATCGAGACTCATTAGACCAGGCAACATTTTTCCAGTCTTCAACAGTCCAATTTTGGTGAGCTCGTGCAAATTGAAGTCTCTTTTTCCTATTTGTAGTTGAGATGAGTGGTACCCGGTGGGGTCTTCTGCTGTTGTAGCCCATCCGCCTCAAGGTTGTGCGTGTTGTGGCTTCACAAATGCTTTGCTGCATACCTCGGTTGTAACGAGTGGTTATTTCAGTCAACGTTGCTCTTCTATCAGCTTGAATCAGTCGGCCCATTCCCCTCTGACCTCTAGCATCCACAAGGCATTTTTGCCCACAGGACTGCCGCATACTGGATGTTTTTCCCTTTTCACACCATTCTTTGTAAACCCTAGAAATGGTTGTGCGTGAAAATCCCAGTAACTGAGCAGATTGTGAAATACTCAGACCGGCCCGTCTGGCACCAACAACCATGCCACACTCAAAATTGCATAAATCACCTTTCTTTCCCAATCTGACATTCAGTTTGGAGTTCAGGAGATTGTCTTGACCAGGACCACACCCCTAAATGCATTGAAGCAACTGCCATGTGATTGGTTGACTAGATAATTGCATTTATGAGAAATAGAACAGGTGTTCCTAATAATTCTTTAGGTGAGTGTATATAATCAGGTTATTCTTCCTCAATAGTATTTCATATCAGGTGAATGGGCAAACAATGAAGAGACGAACCATGGAGGAGCGATCTGGCAGGGAGGGCGGGTCCAGGTGCTGATAAACAGCCAGACCTGGATCCCACATCCCCACCAGACAGCCCCCCATTCAAAGAAATCCAAATAGTTCCATCTCTGCATTGTGTCCCTTGGGCATAAGGGTGTCAAATTCAAATATTCTACGTGACTCTTGTCTGGACATGTTCATAATATGATTCCCTCCTCTCCACGATTTTTTTGACCCTTTCAATAGCCACAAATGACATAGTGGAGGGGTCTTAATCGTGATACTGTTTAAAATGTTTGGAAAGGGGGTGGAGTTCATATCCTTTACGTGTTCCATCACTCTTTTCTTAAAAGGTCTTTTAGTTCGGCCTATATATTGTTTGTGACAACTGCATTCCAAGAGATAGATAACATCCTTAGATTCACAAGTGAGAGTTTCTGATACTCAAGGTAAAATTATTCTGTCTTGATTTAACCTCAATTGTTTTTTTTTCGGGAAGGAAGTCGTTATACAATTCGAACATCTTCCACATCTAAAGAATCCATCCATCCTTAGCCAGTTGGAAATTGTTCCTCCATCTGAATGTTTTTTAACAGTCGGTGCTACTTTAGAGGCCAAATTGGCAGCTTTAGTATAAGTAATTTGAGGAGTTGCTGTAAGTGAACGTCCTACAAGTTTATCGTCAAGTAGAAAATGCCAGTATTTGTTTATTATCCTTGCTACATGTCGATGTTGGGAATTAAATGGTAGTATTAAACGTAATGTCTCATCTGACTGTGTGGGAATCCCTGGCTGGAATAAATCTTCTCTATTCATACTACGGACTTTCCCCAATGCCTCAGTTATAATTTTATCCGGGTATTCTCTGTCCGCAAATAGTTGACTAAGCTGGTGAGCCTCTTCCTCAAAATGTTCATCTACCGAACAGTTTCGTTTAAGCCGTCTGAATTGGCTCACCGATATGTTGGTGAGCCATCTCGGCAAATGACAGCTAAAGTAGCATATATAGCTGTTCCTTGCTACTAATTTGGTGTGAGTGCTACAGATTATTTTTGAAGCTTCTATTTGAATATTGAGATCTAGAAACACAGCCTTAGGCTACATTCACACGTCAGTATTTTTCTATATCCCGATTTTCGGTCCGTTTTTTGCGGATCCGCTGTTCCTGAAAATGTTTCCGTATGTCATCCGTATGTCATCCGTTTTTTGCGGATCCGCAAAAAACTGAAACGTATAAATTTCAATAAGCAAATAAAGTTGTTTGGATTTCTTTGAAAAAAAATAAAAAAATTAAAAATTAAAATGTAATTTCCAGGAACGGAATCCGCATAAAACGGATGACATACGTAATGACATCCGAATGTCTTCCGTTTTTTGCGGATCCATTGACTTTGTATTGTACCAGGATCCGAATTTTGTGGAAAAGAATAGGACATGTTTTATATTTAAACGGACATGCGGAACGGAACAACGGAAACGGACAGCACACATTGTGCTGTCCGTTTTTTTCCAGGACCCATTGAAAATGAATAGGTCCAGATCTGGTCCAGATCTGTTCTGCAAAAAATGGAACAGATCAGGAAAGAAAAAACGGACGTGTGAATGGACCCTTATTGTGTTCTATTATGGGAGAGAGTTTTAGATTTCTGTTATTATGATTTAGTCCAACTAGGAAATCATCCAATAGTTCTCTACTTTCCTGCCATATAAATAAAATGTCATCAATGTACCGGCGCCAGAGCACCAGACTCGTCCCCAGCTTTGGACGGATGATGTCATTCTCCCAATGGGCCAGAAATAAGTTGGCATAGCTGGGGGCGAATCTGGTCCCCATGGCGGTGCCGGTCATCTGTAGATAGAACTTTCCTTCAAATATGAAATAGTTATGGGACAATATGTTTTTTACTGTTTCCAAAAGGAAGGCCGTCTGCGCCTCTTGCAACTGTTCATTCTCTTGGAGAAAACTTTCTAGGGCCTGTAATACTTGATCATGTTCTATTACTGTATAAAGTGAACTAACATCTAAAGTTCCTGTAATAAAATGATCTTCCTATTTTAATGTTTCTTTAAGTTTTTATTATCTCAGTTGTATCTGAAAGGGCCCCTGGTTTGTCTGTGGGTGAACCTCCGGCCGGGCAACCACTAAAGACCAATACACGTTGATAGGTTTAAAATGGTTGTAACTTTATTAGACATCGTGGACAATTTATAGATGCAAACCACAAGATTATCATATACCTCCCCTAAACTTAATCCAATCAGGTAACGAATTTATTAATCTCACCTCTATACAACCTTAGTGAAAAAGTCATGATAATTTCCTAGAAACAAGATACATATGTGATGCATTTATAATTCTTGGAATTAAGATATCTAACCATAATCTTTGTTGACTTTAGCTTTGTTCAGATATTTCGCGGAATTATCTTCGTTTATTTTGTACCAACATATACCTGATAAAAAATGTCCTTCACTAATCTAAACCAGAGGTGAACGTCAAGATATAAAATGCTTATATACATAACCCGTATCAATGTAAAATCTATCTGTTTGCTAAAGCCTGCATATCTCTTTCTAGCCATGCGGTTTTAAGCTACCGACCTCTATTTCCTGTTTAGCTTTGTTGCTAGACCTTGCTGTCATAAGAGTATAAAATATTTCCTTTAAAGAAGAACTCTGCATATTTAATACAAGCATATAAGGCTGAATTATTACATATATATGTGAACGTGTGTGGATATAGACATAATTTCCTTACAATCCCCTCTTTGATCATATGGAATTCCCATTCCATGTGATCACTCCTTATACCACACACCCCTTTTCGGTATTTTTCTCAGAGTACTTCCTTTTTTAAGGGTGACATATTCACCTGAATCTTCTGCTTACTAAACGGTTCAGGAAAGTTTTGATCTTTTAAGTCCTCAGTTTCTAGTTCATTGGTATACTCCCTGAACATAAATTCTTCCTCATACAAGTCCAGCATAGTCTTTGGATCCTTTGGACTAAGTGGTTTTGGATAGCCTCTTAGCCATCGCTCATATCTACTTTGCAGGCTCGGGGGTATGATCAAAGCCATTTCTTTTGTAGGCATCTTGTCCGGAAGACTCATGTTTGTCCGGGGAATTTCTTGAGGACTCCTTCTGGCGTCTTCTTGAGCCGGCTGGCGTGTATCCACTGTGGACTTTGGTCAGTAAGGACAGCCGTTCGAGCCACTCTTAGAACCTCAAATGGACCTTGGTAAATCGGACCAGTCTTGTGGCGGGCAGCTAGTTGTTTCACCAGAACTTTGTCTCCGGGCAAGAACGGATGAGTTGGATCTGTGGAAAGAGGAGGAAAGGTGACAGCAACCTTATCATAATTTTCCGAGAGTATACCTACCAAGTGTTTTCACGTACTGTTCCTGTAAGGCAAAAATGTTACTGTCAGTATCCGATTCTTCACGGGTATTAGGGGGTCGACCGAATAACACTTCATAAGGCGACAACCCTGTTTGTTTATTTGGTGTCGTTCTTATTTGGTAGAGAATGGCGGGTAGAAATTTCAGCCAATCTTTCAATGTTCCTGAAGTAGCCTTTTTTAACCTATCCTTATGGGTCTGTTCATTCTTTCTACTACTCCAGCGCTTTGGGGATGGTAGACTATGTTGAGTTTCCACTGGAAACCCAAAATCTTTGTCAGTTCTTGTATTAGTTGGATTGGAAAGCAGGTCCCTGATCTGAATGAATTACCCGAGGGAGTCCATACAGCGAAATCCATTGATTTATCAATGCCCTAGCTGTCACTCCAGCTGGTTTCTCCTGAAGTAGGTATGGCTACACACCATCCAGAGACCTACAGACTATGACAAGCAGATATCTTATATTCCCGGGTTGCTTTGGCATGTGTGTGTAATCTATCTGCAAATCTTGCAGAGGGCCTGTAGGTGGTGGTAGATTTCCATGTCTTCCGTGTGCTTTTCCTTGAACATTATTCTGTGCACAAGTCATGCATGAGTCGACCAGATCGTCTATCAATCTCTGCAATTGGTGTGTACAGAACAGTGACTTGTAATGTTCTGATGTACTGTTTTCCTAAATGTCCTGGACCATGAAGATAAGATATTAGGAGCGGTGCTGATGCAGTAGGAACCCCCAATATCCGATCTTTTGTCCACATACCTGTACCTGTCGTCTGCAGTCCCTGAGATTTCCAGTACTTGATGTCCTCACTGGTCCTCACTGGTGGACTGTTTCTGAAGTTGATATACTACTGACTCCCAGTTTTCACTTTCAAAGTCTGTCATGAATAATAACTTACTTTCCCTTCTCATGTCTCTCTTGGCTGCCATTTTTGCTGCTCTGTCTGCTAGGTTGTTTCCCATAGCTTGATAATCTCCCTTTGCAGAGTGTCCTTTCACTTTTATCACACTTATGGCTTCCGGTAATTGAATTGCATGTAGCAAGTGATCTATGTATTTCTGATTTGCTACCTTCTTCCCGTCCGCTGAGATATACCCCCTATTTTTCCATATTAATGCATAATCATCACTGTTCCAAATGCATAGCTACTATCAGTATAAATATTCACTTTGTGTCCTGCAAATTTTCACAGGCTCTTGTGAGCGCTACCAACTCAGCTTGTTGTGCTGAAGTTGTGACAATTGGTTCAGCTTCTATCACTTGATTTGGGAGCATGACTACTGCGTAACCTGTTTGGTATGTCCTGTCATCTGGTCTTGTGCATGATCCATCCACAAAAACATCTATACTGCCAGTCTGTGGTGTGTCCTTAAATCCTCCCTAGGTGTTGTGCATGACAAGGATTATTTCATCACATCTGTGTTCAGGTATTGGGTCCTACTTGTTCGTCAGAACCTTCACGCTTAAGTCTCAAAAGTGTATGCAACAATCTTATCACTGGTGAGGTGTCTGGACATGTCTTTATCAACAGGTTTGCCGTACTGAGTAATATGGTCTCATATCCGGACAGTCTCTGAGCTGTCATGTGTTGTGTGGTCATGTTTTGAAGGAGGGACAAGACTGTATGAGTGGTGAAAAGTTCCATTGTATTTCCATGGACTATCTTAGTAGCATCCTTTACTGACATAGCCGCGGCTGCTAATGCTTGGAGACAGTGAGGCATTCCAAGAACTACAGGAGGTAATTTTTTCGATAAGTATGAAACTGGCCTGTTTCTCCCCCATGTGTCTGTGTCAAAACCGCTGCATAGGTTTCTCCAGATACCACGCAGTATAATTGGAATGGCTTTCCATAATCTGCCAGGGCCAAGGCTGGGGCTTTGGGTCAGGGGACCGAATCAATCTCTCAAAGGCTTCTACTCTGTCCTCTGTCCACTCCACTATCTTTGGTGCTTCTGTGAGTGTAGTTTTTCTTAGGATCGAATCCCAATGGGAGCAATCGGGAATCCACTGCCTACAATACACTATTGACCCTAAAAAGGACAGCATTGTAGCTTTGTCCCTTGGCCTGCTTAGGGAGGTCACTGCCTTGACTCTAGCGGGTGAGATCTTTCTCTCTCCTGCCTCTATTATGCACCCCAGATACTCTACCTGGGTACTTGCATATTGGATTTTCTTCTTCGAGGCCAGGTGTCCTTTGCTTGCCAAGTGGTCTAATAAACTCCCTGAATCTATTTCGCAGGCTTCTAACTCCGAATTGGAGAGTAAAAGGTCGTCTGTGTACTGTATTAAGGTGGATCCCCTCTTTGGTTCCCAATCTTCCAATGTAGCCTTTAATACAATAGAAAAGGCTGCTGGGCTATCCCCAAAACCTTGAGGGAGACGGGTCCACGTCACCTGACCATTATCAGCCCACTGAAAAGCAAAAAGATTTTGTGCATCCCAAGCCACTGGTATGGGAAAAGAACGCATTACTGAGGGTCAACTACAGTGTAATATCTGGATCCCGCAGGAATGGCCCCGAACACAGGCTGTAAGATCTGCCACCAAGGGGGAAGTGGGGATAATTGCCTTGTTTACCTTGGTCCTTAGATCCTGTACCAGCCGCCATGTGCCATTAGCCTTTTTTACGGGATTTATCGGGAATTCCAGGGACTGACAATTTTTCCTAAGAATTCCCATCTGCAAGTATTCTCAATTTGTGGCTTTATACCCTCTAACTTTTCCTCACTCTATGGGTATTGTTTTTGAAAGGTTGGCATGACCCCCTCCTTCAAACAGGCCGGTAGGGCTCACAGTTAATCCTCCCTGCTGAGTCTTTACATTTTGCCCAAAATTGGATGATTTTCCAGGGACATTGGTATGCTTAAAAGAACCCATTCATGTCACGTCTCTTTGGGTTTGTCAGGTCACATTTCATTGAGGTGCTGTCAGTCTGCCCTTTTTGTCAAAGACCAATGAAATCTGTAATGCTGCCATTAAATCCCTTCCTAATAGGCAAACGGGGCACTCTAGTAGGACTGCAAAAGACATGTGCGTCACTAGTTCCCCCGTAAGAGTACAAACCGGGAGCGGTGCTGTCACCTTATGTATCACTGTCGTCCATTTATACCCATAGAACTTCCTTCGTGCATTTATCATTAATGAAGTCTATTTTGTTTACACTTGAAGTCGTTGCTCCGGTGTCAAGCAATAACTTAACTTTAATACCATCAATTTGCAGTAGTACTTGTGGTAAGACTTGCCAATCAGTTGGAACAAAATGCATAATGAAGGATGGGACTTGTTCTGGGGCACCCCTAGTAGTAATTGTTCCCACCGTGGGACGGGTACTGTTCATGCTCAGACCACCTCTGTAAGTCTGATTGCAAATTGGGTTGTCTACTCCCCCCATCCTTTGCTGGCCAGTGTATGTTAATACGATCTCCCTGGGATTGTCTTCTTGTCATATCTTGCTGGTCTTCCGGTTGTCTGGGCTCCCCTCGGTAGTCAGAGGCGCCTCTCCCTCTGTATTCTCTCCTATCTTCATCTCTTACCTTTGACATTCTCGCCTCCAGTGACCTAGACTCCCACAAATGAAACAGCCCTGTCTCTGATTTCTTTCTACTCTTCCCAGGTAATCTGCCTGGCCCCTACTTCTCGGACCTCTTCTATTATTCCTTCCCCGGGGGAAAACTTGACATCATCATGTAATTGCTTTCCCCACCTGACAATATAGACTCCTGTTGTATGTCCTGCTGCACTAACAATGGAAATACTCCTCCCCTTTTGATTGAAAACACCAGAAGCCGAGCGTTTTGCTATGTCATCCATAAATTCTGTCACTGTTTGAGTAAGCCATTCGTATTGACTAATTTTATTAGCTGTGTCGTCTTAGGGTCCCCATTTGTCATACATGTAGTCTTGAACAATTCAGGTGAATTCATTCCTGTACTACTGTAGAGATCCAACAGTCTCTTACAGAACTATAAAAATCCTCTTTCGGCTCTTGTTTTGTATTTAGCATTGTGTGTAAACCTGAATCCCCTTTGTACTTTTCATCCATTCTACTCCTATCTTATCCCAAAACTTCTTCTCCAAACCTTGGGGCTATCTCTGTCTCCTGCATCCCTAACTTCTTTTTCTGATGCCTTCATTACCTTTTCTGGATCAATTTGAGAGCCAGTGTCTGGGTCTATGGCTGAGAGTATTATCTGAATATCCTCCAAAGTTAAATGGCTCCCTGCGGTATATTTCTGCAGAAACATAGCTGCTGCTCTAGGGTCCTTTTTTGGATTGGGGCACATATCTTTCAGTTCCTTCATTAATCCTAAAGGAAGAGGGATATGGACTTCAGTGCTACCCACAGTAATCATGGGAAGCCGCAGTTGTGTGCCTTCCCTATCCCCTTCCTTATCCCCTTCCTCAGGTATTAGAGTGAGTTTGGAAAATTCATCTGCTAGGGGTTGGATTATTCCAGGTATTCTAGGACTGGAGGTTGCCAGGGGAATTCCCTGTTCTAAACTGTCCGCTTCTATCTGTGTTTCAATTCCTGTTGTCCTCCTATCGTACTCTTCCTGAGCCCTGGTTTCCCAGTCCTTCTTCACCCTCCAGTACTCCTGTCTTAGTTTTCCTATCTCGGTCAGCAGCTGGTTTTTTTTGTTAGTTGCAGCTCTGGTTCTGCCACACTCTCCTCCCAAAATGCCCTTTAATTCATCTATCTGTTCCTCACTAGGAAGGTCTGTATCATCTGGGTCCTCTTGATCATATATGACGGGAAAGACATCCTGAAGGGGAAGTTGTTTAATGTAGACTATGTCTCTCCTTAGTTTATCCCTCAGTTGAATCAGCTCCTGTACATAACTGCCCATGCTTTCTCTATATTCAATTCTTTTTTCCTTAGCCTGTTTGACTTGTGGAGTTACATCTGCTTGCTCCATAAGTGCTGCTGCCACTATAACTGCAGTACTCAAAAGGGAATCTCTATCCCCCAAATCTGGGTATAGCCCGGTTCTCTTTTGTTTCTCACCAGAAAATAATAATAATTCCGGTGCGGTTGCTTGTTCTGGACAGGGGACCTTATCATAAGGGACTTGTAGCATGCTTTCTGTAGAGACAGCTGGGAGTATTGCCTTTTGTGGTTCTAATACCGTCACATCATATGCCGGTGGCTTTTCTGGCAAGGCGGGCAGAATTTCTGACCATGGGACTTCTTCCTTTTTACTAATTGTCTCTCTATTTTGTTTTAGGTATATGTGATGGGTTGGTGGAAATCTCTTTCTATATTCTTTTAATGCCTTCTCCCATTTTTTAAAACATGTTTTCATATAATCTTCATCCCAGGCACCAACGGGATAGTTATATTTTGGGTGCAGCCCCACCATTTTTTTAACCTCTTCCCAGTCGCTTTCATTGCGGGGACCGACATCGCTGATCTGCGTAATACGCAGTTGCTGACTGCGGTCACAGATATTTACCCAAAATGGATCAGTTACACTAATCCCACAGGTGCCTGATACAAAATGTAGCGGTGTGGGTCTGGTCTCTGGCTCACCATCCAGATCCTTTCCCACGTCGTTACCCATAATGTATAATGAAATCGACAATGAACTCTATACATATATTTTCAAGCAGCAAACAATGAAGCGGAAATAGCAGCAAATAGCAGGAAGTAATTGTGTTAGTATTGTTATGTTGAGAATCAATTAAGTCAGCACAATCAGATTTTCCACTAGCACAATATTCTTATAACACGTGTAAAAATATCTTATATGGGCAACACCATTTACGAACTTAATAGACTGCAGTATTCAATGTCACTTTCCAAGTTTTAACTGTACAGTTATGTTTAATAAACAATTCACTCCACAGACAATCCTAGTGAGTTAGAAACCAACATCTGCATTCAGATGTATGCGTTTCCCTCACCCTTTTTTTTCCATATGTATTCCTTTTCCTTATACATATATTCCGGGTACCTTGTTTCACATATTTCCAGAGTTATCCTTTAACTCAATCATATAAATCCAGAGTTATCCTTTAACTCAATCACATAAATCCAGAGTTATCCTTTAACTCAATAAACCGTCAAATGAGAGACTAATCCCATTTGAAAAATCCCTGCCAACGTTCGAAGAGACTAGTTCTGCATTCGAAAAATTCCCTGCCATCAATATGATGTATGTTCCTGGAACAACATCCCCTGCCAACCACTGTGCCTATAGGAGACGCCGCTCCTATCAGGATACGCAGAACACTGAGTGCTGCCTCGTGTCTGTCCCACAGTCCTATGAACACTAAACTAACCTGCCATCACTAACCTGCCATCCAGTATACATCAGACATTCACCGTATCCAGGAGAGAAACATTCCAACCAACATAAATAGTGGCAGAAATTATTTACTCACCTGGATAGTCAGTGAACCATCCTCTGCTACCAATTGAAAAGGGCCCCTGGTTTGTCTGTGGGTGAACCTCCGGCCGGCAACCACTAAAGACCAATACACGTTGATAGGTTTAAAATGGTTGTAACTTTATTAGACATCGTGGACAATTTATAGATGCAAACCACAAGATTATCATATACCTCCCCTAAGCTTAATCCAATCAGGTAACAAATTTATTAATCTCACCTCTATACAACCTTAGTGAAAAAGTCATGATAATTTCCTAGAAACAAGATACATATGTGATGCATTTATAATTCTTGGAATTAAGATATCTAACCATAATCTTTGTTGACTTTAGCTTTGTTCAGATATTTCGCGGAATTATCTTCGTTTATTTTGTACCAACATATACCTGATAAAAAATGTCCTTCACTAATCTAAACCAGAGGTGAACGTCAAGATATAAAATGCTTATATACATAACCCGTATCAATGTAAAATCTATCTGTTTGCTAAAGCCTGCATATCTCTTTCTAGCCATGCGGTTTTAAGCTACCGACCTCTATTTCCTGTTTAGCTTTGTTGCTAGACCTTGCTGTCATAAGAGTATAAAATATTTCCTTTAAAGAAGAACTCTGCATATTTAATACAAGCATATAAGGCTGAATTATTACATATATATGTGAACGTGTGTGGATATAGACATAATTTCCTTACAGTATCTTTGATATATGACGGGATTCCTTTCACCAGTGGTTGTAGCCATTGGTCGATATATTTGGATAAATTTGAGGAAATACATTCTATACCTGAGACAATGGGTCTTCCAGGTGGGGACTTCAGATCTTTGTGTATCTTTGGGACACAGTAAAAAGCTGGTATTCTTTTCTGTGTTCCCAAAATAAATTTGATCTCATTCTCTGTTATGAATCCCTCCTTTAGCCCCATGTTGCATAATTTGTTCAATTCTTTAAAATATTCTTCTGTGGGGTCTGTCTTTAGTCTTTTATATGTAGTTATGTCATTTAACTGTCTTAGACATTCACTTCTGTATAGTTCCGTATCTAATATTACAATAGCCCCACCTTTATCAGCAGGGCGTATCGTAATGTGATGTGTCTGCTGTAATTCCTGAATAGCCTCAATTATTTCTTCATTATTGGGGCATACAGGATTAAAAAAAGAAAAAATTTTGAGACAGAGTCTCCTCGCAAATTTTTCCACTCCAATAAAAGTGGAGAACCTATCCAACAGTTTTGTAGGGGCAAATTTAAGTCCTTTGTTTAAAAGAGATAATTGTGCTTCAGTGAGTGATGATTGACTGATATTAATTATATTCGATGTGTCCCGTGAGGGTTGTGATTCTCCCTTCTTATGTGTGTGTCTTCCTCTTCGTATCTTTATTGTCTTGGTTGTGTTTTGTTGTATACCGTATCGTTGGAGTGATTGTTGTGATGATATCTGGTATGTGTCTGTTTTCGTGATTGGTGTGACGGTGTCTCAGGTTGTAGTCGTGTTGTTGAGTTTGGTTCCTCTGTGTTTGGTTCCTCATGTGTCTTGTTGTGGAAGTTGGGGTCAGTGATCTTCTCGTTCGTGTTCTGTGATGAGGGAGAGTGAAGTCTAAAAAAAGGGGTGAAGATAAGGCCTCATATCTATTAGATACAGGAATATTAGGTTGTTCCCTAATTGTTTCATTTGTGTTACTGGTGTGTCTTAAATTTGCATTGTGATTCCTCTCTGCCTCTTCTTCTCTATATTTATGTGTATTAGACTTGTCTTCGTTTTTCCTCTCTACATTTTTAAATTTCTTAATTTTCTTTTGCATAATTTCTCTCTCTAGATTATCCATATTATGGCATATTCGATGCTGCCACTTATGTATCTCTTCAGAATCAGGAAATTATTCTATTTCTAATTTGCTGGTAGCTATTTGGTCCATCAGTTGCTCCAAAATCTGTGATCTCCTATCTATGATCATCTGTATTAAAGCCTCTGATTGGATCTTTAGAAATAGATCCCATTTTTGCTGAAAGTTTTCATCTAATAGGTCTTTTGCTGGAATTTTAGTTAGCATCAGACCTTTAGGAATGAATCCCTTTTGCAAATATTGGCTGAGAGCCATAATTTCCCATTTGTTGCGTAACTGTCTTTGCAACAGGCTTTCTAGCAGTCTAAAACTATCATCTCTAGTTCTAGATATATTAAGATATATATTATATATACAGTACAGACCAAAAGTTTGGACACACCTTCTCATTCAAAGAGTTTTCTTTATTTTCATGACTATGAAGGCATCAAAACTATGAATTAACACATGTGGAATTATATACATAACAAACAAGTGTGAAACAACTGAAAATATGTCATATTCTAGGTTCTTCAAAGTAGCCACCTTTTGCTTTGATTACTGCTTTTGCACACTTTTGGCATCTCTTGATGAGCTTCAAGAGGTAGTCCCCTGAAATGGTCTTCCAACAGTCTTGAAGGAGTTTCCAGAGATGCTTAGCACTTGTTGGCCCTTTTGCCTTCACTCTGCGGTCCAGCTCACCCCAAACCATCTCGATTGGGTTCAGGTCCAGTGACTGTGGAGGCCAGGTCATCTGGCGCAGCACCCCATCACTCTCCTTCATGGTAAAATAGCCCTTACTTTCAAAGTTTTCCCAATTTTTCGGTTGACTGACTGACCTTCATTTCTTAAAGTAATGATGGCCACTCGTTTTTCTTTACTTAGCTGCTTTTTTCTTGCCATAATACAAATTCTAACAGTCTATTCAGTAGGACTATCCGCTGTGTATCCACCTGACTTCTCTTCAACGCAACTGATGGTCCCAACCCCATTTATAAGGCAAGAAATCCCACTAATTAAACCTGACAGGGCACACCTGTGAAGTGAAAACCATTTCAGGGGACTACCTCTTGAAGCTCATCAAGAGAATGCCAAGAGTGTGCAAAGCAGTAATCAAAGCAAAAGGTGGCTACTTTGAAGAACCTAGAATATGACATAATTTTCAGTTGTTTTCAGACTTGTTTGTTATGTATATAATTCCACATGTGTTAATTCATAGTTTTGATGCCTTCAGTGTGAATCTACAATTTTCATAGTCATGAAAATAAAGAAAACTCTTTGAATGAGAAGGTGTGTCCAAACTTTTGGTCTGTACTGTATATTAAGATATATATTAATATATATATTTTCCAAAGAACGAGGCAGCACTTCCAGATTGACGTGAAAGGGTGAAGACCCCAAACTTTAATTCCCCAGCAACGTTTCGGCCTTCTCAATGAGGCCTTTGTCAAGCTATACAACAGTGCAATCACAGGGTATTTATACCCACAAATCAGTGCAATCAGATCACATGGTATAATTAGTGAAATCACATGATGTCAAAATGGTGTTTAGTCACATGACAATCTTTACAATAGATCAATAAAACATACAAAAAGTTCCATATCTGTGTACAATTCAATATTTGTGTAAAATCCTTACATCCAATACAAATAAGGTGCATCATAGGTATACATATATCCTCTTCTGTCCACCTCAGCGGATCTATGAGTCTATACAATTATGTGCTGCAAAAGTGCTTAGTGCATATACATAAAGGGTTAAAAACCATATTTGTAAGGTAACTGGATACAGCTGTATCCTATTAATGTATTTAAAATAGTAGTGCGTACCATTGGTGGCTCAGTGCAGCCGCGAGTGTCTGGCGTCCCCATCTGCGATGTGCGCATGCGTCGAATCAGACAGTCAGCCCTGTCCTCCCGGCTCGTGCTGCGTCACCTCGTTCACACGCTCCCTGGAACGCAGTGCACGTATCACCAGGCAAAGAGGGGGCGGACCATGTGACTCGGTCCCATCCAACCAGCTGCAGAGGGGTCGTACTATTCGTCATAGCAACAAGGAGTGTAAACATACACTCCAAGCATAACATCAGTGGGCTTATCTAAGTGATCGCAAAGGTAGATTTATACATTGTCATCTAGGATACCTCCATGCACTCCTGGGATAGGTGTGGGTGCTTACCGTGCTGTCAGGGACAACCGCCATGGTCACCCTGCTCAGCACTCAGACCAAACCGCTGTCTTCCGAGTCACCAGTGGACAGTCAGAGGGCCAGTACCGCTCCCCCACAATCCCCACTTTTACTCACTCACTTCTAAGTTGGTGGCTAAGGGTGGAGTTAACCCTTTCTTCCATATCAAGACCTGACATGGTGTCAACACGGGTGGAGTCATAAGGCTCCTCCTGCCTCTGTCGTGTTCACACTGACCATCACAGCAATTGCTGTGTCCAGTCTCACAGCACTATAATCACCACCACTTGTAGGGTATTTATTTCATATAAGATATGAAATCATAAAAATTATGATTTCATATTTTTATGAAATATGAAAAATGAAAAATTTAATTGGCGGACATATAAATGCCAGTTCTTTTATTGACGAGATCTAAAGTAAATTTGTGCAGCTAATGAAACAGGGTGCAATTAATTATATAAAATATAATTTATTATAAATACATGCAGTAAAAATGGCATACAAATGAATACAAGGATAATATCAAAATTGACCACAAGATGATGCTCCACAATTTACGCCGGGCTCACTTAATTTAGTACACCAAATACAATACAATACTATTCTTTCCTTTTATCAAATTATTACCGATTAGTGTACTGGTTATCAAAATATTATAATGTAACAACAACAACAAAAAAACTATAGAAATGAATCTGTGGAAAATCCCTTATGCTCAATCAAAGAATATGGCAGTAAGAGACACCTTATAAATATGCCCGTTGGCCTAACTACGGATAATAAAATCCGATCAGAGATTCCACTCTGATAGCAATATTACAGGAATTCTAATGATGTGCACGTTCATTAAAATTTCCCATAAAATTATTGTTTTAACACTATTGACCCACTAATAATGGGGTCTCAACTATATGCCAATTGGAGCGATTTATAATTACTGCAAATTAAATAGATTATACATTACCCCTGGCTTTGGGATAAAGAGCTTTTAAAATGGACCCAGCTTTTTAAGATTTAGATATGTCCTGTCCTGTGGTACGTTCCTGACGTGTGAAGTGATGCTGATGAATGAATCTTTGTGAAGTTTTTCTTTTTGTGAAGTGCTTCTTTTGTGAAGTGTTCCCTGATCTCCCAAAACTTGATCAGATATTCCAATCCTCATCTATGCCCATCCCCTCTTGGATTAGGGATTTCCAATTAGATAAGGTGGGTGTGACGTATGTTAAATATGGGGATGATGTCATTTAATTGACATTCCTTAGAAACTTCTGCCCATCTACCACTTGATGGCACTGTTGTATCATATAACAATTTTAAATATTTTAAGAATTAACACATATATATTGCTTTATTACCACTTAAACTTTGACCTCATCCACCTTAAATCAATTAGGAGGGACTCTTTCTGACATTTTGCTCAGACTGACTGGCGGTATTAGAAGTTTCCCTAATCCCTGAATTTATGGGGCAGATAAGAGTATGATGGTCCTTAGAAAGTTTTCTCCTGGTTTGTGTATCTTAACTGTCTCAGCTATTGAGTAATGATGTTTGAAATTACATCAGCTCCTCTAAAATAGACCCTATTTAAGAAAATTCAACTTAAACACTCTCTATATCCCCTAGAATACATCCTCTCAGTGAGATACAGACACATAAAGATACATTAATAATATTTGGTTATAATACATCAATATTGCATAGTATATATGAATCATTAACAAGTTCAAACGCTAAATGAATGCACACAGGAATATATATATCTATGTGAATATATGAATAGATATCTATTCCACACCAGATGTGTTTTATGGACGTCTCTTATCAGATCATGGTTTAGCCATGAAACACCCATTGTTCCTCAGACAGACAAGTTTAGAGAAACCAGTGTAGATAAATCCATGTCTCTAAACAATAATAAAAGTATAGTCTTCTCTATATATTCACTTTTAACACATTGAACTTGCCATGAACCCATCTTGTTTTTTTTTTAGGTTCATGCTGATCACATGCTGTTAAAGGCAATGATCATCCATATTGAATATAATATCATCAGATACATTGTACACTTATGAAAATGCACAACACACTATAAGTGTCAGAACCACTTGTGTTCATCCAGATAGATATCATACAATGTACATCATTCTCTCAGATGTGCCCACTGATGTCCATCTATTCTTCATACGATGGATCCAACCACACTCGCGGACTTCCAGGGCCACTTCCGGCACTATCTACTAATAGAAGACAAAGGGCCAGAGATATATCCAAAGGTTCTATAAAAAATAGAAAATTCAAGTCAGTACCGTCAGAGTAAGCACTGTTGTACATTCCCCACATCAGACTGAACACGTAAGATCCCCCATGGTCACCAAGCCGACCGCACTTCCTATCCACATAAATCCCATCTGCACTCACTATTCAAGCCACCCAGTTTCAGTGTACATAATCTATGAATCCACACTATTTCACGCCGCTTCAATAGCAATTCCCTGTTGCCTCCTCCTTTAAGAGGGGCAATATGGTCTATGACCCTGAATTTGAGGTCCTTCTCTCTGTTTCCAACCTCAGCAAAATGCTTGGACACAGGGAGATCCCTCCGTTTCTGGTGTATCGAATATCTGTGGTAATTCAACCTAGTTTTTACATCCAAAGTCGTCTCTCTAACATAAAATAGGCCACAGGGGCACAACAGTAAATATGTAACATATGAGCTGTTACATGTAAGAAAATGACGTATATCATACTGGATATTCAATGTTGGGTGTGTAAATTTCTCCCCTTTTAACATGTAACTGCAGTTAACGCAGCTTAAGCACGGGTAACAGCCATTTCTCTTAGAGCCTATGTAGGTTTGGATCGATGTTTTATCACCACCCACATCCGCTCTGACTAGTTTGTCACGTAAATTACCTGATCTCTTATATGACATCAGAGGAGGCACAGCAAATTCTTTAACGTTAATAAAATTACTTTTCAAAATCGACCACTGTTTCTTAATCACCCCTGCTATCTGATATCTACCTTCTGTGTATGTCGAAATGAATGGTACCCTATCTGTGACCTCCTTGTTGGTCGTCTCAGAGTTACCAGGCCCCAATTGGTCCAGGTGTCTCTGGACCAATTTTTTAGGGTAACCTCTATGAGTGAATTTATCAGACATCTCAGACAGTCTCATTTCACACAATCCTGGATCCCTTACAATTCGCTGGACCCGGAGAAACTGACTCTGTGTTAGCGATTTAATCATAGAGCGTGGGTGACAGCTCTCAAATCTCAGCAATTTATTACAGTCGGTAGGTTTAGTAAACAAATCTGTCATCAGTGTATTCCCCTGTGTCTTTACCATGGTGTCTAAAAATTGAACCTGCTCGGTGGAGTAAGTAAGGGTAAACTGGATCTCAGGATCCATCTTGTTCAGAAACTGGTGAAACTCTGCCAACTCCACTTCTGTGCCATTCCAGACGACAAACACATCGTCTATGTATCTCCACCACCCAAGCACATGGCTGAAGTGGTGGGACACATAGACGTGCCCTGCCTCTAGACTTGACATGTAGATGTTGGCATAAGTTGGCGCCATATTTGAATCCATTGCGGTTCCACGCAATTGCAGATAGAAGCCATCTTGGAAGGCAAAATAATTGTGTCTTAGAACCACACCGAGCAGGTCAATAATGAACCCCTTACACTCCTCCGTGTATTCTGTGTCAGCTAGGCACTTTTTAACAGCCTCCACACCTCTATCGTGGTTGATTGAGGTGTAGAGGCTGACCACATCGAATGATGCTAAAATGGTGCCAATGGTCACTTCTACCTGCACAATTTTCTCCAAAAAGTCGCTTGTATCTCGTATGTATGACCTAGCTGCAACAGCAAACTGACGGAGGATCTTATCCAGAAAGATGGCTATGCTCGAGAACACTGACTCCCTGCCCGAGACTATGGGCCTCCCTGGGGGGTTGCTGAGACATTTGTGTATTTTCGGAAATATATATATATAAGTGGTGTCTTAGGATGTGTCACTGATAGGTAGGTGTACAGGGGTCCATCAATAAGACCTCCCCTTTTGGCTTCATCTAGGGTATTGGTAATAAGTCTGATAACATCAAACTTAGGGTCATGTTTGAGACGCCTGTACACTTTACCATCACTGAGTTGTCTCTGGATCTCAGAGATGTACCACTCTGTTTCCATAACAACAACGGCCCCCCCATTGTCAGCAGGTTTGACCGTGAGGGAACCGTTGTTGCACAGCTCATCTATGGCCCGTATCTCCTCAGATGTCATATTCGGATGCCTTAGACCACCGTCCTGCATTTGACGCTTTAAATTGTCAATATCCGCCCTGACTGCATTGATATACGTGTCAATGGCTGGACAATTCAACTGTGGAGTGAAGTCGCTCTTCGCGTGTAGGCCAACAGCATGAAGGGAGAGTTCACATACACCTGCATTGGTATGATTCAAATTCCCACCACTCGTCACATTTCTATTCACATCTGTAAACCACACTTTTAATTTGATGTTCCTAAAAATCCGCTGTAGGTCCACTTCAAGTTGGAACCAATCTACACCCACCGAAGGACAATATGACAAACCCTTTGATAAAAGATCAGTCTGTGCAGGGGTCAATACATGGGAAGATATATTTACCACTGTTGATTTCTCTTTCTCACAGTCCGACTTCTTGCTGTTTGCTGTTCCTTTTCTCCATCTGTACTGTCTTTGTCCACCACATCTGGTCCTTTTGGTTCTAGGACTGGGCCTAAAAAATGATGATGATCTTCCTGTTCAGCTTGTGTAGATCCTGTGGCCATGGATGATGTCATTTTGTTTCTAGAGTTGCCGCCATATTTTCTCATGTTATTATTATTACCATAGGCCGGTGGGCGTCTCTGGCCTCTTTGCTCATGCCAGGTATAGATATTCCCTCGTCTGTAATCCTCCTCATCTCTCAACCATTTCCGCCTTTTGATTACTTCTTGTTCCTTTTTAAACTTATCCAGGTAGGCAGAACAACTAGACAGATACACCTCATAGTCCTGTGCTGGAAGGACCTCTTTCAGCTTAATATCCGCATTAGCAAACTGTTTCCGTGTAACACCTAACTCATGCTGGAGATATTCAAAGTTTAATAATATAATGTCCAATGCATATTTATTGGAAATCTGCGTAAATTTGTGCGCGAAGGAAGACTCTACTGGAAACAAATTGGGCTTTAACTGGGAACGCATTCCCCTTGGGATTCTGTGCGACTTATAGTACTCTACCAAAGTAGCAAGATGTAACTCCATAGAGGCTAAGTGTTTGCCATCAGCATCATACCCTCTCTTCTGCTCAGTCACAGATGGAGTGGACAAAAAAGTGCAATCGCTTACCAGACCATGAAGGATCCTTTCTTCGTCCAGCATGGTGTAGGAAAATACATTGGGGGGGGGGTCTGTTTCAGATTGGTTCAACATCTTCAATATTCACAGTGCTGAGCTGCGAGGTCTTTCTATATATATCTGCAAATACCGCAGCAGCACAGTCAGATAATGTGAACTTGGTGCAACTCCTCCAGGAGACCGACTAATCCTCCAACGTATATATTTTCCAAAGAACGAGGCAGCACTTCCAGATTGACGTGAAAGGGTGAAGACCCCAAACTTTAATTCCCCAGCAACGTTTCTGCCTTCTCAATGAGGCCTTTGTCAAGCTATACAACAGTGCAATCACAGGGTATTTATACCCACAAATCAGTGCAATCAGATCACATGGTATAATTAGTGAAATCACATGATGTCAAAATGGTGTTTAGTCACATGACAATCTTTACAATAGATCAATAAAACATACAAAAAGTTCCATATCTGTGTACAATTCAATATTTGTGTAAAATCCTTACATCCAATACAAATAAGGTGCATCATAGGTATACATATATTCTCTTCTGTCCACCTCAGCGGATCTATGAGTCTATACAATTATGTACTGCAAAAGTGCTTAGTGCATATACATAAAGGGTTAAAAACCATATTTGTAAGGTAACTGGATACAGCCGTATCCTATTAATGTATTTAAAATAGTAGTGCTTGGAGGTATCCTAGATGACAATGTATAAATCTACCTTTGCGATCACTTAGATGAGCCCACTGATGTTATACTTGGAGTGTATGTTTACACTCCTTGTTGCTATGACGAATAGTACGCCCCCTCTGCAGCTGGTTGGATGGGTCCGAGTCACATGGTCCGCCCCCTCTTTGCCTGGTGATACGCGCGCTGCGTTCCACGTCACGACGCTGCGTTCCAGGGAGCGTGTGAACGAGGTGACGCAGTGTGAGCCGGGAGTACGGGGCTGACTGTCTGATTCGACGCATGCGCACAGCGCAGATGGGGACGCCAGACACTCGTGACTACACTGAGCCACCAATGGTACGCACTACTATTTTAAATACATTAATAGGATACGGCTGTATCCAGTTACCTTACAAATATGGTTTTTCTATTGTAAAGATTGTCATGTGACTAAACACCATTTTGACATCATGTGATTTCACTAATTATACCATGTGATCTGATTGCACTGATTTGTGGGTATAAATACCCTGTGATTGCACTGTTGTATAGCTTGACATAGGCCTCATTGAGAAGGCCGAAACGTTGCTGGGGAATTAATGCTTGGGGTCTTCACCCTTTCACGTCAATCTGGAAGTGCTGCCTCGTTCTTTGGAAAATATATACGTTGGAGGATTAGTCGGTCTCCTGGAGGAGTTGCACCCAGTTCACATTATCTGACTGTGCTGCTGCGGTATTTTTAGATATATTAATATATATATATATATATATATATATATATATATATATACAGTACAGACCAAAAGTTTGGACACACCTTCTCATTCAAAGAGTTTTCTTTATTTTCATGACTATTAAGGCATCAAAACTATGAATTAACACATGTGGAATTATATACATAACAAACAAGTGTGAAACAACAGAAAATATGTCATATTCTAGGTTCTTCAAAGTAGCCACCTTTTGCTTTGATTACTGCTTTGCACACTCTTGGCATTCTCTTGATGAGCTTCAAGAGGTAGTCCCCTGAAATGGTCTTCCAACAGTCTTGAAGGAGTTCCCAGAGATGCTTAGCACTTGTTGTCCCTTTTGCCTTCACTCTGCGGTCCAGCTCACCCCAAACCATCTCGATTGGGTTCAGGTCCGGTGACTGTGGAGGCCAGGTCATCTGGCGCAGCACCCCATCACTCTCCTTCATGGTCAAATAGCCCTTACTTTCAAAGTTTTCCCAATTTTTCGGCTGACTGACTGACCTTCATTTCTTAAAGTAATGATGGCCACTCATTTTTCTTTACTTAGCTGCTTTTTTTCTTGCCATAATACAAATTCTAACAGTCTATTCAGTAGGACTATCAGCTGTGTATCCACCTGACTTCTCCTCAACGCAACTGATGGTCCCAACCCCATTTATAAGGCAAGAAATCCCACTTATTAAACCTGACAGGGCACACCTGTGAAGTGAAAACCATTTCAGGGGACTACCTCTTGAAGCTCATCAAGAGAACGCCAAGAGTGTGCAAAGAAGTAATCAAAGCAAAAGGTGGCTACTTTGAAGAACCTAGAATATGACATATTTTCAGTTGTTTCACACTTGTTTGTTATGTATATAATTCCACGTGTTAATTTCATAGTTTTGATGCCTTCAGTGTGAATCTACATTTTCGTAATCATGAAAATAAAGAAAACTCTTTGAATGAGAAGGTGTGGTCCAAACTTTGGTCTGTACTGTATATATATATATATATATATATATATATATATATTATACAGGGGTGGGCCATTTATATGGATACACCTTAATAAAATGGAATGGTTTGGTGATATTAACTTCCTGTTTGTGGCACATTAGTATATGTGAGGGGGTGAGGGGGGAAACTTTTCAAGATGGGTGGTGACCATGGCGGCCATTTTGAAGTCGGCCATTTTGAATCCAACTTTGTTTTTTCATAGGAAGAGGGTCACGTGACATCAAACTTATTGGGAATTTCACACGAAAAACAATGGTGTGCTTGGTTTTAACGTAACTTTATTCTTTCGTGAGTTATTTACAAGTTTCTCTTTGTTTACAGTTATTGACATGTCGCCGAGGTTTACACGTGAGGAGCGGATAGAAATTGTGTTGATGTCTGGTGAACGCAGTAACCGGGTCATTACAGCAGACCACCCTTCTCCCATACTACAGTTAGCAAACTGCTTGCTAAGTTTCGTGAAACTGGTTCAGTGTCGGATTTGCCAAAATGTGGACGCATGAAATGTGTCTCTAATGAAGAAACATCAGTGGCTGTCCTAGCTTCATTCAGCAAGAGCCCACAGCGTAGCACTCGCCGCATGTCACTGGAGAGTGGCATTAGTCGAACATCCCTTCGGCGGATATTAGCTACTCACAAATGGCACCCTTACAAACTCCAGCTACTGCTGCATCTCAACGAGGATGACCCAGATCGGCGCACTGAATTTGCAGAATGGGCAAAACAAAAATTAAAACAGGACCCTCAGTTAAGCAGAAGATTTTGTCCAGTGATGAGGCAAACGTTTATGTGAATGGTGAAGTTAACAAACAAAACCACCGCTATTGGTCTGACACTAACCCACATTGGATAGATCCCTCCAAGACTGTTGAAACAAAAAAATTGATGGTATGGTGTGCTATATGGGGTACAAAGATAGTGGGGCCATTCTTCATCAATGGAAACCTCAAGGCCACTGGATATGCGAAATTGCTACATGATGATGTGTTTCCCTCTTTATGCACTAAAGCTGGCACGTTCCCTGAGTTTTTCCAGCAAGATGGTGCACCACCACATTATGGGTGTCAGGTCCGAGCATTCCTAAATGAACAGTTTCCCCCAAGGTCTACCGATCTGACCCCCTTAGACTTTTATCTTTGGGGTCATCTGAAGGCAATTGTCTATGCTGTGAAGATACGAGATGTGCAGCACCTGAAACTACGGATACTGGAAGCCTGTGCTAGCATTTCTCCTGCGGTGTTGCTATCAGTGTGTGAAGAGTGGGAGAAAAGGGTTGGATTGACAATCCAAAACAATGGGCAGCACATTGAACACATTTTATAAGTGGTCAGAAACTTGTAATAACTCATGAAAGAATAAAGTTTACGTTAAATCTAAGCACACCATTGTTTTTTTCTTGTGAAATTCCCAATAAGTTTGTATGGGTCACCTCCGATAACCCCTATTGAAAAAACAAAAAATGGCCGTCTTCATAAATGGCCGCCTTGGTCACCACCCAGTAGCATAGATTGTGAGCCCTAGACTATGTGCATTTTGGCTATTGAAAGGGGTCAAAAAAATCGTGAGAGGAGGGAATCAATATTATGAACATGTCCAGACAAGAGGTCACGTGGAATATTTTAATTTGACACCGTTATGCCCAAGGACACAAGGCCAGAGATGGAACTAGTTGATTTCTTTGAATGAGGGGCCTGTCCTGGTGGGGAGTGTGGTATCCAGGGGGGGAGTTTCTGGCTGTTTATCAGCACCTGGACCCCCCCCCCCCCTTCCCTGCCAGATTGCTCCTCCATGGTTCGTCTCTTCATTGTTAGCCCATTCACCTGATAAGGAATACTATTGAGGAAGAATAACCTGATTACATATATGCCTTCTGTGAAGATTATCTGTATTTATATTTATATTTACATTTACATTTAAACAGAACAGCTCTATCTATTTTAAGTTGTTTTTATTAACATTGTTTTATATATAAGTTGGCTATCATACTGATATACCACTATTATTGTATCCTGAGGTCATTGCTCCATGCCACATTTTGGGAGCTACCTTTATCCCATCATCCCCTTGGATTAAGTCTGGTATGAATACATGTCATTTTTTTCTTGCTTGCACTGCCACTGAGGAAGGGGAGTTACCCCGAAACGCGTATGGCGGAAATGTTTTAGCAAGCATTTATACCATCTGGAGACTTATGCTGTAAGATATACCAGTTACACAGCTTTTCTCCACTACATACGGACGCCCAAGAGAGCTCTCATCTTTTTATTTCAAGTGGAACGCGTAAGTTCCCCATTGGAGCGCATCGTGGAACGCATAGTCTATTACCTCACTTCCTATACAAGCCGGTCACGTGGTCACCAATTGATCATAAGAGACGCTGCTGGGTCACGTGGGACGCCGCTGTATGATCGCGAGACCACACGGGATGCTGTGGTAGGTCCGGGCGGCAGATTAAGAAGTTGAACAAACGCCGGCTAGTGAGTGGTAAAGTACCAATGACTATTTATTCATGTTATATGGAATGTACCATTTGAACATCTAAACATTGACTCGGTTATCCAAACATTGACTTTGCGACTTGTGGTACCAACGGAACTGTACCCCATCAAGTTACCTTACAGTGGTCATTTGACAGTGTACCCCATTTCCTATTGGGACGGATACTCAGATATCAATTTTTTACACATTATATTGTATGGTGCTCATCTATGTGTATATTTTATAATACTTTATAACATTTTATCACTTGACATTTTATATTAATAAACCATATACACTCACCTAAAGAATTATTAGGAACACCATACTAATATGGTGTTGGACCCCCTTTTGCCTTCAGAACTGCCTTAATTCTACGTGGCATTGATTCAACAAGGTGCTGATAGCATTCTTTAGAAATGTTGTCCCATATTGATAGGATAGCATCTTGCAGTTGATGGAGATTTGAGGGATGCACATTCAGGGCACGAAGCTCCCGTTCCACCACATCCCAAAGATGCTCTATTGGGTTGAGATCTGGTGACTGTGGGGGCCATTTTAGTACAGTGAACTCATTGTCATGTTCAAGAAACCAATTTGAAATGATTCGAGCTTTGTGACATGGTGCATTATCCTGCTGGAAGTAGCCATCAGAGGATGGATACATGTTACGCCAAATTTGGACTCTACCATTTGAATGTCTCAACAGAAATCGAGACTCATCAGACCAGGCAACATTTTTCCAGTCTTCAACAGTCCAATTTTGGTGAGCTCGTGCAAATTGTAGTCTCTTTTTCCTATTTGTAGTTGAGATGAGTGGTACCCGGTGGGGTCTTCTGCTGTTGTAGCCCATCCGCCTCAAGGTTGTGCGTGTTGTGGCTTCACAAATGCTTTGCTGCATACCTCGGTTGTAACGAGTGGTTATTTCAGTCAACGTTGCTCTTCTATCAGCTTGAATCAGTCGGCCCATTCTCCTCTGACCTCTAGCATCCACAAGGCATTTTTGCCCACAGGACTGACGCATACTGGATGTTTTTCCCTTTTCACACCATTCTTTGTAAACCCTAGAAATGGTTGTGCGTGAAAATCCCAGTAACTGAGCAGATTGTGAAATACTCAGACCGGCCCGTCTGGCACCAACAACCATGCCACGCTCAAAATTGCTTAAATCACCTTTCTTTCCCATTCTGACATTTAGTTTGGAGTTCAGGAGATTGTCTTGACCAGGACCACACCCCTAAATGCATTAAGGCAACTGCCATGTGATTGGTTGACTAGATAATTGCATTAATGAGAAATAGAACAGGTGTTCCTAATAATTCTTTAGGTGAGTGTATATCTGTTATTGTTGTCCATAATACTCAGATACAGTCCTGATCAAAAGTTTAAGACCACTTGAAAAATGGCAAAAAATCATATTTAGCATGGCTGGATCTTAACAAGGTTCCAAGTAGAGCTTCAACATGCAACAAGAAGAAATGGAAATGAGACAAAACATTTTTTGAGCATTCAATTTAAAGAGGACCTTTCAGTAGTTTAAAAACTAAAAACTAACTATATCAGTGGGCAGAGCGGCGCCCAGGGGTCCCCCTGCACTTACTAGTATGTCTGGGCGCCGCTTCGTTCGCCCGGTATAGGCTCCGGTATGTGCAGCTCCTTCTTTTGTACGGGGCAGAGTTTTTGTATTAATGTTGTCCCTCGCTGCAGCGCTGGCCAATCGTAGCGCACGGCTCATAGCCTGCCCACTGATATAGTTAGTTTTTAGTTTTTAAACTACTGAAAGGTCCTCTTTAATAAAAACAACAAATAAACTGAAACAGGCTGTTTTTCAGCCGATTAAAAGTTTAGGACCACACCTCCAAAAAATAAAATAAACCCCCCCAAAACAGAAATCAGACTTCCTTCTATTGTTTATCACTTCCAAAATTTGTTTCGGCATGCTTGATGCAAGCGTTTCCACGAGGTGAGTGGGAACATTTCTTCAAGTGGTGAAGACGGCCGCACGAAGGCCATCTACTGTCTGGAACTGTAGTCCATTTTTGTAAACTTCCCTTGCCATCCATCCCCAAAGGTTCTCAATTGGATTTAGATCAGGGGAACACGCAGGATGGGCCAAAAGAGTTATGTTATTCTCCTGGAAGAAGTCCCTTGTCCTGTGGGCATTGTGTACTGTAGCGTTGTCCTGTTGAAAAACCCAGTCGTTACCACACAGATGAGGGCCCTCAGTCATGAGGAATGCTCTCTGCAACATCTGGACATAGCCAGCGGCCGTTTGACGCCCCTGCACTTCCTGAAGCTCCATTGTTCCACTGAAGGAAAAAGCACCCCAGACCATTATGGCGCCCCCTCCACTGTGGCGTGTAGAAAACATCTCAGGTGGGATCTGCTTGTCATGCCAGTAAAGTTGGAAACCATCAGGACCATCAAGGTTACATTTTTTCTCATCAGAGAATAAAACTTTCTTCCACCTTTGAATGTCCAATGTTTGGTACTCTCTTGCAAAATCCAAACGAGCAGTTCAGTGGCGTTCAAGGAGACGAAGTCTTTGGCATTCAAGGAGACGAAGTCTTTGGCATTCAAGGAGACGAAGTCTTTGAAGACGTTTTTTGTTTTTAAAGCCCTTCAGTCTCAGATGCCGTCTGATGTTTATGGGGGCTGCTGTCAGCACCAGTAAGGGCCTTTTTTTGGGTCGAGGATCGTCCAGTGTCTTGACGGACAGCCATTTGTATCCTCCGGCTCAGTGCTGATGAAATTTTTTTGGGTCTTCCACTTGACTTTTTTGTTCCATAACCCTCAGGATTGTTTAAGAAATTCCAAATGACTGTCTTACTGCGTCCCACCTCAGCAGCGATGGCGCGCTGTGAGAGACCCTGCTTATGCAGTTCAACAACCCGACCACGTTCAAAAAGGGAGAGTTTTTTTTGCCTTTGCCATCACAACGTGTGACTACCTGACAGAAAATGACAATGAATCCACATCTTTGCACAGATTTGGCCTTTTAAAGGCATGTTGTCCTAAAATTTGGATCAGCTGAAAAACAGCCTGTTTCAGTTTAATCGTTATTTTCAATTCTTGAATGCTCAAAAAATGTTTTGTCTCACTCTCATTTCTTCTTGTTGCATGTTGAAGCTCTACTTGGAACCTTGTTAAGATGCAACAATGTAAAATATGATTTTTTTTGCCATTTTTCAAGTGATCTTAAACTTTTGATCAGGACTGTATTTGAGTGCCCCTACATTTTTTGGCTATTGATTTTACGGAGTTGGGTGATTCCTGAGGAGTGCTCCATATTCATAGGAGTGTGTAGGTGAGCCGCTATAGCCTTTATCCAATATAGACAATTACAATACACTAGTAAGTGCCTTATGTTAACCTTGTGTATGTGATAAAGTAATTTGCTGATGTGAGACAACCCCTTTAACCACATATTTATGTACTTTTTTGTATCATATTTTACCATGGTTAATATTTTACATTTACATGTAATAAAATGCCAAAATCAGTCCCAATTAAAAAGGTTCTGTACTTGTGTAAATATGTATGTTACAAAGGTGCCAAGCCAACCAACGAAAAAAGACCAATAACCCCATATAAAATAAGAGAGCACACATATAAAATATATGTAGTTTATTAAAGACACAGCTGAAAAACAATAAATATGACACAAAGGCACAAGGTAAAGGGGGGTGGTGGGGCGCCCCGTGTAATGGGCCCAAAATCAACCACCCTCACATATACCGGACTAACAGGGAAGGAGGGTCACAGACATTGGGTATAAAACCGCATACTAACAGAGAGCTGTAAGTTCGCCCAAAGTAACCTATAAACATGTGTGTCGCATGCAAAAATATAAAAGAGTCAGTGTGGTCACACATAGCAAACTTGCCCACCAGATCTAACATAAATGAATGCAGATGACCAAATGGTATCACAAACCGGGGCAAAGCAGGGATGCTATGTGTAAGCAATAAATAGCACTATAGTAACAAACTAGCCATGCATGAAACAAAAACCCAGGCTGTAGCGCTGGCCAATCGCAGCGCTCAGCTCATAGCCTGAGAGGTTTTTTGGGAAAAGGAGATGCCCAGGAGAACAAGAGCAGGCTCCTCCCAGTTGAGCCAAAAATCTGAAGATACCGGGAGAACAGAGCGGCGCCCAGGGATAATAGTAAGTGCAGGGAGATCCCTGGGCACCGCTCTCCATGTCAGCCTACTTAGTTTAGATTTTTTATTGTAATGAAAGGTCCTCTTTAAATTTGTGAGAAATTTGTTTGTTAAAAAGGTTTTCTAGAACCCAGCAGAACACAGCAACCTACCCTAATTAATCATGTCTTGCCTGCATAAGAAAGTTTCCAATACATTTACTATCTCAAAGTTACACTGATCTGCTGCTCTGGATTCCAGTCAGATGACACTCCTCTTCAAAAAATCCTACATCCACCGACTTCATGTATTTTCCAAGTTTCCAGTCTATGGATGGTGATGGCACTTCCGCAGCCAAGGATGGGGAAGGTGCTTTAGACAGTGCCAGAATTAGTTTTCTCCCTGGTGAATGCGCAGATGAGATGGATTCAAGAGTTTGTGCAAGGAACACAAATAGTTCTGGCCCGTCCACAGCACCTCCCCCATCCTGGAAAGTGTAAGTGATGTCTCTGTCCATAGACCAGACAGGAAACCTGGTAAAATATGTGACATTAGCAGATTAGTGCACCTGGGATATTGTTGACACAGCGCTCAACAATTTTTCGGAACTCCTATAGGAGTGAATGAAGGATGGCTGCTAATGCGCGGCTGCCATCTGTTCACTTTGAGGGTCCTGTTCTGGAGATAGATGTGGGTCTCACCTCTCCTATCTGACACTGATGGCTTATACTAGCGATATCCTAGATGGGCCAACCCAACCGCTTTAAGGTAGGTTGCTAGGTCCTGGAAAACCCCTTTAGAATCAAGATTGGCTGCCATCAGATTACATCATTTCTTAGAAGTCTATTGAGAGGGGGAGTAGGAGTGAGAAAGAAACAAGCAGACAGAAGAGAAATAGACATGATTCAGAAGCTAATACTAAGTTTATATCTCCCCTCAAGTGCCTTATTATCATATATACTGTTCAGTTCTTCTCTGTAATATCCTGTTTGGTGCTTCTGAATGATTCTGAGTTAGAAAGTGAGAGTTACAAAGCAGAATTTGCTGTTTCTATATGAGTTTTATGGGCAGACATGATGAGCAGCTAATCTCCATCCACCAGGTCAGAGACAACTGCAGTATGCAGAAGGAGAAAACTGCTAATAATGACTAGAAAGAAGTCACATAATGGCCAGATATAGTGATAACTGTCATGGAGGCTTATTCTCAAAAGTTATCTAAAAGTTTAGGTACTTGTTAAAGCAGCTACAGGTTTGGCCTTGTAAGTTGATGAATGGAAAAACTGCCTTTAATTTAACTCAAATAAAGCAGAGAAGAACATAGGAAACAGAAAGAGAACGGAGTCCAGAGGGATGCTGAATCGATAGTTTACTAGTGACAGGGTCGAACAGACCACTTCGCAAATTACATCATGATAGTAGGAACCAAAAAATTCAGGGAACATTTATCAAAACTGTTGTAAAGGAAAACTTGCTTAGTTGTCATAGCAACAAATCAGATTCCACTTTTCATTTTTTCAGAGATACTTTCTTTTGAATATGAAAGGTGGAATTTAATTGGTTGCTATGGGCAACTACACCAGTTTTGACAAAACTCTCCTTCATTTTTTTTTATTTATTTTTTTATGGAGTTTTTTGCAGAACTAGGCTTGTCCATGTGGTAGCTCACAAGGACAAACGTGCTGCTTCTCCTTGCTCCCATGTTCATGTTGCAGCCGCTTGCAGAGCAAGGATTGTAACACAATATGTTATTAGAACTTAGACTACTGACATTTGGTAAAGTATGTTTAGATTAGTACAGAACTCCTGTGTTCTACAGCCAGGCTATCACATACAGATATAGCCAGCATTATTTTGACAGGAGTGAAGTGTTAACCTACCATAGCAGCGTGATGTCAGGTTAAAAGGAACAGATCTTAGTGCGTTGTTTTTTAAATGAAGAATTTGGCATGCACTTAAACAACTTCACCATCAGATGGCACATGACTCGATTCTAATTCAACAAATTATGACCCTGATTTATATTAACAAGTTTATAAGGCTGAAGAAAGACATGCGTCCATCCAGTTCAGCCTGTTATCCTGGAAGTTGATCCAAAGGAAGGCAAAAAGACTCATGAGGCTGATGCCAATTTTCTGTCATGATCAGTGTGGGGGGAAAAACTCCACACTAAAGACAGGAGGGAAGGGGAACAGTAGCTGGGCCTGGACAACCCTGATCCGGGCTCTGACTACCTATTAATATGAATAGACCTTGAAGGTAGGAATATTCATATGCTGATTACCTAGGCCCTTACATCCCTATAAGGACCTGGAATGAGGTTAGGACCAGAGACAACCCATTCCTCCCCAGATGGACGAATGGAAGTCTCTATCTCAGGCCCAGATACAAACAACAGGGAATATAACAAACACATGGCTCAAGAGGATGGGGATGGCTCAAGCACAGTGGGTGAGAAACAATCATCTCCCATGCCTAAAGTATGTAAGACTGCAGCCAAAGACAAAAAGGAGAAGGTGAGGATTGATAGTAAGCAGCTGTTGGTGGGCGATTCCATCATAAGAGGTGTGAAGTTGGAGGAGAATGGTGTTGTGAGATGTCTCCCTGGTGCTACCGCTAGCAGGGATAGACGACAGATCCTAAATATTGTTAGGCAAGCAAAGCAGGAAAGGGAAGTGGATGTTATTCTCCATCTTGGGACAAACGATCTGGCTTGCAATGAGGTTTCAAAGGTGAAAGAAGCTTTTCATACACTTGGAAAGGATATACGGGAGGTTGCATCAACTGTTTCATTCTCTGCAGTTTTGCCTGTGCATAACCTTCAGCATGACAGGAAGATGCGCATTAAGGAATTCAATGTATGGCTTGGTGAATGGTGTCTGAACCAAGGGTTTGGCTTTGTGTCTCATGATAGCTCTTGTTGGAATGGAAAAGAACTGTACAAGAAAGATGGTTTGCATCTTTCTCTCAAGGGAACAAATGTCCTCGGTGAACAGTTCCAATTATTTGCTAAGAAGCATTTAAACTAGGAAAGGGGGGCAAAAGAGTGATAATCCAGCAGTCCGACTGCCCCCCGGAACAATGCCAGAAGAGGCCAGTAGCACAAAGGTTAAGAAATGACAAGCTCAGAGTCTTGTCTACAAATGCTCGCAGTCTAGGGAATAAGATCAATGAGCTTGAGGCTATAATGGCATCTGAGAATATAGATGTAGTGGCTGTTACTGAGACGTGGTTCAAGGGGACTAATGACTGGGATATATCAATACCAGGGTTCTCTCTATACAGGAAAGACAGAGAAGGCAAGAAGGGGGGAGGGGTGGCCCTGTATGTGAAAGATAGCATAAAATCGAATTTGATACAAGTTAGCGAGAACAATTTAGAGTCAGTTTGGGTTACCTTGCAGCTTGATAATCATAAGGTAACTCGTGTAGGTGTTATATATAGACCACCTAGCCAAGTCAAAGAATTAGATGATCTACTAGTTGAGGAAATAGCTAAAATGACATTGAAGGGGGAAGTTATCATTATGGGAGACTTCAATCTTCCAGATGTAAACTGGAAAACCAAAATAGCTAGTTCTGCCAAGAGTACAGATATTCTAAATTCCCTACTGGGATTATCTCTACAGCAAGTAGTGGAGGAGCCAACCCGGAAGGAGGCCATTTAGTATTCACAAATGGGAATTTGGTATCTGATATTACTGTAGGGGAAAGCTTGGGATCTAGTGATCACCAGTCAGTGTGGTTTACTATAAGTACAGTGACTGAGTCACACCACACAAAAACAAAAGTTTTAGATTTTAGAAAAACTGACTTTTCTAAAATTAGATTAGTGGTATACGAGTCCCTATCAGACTGGAACAGTTTAATTGGAGTCCAGGAGAAATGGGACTACTTAAAAGTGGCACTATTTAAGGCAACAGAAGATTGCATTAGGCTTGTCAGTAAAAGCAAAAAAAGGAAGAGACCACTGTGGTACTCAGCAGAAGTGGCCAAAATCATTAAAAACAAAAAGATAGCATTTAGGAATTATAAAAAACAAACAAAACGAGGATGACAGACAAATTTATAAGATTAGGCAGAGAGAGGCCAAACAAGTTATAAGAGCTTCTAAAGCACAGGCAGAAGAGAAATTAGCTCAGTCAGGGAAAAAAGGCGATAAGGCATTCTTCAGATACATAAATGAAAAAAGGAAACTAAAACAAGGAATTACCAAATTAAAAACTAAAGAAGGAAGGTATATGGAAGAAGATAAAGAACTAGCTGACTGCCTCAATGAATACTTCTGTTCAGTTTTTACAAAGGAAAATGAAGGAGAAGGACCTCAGTTGGGAAAGAAGACTAATGAATCTTTTGACGCATGTGTCTTTACAGAGGAAGAGGTTCTAAGTCAACTGTTTAAAATTAATACAAATAAGTCACAGGGACCTGATGGGATACACCCAAAGCTATTAAAAGAGCTCAGCGGTGAACTAGCAAAACCATTAACAGATTTATTTAACCAATCACTGGCAACAGGAGTCGTCCCAGAAGATTGGAAATTAGCAAATGTTGTGCCCATTCACAAGAAAGGTAGTAGGAAGGAATCGGGCAACTATAGGCCAGTAAGCCTGACATCAACAGTGGGGAAATTAATGGAAACTATACTTAAGGAGAGGATTGTGGAACATCTAAAATCCCATGGATTGAAAGATGAAAAACAGCATGGGTTTACTTCAGGGAGATCATGTCAAACTAATCTTATTGATTTTTTTGATTGGGTGACTAAAATAATAGATGGAGGAGGTGCAGTAGACATCGCTTATCTAGACTTTAGTAAGGCTTTTGATACTGTCCCACATAGAAGGCTTATCAATAAAGTGCAGTCATTGGGCTTGGACTCCCATATTGTTGAATGGATTAGGCAGTGGCTGAGGGACAGGCAACAGAGGGTTGTAGTCAATGGAGTATATTCAGACCAAGGTCTTGTTACCAGTGGGGTACCTCAGGGATCTGTTCTGGGACCCATATTGTTTAATATCTTTATCAGCGAAATTGCAGAAGGCCTCAATGGTAAGGTGTGTCTTTTTGCTGATGACACAAAGATTTGTAACAGGGTTGACGTTCCTGGAGGAATACACCAAATGGAAAAGGACTTAGGAAAACTAGAGGAATGGTCAAAAATCTGGCAACTAAAATTTAATGTTGATAAGTGCAAGATAATGCACCTGGGACGTAAAAACCCAAGAGCAGAATATAAAATCAGTGATACAGTCCTAACCTCAGTATCTGAGGAAAGGGATTTAGGGATCATTATTTCAGAAGACTTAAAGGTAGGCAGACAATGTCACAGAGCAGCAGGAAATGCTAGCAGAATGCTTGGGTGTATAGCAAGAGGAATTACTAGTAGAAAGAGGGAGGTGCTCATGCCGCTCTACAGAGCACTAGTGAGACCTCATTTGGAGTATTGTGCTCAGTACTGGAGACCATATCTCCAGAAGGATATTGATACTTTGGAGAGAGTTCAGAGAAGAGCTACTAAGCTGGTGCATGGATTGCAGGATAAAACTTACCAGGAAAGATTAAAGGACCTTAACATGTATAGCTTGGAAGAAAGACGAGACAGAGGGGATATGATAGAAACTTTTAAATACATAAAGGGAATCAACAAGGTAAAAGAGGAAAGAATATTTAAAAGAAGAAAAACTGCTACAAGAGGACATAGTTTTAAATTAGAGGGGCAAAGGTTTAAAAGTAATATCAGGAAGTATTACTTTACTGAGAGAGTAGTGGATGCATGGAATAGCCTTCCTGCAGAAGTGGCAGCTGCAAATACAGTGGAGGAGTTTAAGCATGCATGGGATAGGCATAAGGCCATCCTTCATATAAGATAGGGCCAGGGGCTATCCATAGTATTTAGTATATTGGGCAGACTAGATCGGCCAAATGGTTCTTATCTGCCGACACATTCTATGTTTCTATGTCTACAAAACAATAAGACAAGACTTATCTGAAAGTAGAAAACTGGCTGCTCCAAAAGCACCAGAGTACAACTGTTAGGCAGGAAGAAAATCTATAAACCGCACCTCCAAGAGTGAGAAGCGGCTACTGATGGGGAAGGTAAATTACCAACAAGCAACACTTGAAGCAAGGGGTGTGGCATTCACCAAAACACAGACACAATAAGATCCATAGTGAACTTGTCAATTTAACCCACGAGTTGCCAGTCTCTCCGATCTCCTAGTACCTGCCACTGGAACGTCCGTGACATTTTCCTCATTTTAAGAGGAAACAAATTCCTTCCTGACTCCAATCAGCCAATCAGAATAACTCCCTGGATCATCAACCCATCTCTAGTAACTATAACCTGTAATATTAGTACACTCCAGAAATACATCCAAGCCCCCTCTTGAACTCTTTTAGTGAATTCACCAGAGTTCCATAGTCTCACTGCTCTTACCGTAAAAAATCCTCTTCTATGTTTGTGTACAAACCTTCTTTCCTCTAGATGCAGAGGATGTCCCCTCATCACAGTCACAGACCGGGAATAAATAGATGATGGGAGAGATCTCTGTACTGACCCCTGATATATTTATACATAGTTATTAGATCTCCCCTTAGTTGTCTTTTTTCTGGGTACTGTAGTCCACCCATTCCAGTTATTACTTTAGTGCTCTTTTCTGATCCCTCTCCAGCTCTGCTATGACTGTCTTGTCCACAGGAGCCCAGAACTCTGTACACTACTCGATGTGTGGTCTGACTAGTGATTTGTAAAGTGGCAGGACTATGTTCTCATCACTGGCATCTATGCCCCTTTTAATGCAACCCATAATCTTATTGGCCTTGGCAGCAGCTGCCTGAGACTGGTTTCTACAACTTAGTTTGCTGTTCACTAAAATCCCTTTTCCATGTCTGTGTTTTACCATTTAGTATGTGCTGGTGACTTCTGCGACGTGCGCACATAGGGCTCAAAGGGGGCTTGAGCCCCTGCCCCCTTCTGCCCCTGCCCCTTTAATGCCTTTTTTTTTTAAGTTGTCCCAAGCCGACCCACTACAAGCACCCCACGAGTCCGCACGCGCTCCCCCCCTCCATCCCGCCGGTGGCAGCGCAATTTATTCACTGATGCAATTTATTCACCAGTCCGCCCGCTCACCAGTGCAGGGTCAGGGTGACAGGGTCCTTTAAGGCTATCGCAGGGGCTGCCTGGGTAGCGGATATGCGTGACGCATGTATGCTACGTCACGTGACCCCCCCCTAGCAGGATTAATGCAGGGGAGCAAGTGCCGGCCTGTGTGACTCCGTCTGCTGCCTAAGTTCCTTTACTGCCTGTCTGCCCTCAGTGCCCGCCCTGGTAATATATTGTATATAATTTAAAGTCCAGGAACAAAACAAGTATGCAAAGGAACAATAGTTGTAGTGCTTTGTCCTTTTGCATACTTGTGGTTGTAGTGCTTTGTCTCTTTGCATAGAGTCTGTAGAGTCTTGTAATGACATCACTCATTTTACCATATAATGTACGGTGAAACCAAAAAAGTTATATTTGTGGGG
The DNA here is from genome assembly GCF_905171765.1 of Bufo bufo. Classification (NCBI taxonomy): domain Eukaryota; kingdom Metazoa; phylum Chordata; class Amphibia; order Anura; family Bufonidae; genus Bufo; species Bufo bufo. The sequence continues at coordinate 275,417,634 of NC_053391.1, read as the reverse complement.
GAAAATATAAGAGAAAAACGCAATTTTGCAACTTTTGGGGTGGTTGCACTTTTTGTTAAAAATTATACATTATCTTTATTCTGTAGCTCAATGCGATTAAAACGATACCAAATTTATATAGTTTTTCTATTTGTACTACTATAATAAGATGCAAACTTTATTGAACAAAATCACTATTTTTTAAATTGTCCTCCTTTGACCCCTATAACCATTTTTCTCGTGATGGGACTTTTTGATCACTCTTTATTATAATTTTTTTACTTGTACATTATTGACCGTGCAGTTTAATTAACATTATTTTTTAATAGTTCGGACATTTACGCACGCAGCAACACCACATATGTGTATGTTTATTTTTGTTTACATTATTTTGTTGAAAAAATAGTAAAAGTGATTTACACTTTTATTAGGGGAGGGGCTTATAATATTCACCCCAAGAGGCCCACGGAGCGCCTAAAGCTCTATAGTGCATAGTTATAGGGATTATTTCAGCTGACATATATATAAGGCCGTGTGCATGGAGTTCAGGGTGTTGTGTCTAAATTCAAAGCAGAAAAAAAGTAGCGTGTCATGACTTTGATGGAGGTCTAAACTGATGCATTGTGTGAAAGCATTTCTGAAAATTTACTATATATATATATATATATATATATATATATATATATATATACAAACCGGATTCCAAAAAAGTTGGGACACTATACAAATCGTGAATAAAAACTGAATGCAATGATGTGGAGGTGCCAACTTCTAATATTTTTTTCAGAATAGAACATAAATCACGGAACAAAAGTTTAAACTGAGAAAATGTACCATTTTAAGGAAAAAATATGTTGAATCAGAATTTCATGGTGTCAACAAATCCCCAAAAAGTTGGGACAAGGCCATTTTCACCACTGTGTGGCATCTCCCCTTCTTCTTACAACACTCAACAGACGTCTGGGGACCGAGGAGACCAGTTTCTCAAGTTTAGAAATAGGAATGCTCTCCCATTCTTGTCTAATACAGGCCTCTAACTGTTCAATCGTCTTGGGCCTTCTTTGTTGCACCTTCCTCTTTATGATGCGCCAAATGTTCTCTATAGGTGAAAGATCTGGACTGCAGACTGGCCATTTCAGTACCCGGATCCTTCTCCTACGCAGCCATGATGTTGTGATTGATGCAGAATGTGGTCTGGCATTATCTTGTTGAAAAATGCAGGGTCTTCTCTGAAAGAGATGACGTCTGGATGGGAGCATATGTTGTTCTAGAACCTGAATATATTTTTCTGCATTGATGGTGCCTTTCCAGACATGCAAGCTGCCCATGCCGCTGGGTAACACCTTTCTAATATTGCTCCACTATCTTTCTGCGCAACATTGTGGGAATTGGTGATCCTCTACCCATCTTGGCTTCTGAGAGACACTGCCACTCTGAGAAGCTCTTTTTATACCCAATCATGTTGCCAATTGACCTAATTAGTGTTAATTGGTTTTCCAGCTCTTCGTTATGCTCAAATTTACTTTTTCCAGCCTCTTATTGCTACTTGTCCCAACTTTTTGGGGATTTGTTGACACCGTGAAATTTTGAATCAACGTATTTTTCCTTTAAAATGATACATTTACTCGGATTAAACGTTTGATCTGTCATCTACGTTCTATTACAAATAAAATATTGACATTTGCCATCTCCACATCATTGCATTCAGTTTTTATTTACAATTTGTTTAGTGTCCCAACTTTTTTGGAATCCGGTTTGTATATACACACACACATATATCCTTGCTAATCCCCCATGTGCCTTCTTTGTTTTGCCCTGTTGCTGTCGGAGTGTTCTTCATGATAAAATAAGTCTTGTCTCTAATGTGTAAACCGCACCGATGTGTATGCTTATTGGGGGGTTTCTGGACTGTGGCATCAATTTGTGGGCATTTAATGGGGGCTACTAACCAGTGCTGGGCAGTGTGGCATCATGTATGTGGGCAGACAGTGTTGTATCATGTATGTAGGCAGGCAGTGTGACATAATGTATGTGGGCAGACAGTGTTGTATCATGTATGTGGGCAGGCAGTGTGACATCATGTGACATCATGTATGTGGGCAGGCAGTGTAACATCATGTATGTGGGCAGACAGTGTTGTATCATGTATGTGGGCAGGCAGTGTGACATCATGTATGTGGGCAGGCAGTGTGACATCATGTATGTGGGCAGACAGTGTTGTATTATGTATGCGGGCAGGCAGTGTGGTATTATGTATGTGGGCATAATAAAATGTGGGGTTGGCTGACAGTGTGGCCTTATGTATGTGGGCAGGCAGTGTGGCATCATGTCAAGACTTTGGATTCAACACCTGACAAAGATAATCATGAAGTCACTGTCAGTGTTGAAGAAGAAGAGGCTACAGGAGGGGAAACAGTGGCTAATGTTGGGCTTGAAGAAGTAATAGAAGAGGATGTGGCTGAGGAAGCTGTGAGTAGTGTAGAAGAGGCCATGTCAAAAATTTCATCCTTAAAATATCCAACAGATCCAGCCCATAATTAAGCTTTTCATCTCACGTGTAATGTCAGCTATGTGAAAATGTGTGTTGATAGAGGACCATGTCAACCTTTCCTCAGATTTCCCAAAAATACTGAAGGACGATCATTTCAGAAGGTGTGGTATGAAAAAAGGCTGTGGTTAGAGTATTCACCTGGCAAGGACAGTATGTACTGCTTCAGCTGTCGGCTTTTTCTAAATGAACAAAAGTACAGCAAGAGTTCATGGAGAGTGGCAGGGGTAAGCAAATGGAAAAAGGGACTTGACAAAATAAAAGAACATGCAGATTCAGAGGCCCACTTAACAAGCATGGTGCGATGGAACACATACAAAAAGAGTGCTTAACAATCGGCTTTTGACGTATCAGATGTTCTAGGCAAGGCAAAAAGGGAGCGAGAGAAACAAAGAAACAGAGAACTCTTGATCCGATTAATTGATATAACTCTATATTTTGCACTGCAGGGAAGGCTTTCAGGGGTGATGACGAGTCTGCCACAAGTTCAAACCAGGGCATCTTCCTTGAACTTGTTAAAATGTTTAGCCAGTACGATAGTGTACTCAAGCTACATTTGGATAATGTAAAAGGCCAGAAAATAGGTAAGAATAGGTGTCAAGTTTCACTCCTCTCGAATAGAACACAAAATGATCTTATCAAAGCACTGGCCACATTCACAAAACGAGAGATTAGAAAAGAAATAGAGGAAGCCAATATATATTCAGTTCTTATAGATGAAACTACTGATGTATCTCACTATAAGCAGGTCTCTATTGTAGTGCGTTATGTGTACCAAATGGAAGTCAAGGAGCGCTTCCTCCAGGTCTGCAATGTGGCAAAAACGACAGGTGAAGAGATGGATAAAACAGTTCTTGACTTACTAAAGAACAACAATCTACAGATAGAAAACATGCGTGGTCAAGGCAATGATGGTGATGAGTGGTCAATACAAAGGACTGCAGTCAAGAATACTACAAAACAAAAACAAGGCTCATTACGTGCACTGCCAAGCCCACTGCCTAAATTTGGTCATAGTTGAAGCTGCAAAATAAAGCATCCACTTCATTACCTATTTCAACCTGGTACAGAAGCTCTGTGTTTCTCACCAGCTCTACAAGGCACACTGCATTTTTGAAATGTCAAGAAGCCTTGCACCCTGGAGAACGTGTAATTCAACTGCAAAAGCTCTCTGACACATGTTTAGCATGTAGAGAAAAAGCCCTGAAGGCCCTCTTTAACCACCTCCGGACCGCTGTACGCACAGACGCGTCCTGGAGGTGGTTGATTTATTCCTCCTGGACGCGCCGGCGCGTCCTCTCGCGAGACGCGAGATTTCCTGTGAACGCGCGCACACAGGCGCGCGCGCTCACAGGAACGGAAGGTAAGAGAGTTGATCTCCAGCCTGCCAGCGGCGATCGTTCGCTGGCAGGCTGGAGATGTGTTTTTTTTAACCCCTAACAGGTATATTAGACGCTGTTTTGATAACAGCGTCTAATATACCTGCTACCTGGTCCTCTGGTGGTCCCCTTTGTTTGGATCGACCACCAGAGGACACAGGTAGCTCAGTAAAGTAGCACCAAGCACCACTACACTACACTACACCCCCCCCCCGTCACTTATTAACCCCTTATTAGCCCCTGATCACCCCTGATCACCCCATATAGACTCCCTGATCACCCCCCTGTCATTGATTACCCCCCTGTCATTGATTACCCCCCTGTCATTGATCACCCCCCTGTAAAGCTCCATTCAGACGTCCGCATGATTTTTACGGATCCACTGATAGATGGATCGGATCCGCAAAACGCATCCGGACGTCTGAATGAAGCCTTACAGGGGCGTGATCAATGACTGTGGTGATCACCCCATATAGACTCCCTGATCACCCCCCTGTCATTGATTACCCCCCTGTCATTGATCACCCCCCTGTAAAGCTCCATTCAGACGTCCGCATGATTTTTACGGATCCACTGATAGATGGATCGGATCCGCAAAACGCATCCGGACGTCTGAATGAAGCCTTACAGGGGCGTGATCAATGACTGTGGTGATCACCCCATATAGACTCCCTGATCACCCCCCTGTCATTGATCAACCCCCTGTAAAGCTCCATTCAGATGTCCGCATGATTTTTACGGATGCACTGATAGATGGATCGGATCCGCAAAACGCATCCGGACGTCTGAATGAAGCCTTACAGGGGCGTGATCAATGACTGTGGTGATCACCCCATATAGACTCCCTGATCACCCCCCTGTCATTGATTACCCCCCTGTAAAGCTCCATTCAGACGTCCGCATGATTTTTACGGATCCACTGATAGATGGATCGGATCCGCAAAACGCATCCGGACGTCTGAATGAAGCCTTACAGGGGCATGATCAATGACTGTGGTGATCACCCCATATAGACTCCCTGATCACCCCCCTGTCATTGATTACCCCCCTGTAGAGCTCCATTCAGATGTCCGCATGATTTTTACGGATCCACTGATAGATGGATCGGATCCGCAAAACGCATCCGGACGTCTGAATGAAGCCTTACACGGGCGTGATCAATGACTGTGGTTATCACCCCATATAGACTCCCTGATCACCCCCCTGTCATTGATCACCCCCCTGTCATTGATCACCCCCCCTGTCATTGATCACCCCCCCTGTCATTTATCACCCCTCTGTAAGGCTCCATTCAGACATTTTTTTGGCCCAAGTTAGCGGAATTATTATTTTTTTTTCTTACAAAGTCTCATATTCCACTAACTTGTGTCAAAAAATAAAATCTCACATGAACTCACCATGCCCCTCACGGAATCCAAATGCGTAAAATTTTTTAGACATTTATATTCCAGACTTCTTCTCACGCTTTAGGGCCCCTAGAATGCCAGGGCAGTATAAATACCCCACATGTGACCCCATTTCGGAAAGAAGACACCCCCAGGTATTCCGTGAGGGGCATATTGAGTCCATGAAAGATTGAAATTTTTGTCCCAAGTTAGCGGAACGGGAGACTTTGTGAGAAAAAAATTAAAAATATCAATTTCCGCTAACTTGTGCCAAAAAAAAAAAAATTCTATGAACTCGCCATGCCCCTCATTGAATACCTTGGGGTGTCTTCTTTCCAAAATGGGGTCACATGTGGGGTATTTATACTGCCCTGGCATTCTAGGGGCCCCAAAGCGTGAGAAGAAGTCTGGTATCCAAATGTCTAAAAATGCCCTCCTAAAAGGAATTTGGGCACCATTGCGCATCTAGGCTGCAAAAAAGTGTCACACATCTGGTATCGCCGTACTCAGGAGAAGTTGGGGAATGTGTTTTGGGGTGTCATTTTACATATACCCATGCTGGGTGAGAGAAATATCTTGGCAAAAGACAACTTTTCCCATTTTTTTATACAAAGTTGGCATTTGACCAAGATATTTCTCTCACCCAGCATGGGTATATATAAAATGACACCCCAAAACACATTCCCCACCTTCTCCTGAGTACGGAGATACCAGATGTGTGACACTTTTTTGCAGCCTAGGTGGGCCCATATTCCAAAGAGCACCTTTCGGATTTCACAGGTCATTTTTTACAGAATTTGATTTCAAACTCCTTACCACACATTTGGGCCCCTAGAATGCCAGGGCAGTATAACTACCCCACAAGTGACCCCATTTTGGAAAGAAGAGACCCCAAGGTATTCGCTGATGGGCATAGTGAGTTCATAGAACTTTTTATTTTTTGTCACAAGTTAGTGGAATATGAGACTTTGTAAGAAAAAAAAAAAAAAAATCATAATTTTCCGCTAACTTGTGACAAAAAATAAAAAGTTCTATGAACTCACTATGCCCATCAGCGAATACCTTAGGGTGTGTACTTTCAGAAATGGGGTCATTTGTGGGGTGTTTGTACTGTCTGGGCATTGTAGAACCTCAGGAAACATGACAGGTGCTCAGAAAGTCAGAGCTGCTTCAAAAAGCGGAAATTCACATTTTTGTACCATAGTTTGTAAACGCTATAACTTTTACCCAAACCATTTTTTTTTTACCCTTTTTATCAAAGACATGTAGAACTATAAATTTAGAGCAAAATTTCTATATGGATGTCGTTTTTTTTGCAAAATTTTACAACTGAAAGTGAAAAATGTCATTTTTTTGCAAAAAAATCGTTAAATTTCGATTAATAACAAAAAAAGTAAAAATGTCAGCAGCAATGAAATACCACCAAATGAAAGCTCTATTAGTGAGAAGAAAAGGAGGTAAAATTCATTTGGGTGGTAAGTTGCATGACCGAGCAATAAACGGTGAAAGTAGTGTAGGTCAGAAGTGTAAAAAGTGGCCTGGTCTTTCAGGGTGTTTAAGCACTGGGGGCTGAGGTGGTTAAAGTTATGAGTTCGGTGGTCAAAGTCCTCACTGACATTATAGAGCAGGAGCCTCCCCATACTGCTGCTGGAGATGCCAGGATGTACTTTAAAGCCATAGTCTTTGAGTTTTCTGCACTTGCCTCTGATTCTCTACAGAACTGTGATATTGATCTGTCCACAGCATATACTGTTGTTAATGGAGTAAAGGACACCTTATCCAACCTCAGGACAGAAGAACAGTTTGGAAAGCTGTTTAAAAGTGCCACTGAATAGGCAGAAGCCGCTGGGATCAGCATTCCCACAGTCCCCCAGGACAGGAAAGACCAAGGAGGGTGCCTGCAAAATATTGCCAGAGTACCCATGCAGCCACAGAGAGTGCTTCCAGTCTGTAGAAGACTACTATAGAGGGAAGGTATATTATACATTCATTGATGTTCTTTCTCAGGAACTACAAAGTAGATTTAGGGGAGATGGCGAGACACAGTCTAGTAAAATACTAAGTGCACTTCACAGTTTGACAAAGGCCAACAACTGGATAGGCAAAGATGTAAGTCCTGACTCTCTTGAGGCCATTCACACACTATGTGAATTCTGTGGAGGAGAGGAGCAAAAGTTAAAAACAGAGCTCAGGGTATTTTATGCCTCTTTCCCGGACACATCCACCGTGAAGGATCTGTTAAAAACACTGAGAGACAACACTGGGCAGGATATCTTTCCAACACTGGTGGAAATGATAAGAACCTATGCAACAATTCTGGTGTCAACAGCAACAGTGGAGAGGTCCTTTTCCAAGCTCAAGCTGGTAAAAGATACACTGAGAAACCTTTGTTCAGAAGACATGCTTTCTGACCTCCTACTCCTGGCTATTGAGAAAGACATTCCCATAAACCACAGTGAAGTAGTAAACATATACAGGGACATGTAAGGTTCCTGTGTAAGGGAGAAATAACAAGGGAATGAAAGTGATAGTGAGTAGAAAACAATTGTGTGAGTGTGAATGAATTGTTGTGTGTAACGTTATCACAAACATTTTTTTTATACTGATGGAAATTTTATTACAGTTTTAATGTAACATGTTACAAAGTTACAAGTTTGTATTTAAATAAAAAAATATACATTACTATGTATCTGTCATGTTTACAATTACAGTATAAAAAAATTCATGGAGAACAAGGTAGGACTTCTATAACAGTAAGCTTCGTGGTACAAACATTTTTTGAAATTATGACAAGTGCCTTTTTTTTTAATTTAAGCCCCTGCCCTTTAAAATGTCTGTGCACGTCCCTTGGTGACTTGCATTATTCCTTCCTATGTGCATAACCTTACATTTGTTAGTGTTAAACCTCATCTGCCACTACTCTTCCCAAGCCTCCAATCATCCAAATCCATCTGTTGCAGTATACTGTCCTCTTCCATGTTAATTACTTTACACAGTTTAGTGTCATCTGCAAAAATTTATATTTTACTGTGCAAGCCTTCTACAAGATCATTAATAAATGTATTGAAGATAATAGGGCCCCATACTGATCACTGTGGTACCCCACTGGTAACTGTGACCCAATCAAAGTATGCACCGTTAATTACCACCCTCGGTTTTCTATCACTGAGCCAGTTACTTACCTACATACTCATTTTCCCCCCCAGTCCAAGCATTCTCATTTTATGTACTAACCTTCTATGTGGGATAGTATATAAAGGTTTGTAGAAGTCATGATATATGACATCCATTGACTCACCAATGTCAAGTCTAGAATTTAAGTCCTCATAGAAACTGATTAAATTAGATTGACATGACCGATCCCTCATGAAGCCATGCTAGTATGACGTTATACGCTTATTTTCATTGAGATATTCCAGAATAGCATCTTTTAGAAAACCCTCAAACAGTTTACCCACAACAGAGGTTGAACTTACCAGCTAGAGTTTCCGAGCTGTTATTAGACCCTTTTTGAATATTGGCACCACATTTGCTAAGCGCCAATCCTGTGGAACACCCCTGTCAGAATAGAGTCCTTGAATATCAGAAAGAAAGGTCTTAATTCTCTTGGGATATGCTATCTGGACCTGGTGATTTGTTTATTTTAATCTTTTTAAGACACCGTTGTACTTCTTTCTGTGTCAGACAGGCCACTTTTATTGTGTTTATTTTGACACTGCATTTCATCTGACATTTCATTTTCCTCAGTGAATACAGTGGAGAAAAATCTATTTAATAGCTTCGCTTTTTTCTCATAGCTCTCTGCAACACCTGCCTCATCACTCTTTAAGGGGGCAACACTGTAAAGTTTAACCCCTTAAGGACTCAGCCCTATTTCACCTTAAGGACTTGGCCATTTTTTGCAAATCTGACCAGTGTCACTTTAAGTGCTGATAACTTTAAAACGCTTTGACTTATCCAGGCCGTTCTGAGATTGTTTTTTCGTCACATATTGTACTTCATGACACTGCTAAAATTGGGTCAAAAAAGTTATTATTTTTCCAAAAAAAATACCATATTTACCCAATTTTTTTTAAAATTAGCAAATTTCAAAGTTTCAGTTTCTCTACTTCTGTAATACATAGTAATACCCCCAAAAATTTGGATGACTTTACATTCCCCATATGTCTACTTCATGTTTGCAGCATTTTGGGAATGATATTTTATTTTTTGGGGATGTTACAAGGCTTAGAAGTTTAGAAGCAAATCTTGAAATTTTTCAGATATGTACAAAAACCCAATTTTTAGGGACCACTACAGGTCTAAAGTCACTTTGCGAGGCTTACATAATAGAAACCGCCCAAAAATGACCCCATTCTATAAACTACACCCCTCAAGGTATTCATTTTTTTGCCTAATTTTCCATTTTAACCCATTTTTTCCACTAACAAAGCAAGGGTTAACAGCCAAACAAGACTGTATCTTTATTGCCCTGACACTGCCGTTTACAGAAACACCTCATATGTGGCCGTAAACTACTGTACGGGCACACAGTAGGGCGTAGAGGGAAAGGTGCGCCGTATGGTTTTTGGAAGCCAGATTTTGCTGGACTGGTTTTTTGACACCATGTCCCATTTGAAGCCCCCCTGATGCACCCCTAGAGTAGAAACTCCATAAAAGTGACCCCATCTAAGAAACTACACCCCTCAAGGTATTCAAAACTGATTTTGCAAACTTTGTTAACCCTTTAGGCGTTGCACAAGATTTAATGGAAAATAGAGATACAATTTCAAAATTTCACTTTTTTGGCAGATTTTCCATTTTAATATTTTTTTTCCAGTTACAAAGCAAGGGTTAACAGCCAAACAAAACTCATTATTTATGGCCCTGATTCTGTAGTTTACAGAAACACCCCAGATGTGGTTGTAAACCGCTGTACGGGCACACGGCAGGGTGCAGAAGGAAAGGAATGCCATACGGTTTTTGGAAGGCAGATTTTGCTGGACTGTTTTTTTTTACACCATGTCCCATTTGAAGCCCCCCTGATGCACTTCTAGAGTAGAAAATCCAAAAAAGTGACCCCATTTTAGAAACTACGGGATAGGGTGGCAGTTTTGTTGGTAATATTTTAGGGTACATATGATTTTTGGTTGCTCTATATTACACTTTTTTGTGCGGCAAGGTAACAAGAAATAGATTTTTTGGCACGTTTTTTATTTTTTTTATTTACAACATTCATCTGACAGGTTAGATCATGTGGTAATTTTATAGAGCAGGTTGTCACGGACGCGGCGATACCTAATATGTATAATTTTTTTTTTATTTATGTAAGTTTTACACAATGATTTCATTTTTAAAACAAAAAAAATGTTTTAGTGTCTCCATAGTCTAAGAGCCATAGTTTTTTCAGTTTTTGGGAGATTATCTTAACTAGGGTCTCATTTTTTGCGGGATGAGATGACGGTTTGATTGGTACTATTTTGGGGTGCATGCGACTTTTTTGATCATCTTTATTACCTTTTTTGTGAAGTAAGGTGGGCAAAATTTCAATTTCCTAATAGTTTTTATTTTTTTATTTTTATGGCATTCACCGTGCGGGGAAAGTAACATGACCGTTTTATAGATCAGGTCATTACGGACGTGGCGATACCAAACATGTGTAGGGAATTTTATTTTTTTCATTTTTAATTAGTGATAAATGTGTTTTTTGATTTTTTCACTTTTCAAAACTGATTTTACAAACTTTGTTAACCCTTTAGGCGTTGCACAAGATTTAATGGAAAATAGAGATACAATTTCAAAATTTCACTTTTTGGGCATATTTTTCATTTTAATATTTTTTTTCCAGTTACAAAGCAAGGGTTAACAGCCAAACAAAACTCATTATTTATGGCTCTGATTCTGTAGTTTAGAGAAACACCCCATATGTGGTCGTAAACCGCTGTACGGGCACACGGCAGGGTGCAGAAGGAAAGGAATGCCATACGGAATGCCACCGCCCACAACTCCCCCCCCTGCACCACCCGCCGGCAAAAAATCATGCAGGGGTGCAGAGGGGGTGCAAAATCTTTATTTTAGGGACACTAAAGTTTCTGATCCCTGCCGTCAGGGACCGCGGGGATCAGAAACTGCAGAGAGCGCAGCAAACCGCAGGTCTGAATTGACCTGCGGTTTGCGGCGATCGCCGATACGGCGTTGTGACAGGATGCCGGCTGAATGATTTCAGCCGACATCCCGTTCCGATTAACCCCCACGGCGCCGGAATAACGATTTAAAGTTAGGACGTACCGGTACGCCCTGAGTCCTTAAGGACTCGGGAAATAGGGCGTACCGGTACGCCCTGCATTCTTAAGGAGTTAAACTTTTTTACCATTTATATAATTGAATAACATTTTAGGGTTAGTTTTGGCAATGAATCTCTCTGTCTCAAGCTTGACTGCTTTTATCTGTCTTTTACATATTCAATTTTTTTTTCCTTTTCCTTTTTCAATGCTTCCTCACTACCTTCCTGTTTTAATGATTAAACTACTTTCTGTTTATTTATTGCCTCCTTTACATTTTTATTTACACAGTTTTTTTTATTGTTCCTCACCCTTTTATTCCCATACATTATGTAGCTCTCTTTTAGTATGCCTTTAAAAATATCCCATTTTATGGCTGCATTCCTATTTCCGAGGAAGTTGTCCCAGTTAATGAGGCTAGTGGCCTCTTTTAGTTGGTCAAATTGTGCTTTTTGAAAGTTTGGTGTTTTTGTGCCTCCTGGAAGAAACACTCTTTTGAATTATTTGTCACTATTTTCCAAGTGTCCCCGTCAGGTCTATTGGTTAGTACTCCAGTGTGGGCTATTCCTCTAGTCAATCCTGAAACCAGTTTGGGAAAGGCAACTGTCTTAGGTTAAAGCCAAGAACCAGTTTTGTTTTTGAGATCTACAGGTTTGCTTCCAATCTGTACCTGCTAGTTGAAGTCCCTATAATCACGACCTCATTGTGATTTGCCGCCTCATCTATTGACATTTAGTAGTATATTTTCTGTGGACTCTGGTATATTAGGTGACTTATAACAAAATCCTATCAGTATATTATTATTGGTCTTCCCTCCATGTATTACTACCTACAGGGGACACCACATGTTCATTTCCCTCATATCTTCTGTTCTAAATTAATCCTTTTGCCAAAGTCATGGAGCTATACATGCTTCTAAAGTTTCATCCACCTGAATGGTGTCATTACAGAGATTTCCTGATGTGCCCTAGTAGGTCGCATCTGACGTCTGTGCTGCCATAAATTCAGAGCAGTGCTGTCCTGAGCCACTCCAGTGAGTGAGTACAAGAAATATAACACCGACAGCATCACATAATGTTAGAATGATGAGTTAGGCCTAGTTTGCACTCAGTGATTTGGTCAATATTTGATCAGTGATTTCCAATAGTAATTGTGGCCAAAACCATGTGTGGGTCAAAAACACAGAACAGCTGCAGATCATTCCATTATACCTTGTCTCTGTGTAGGGTTTACTCCTGGTTTTGGCTCACAATCACTGATGGAAATCCTAACAATAATCTGCCCATGTAATAGGGCCCTAAGGCCTTATTCACACTTCAGTGATTTGGTCAGTGTTTGGATTGTTGGATTGATGATCGCTAACAAGCATTTGTAATCGGATTCATTGGGTAATCAGGATCTTTAAACATGTTAAAAATCTGGAACGCTTCCCTCCCGACAATTGTCTGCTCCATCTGCCTGGCAATAGGGCCTTAAAAGGGGTTGTCTCACTTCAGCAAATGGCATTTATCATCTACATAAAGTAAATACATGGCACTTATTAATGTATTGTGATTGTCCATATTGCCTCCTTTGTTGGCTTGATTCATTTTTCCATCACATAAGACATTTAGTTTCCATTGCTAGGGCCACCCTGCAATTCTGCGGCGGTGGTGGTGCTTGCACACTATAGATAAAAAGTTCTGTTCTATGCACTCTCCCAGGGTCCCATCCTCCAGAGAGGCTGAGGCTTTTTCCTGTAGTGGGCAAGCACGGCCACCACTACTGGATTGCAGGGTGGTTGTAACCATGGAAACGCGCAGTGTATAACGTGATGGAAAAATGAATCAGGCCAACAAAGAAGGCAATATGGGGAATCACAATACATTGGTAAGCACTATGTATTAACTTTCTGTACATTATGAATGCCATTTGCTGAAATGAGACAGTCCTTTAAGATGAAAGTTACCTCAGGTTTCTGTCTCTCAAGCGCCATGGTGCCCAATTTCTAATTGCCAGTTTTACATTTTCACCTCTGTGGGAGGGTTTGTGTTCACTTGCCCACTGACTTGTATGCCCTGAGAAGTAATTGTCATACATCTAACTTTCTGGCTTTAGAGTCATTTACATAGCAGCCACTTGATGCTGCAAGGTGGAAAATGTGTAGTAACAGTAAATACAGTAAAAGGGAGCAGAAAGCCTGAACAATGTAAAAGTAGAGAGTATATAAATACCAAGTGAAGGCTAATTTTTCATGTTTGATTGGAGTAGCCCTTCAAGCCTCAGTATACTAGTCGAGCATGTTAAGATTCAGCTCTAGGCGTTATAGGAGGCGGTAACTTAAAGGGGTTGTCTGCTTTTTTACTAATGATGACCTATACTCAGGATAGGTTATCAATATCAGATCAGCGAGGATCCTACACCCGGCACCCCGCTGATCAGCTGTTCGAAGAGCTAATTTTATCTGTTTACCTGCTCGCCGCAGCAATTGTAGCAGTGAGCAGTGTAATTACTATAATGGTATCCCCATTCACTTCTATGGGACTAGGGGCTCTGTCATATTCACTTGAACAGATGGAGCCATCCCTTAGACGTGAATGGGGATGCCATTATTGTAATTACGCTGCTCACTGCTACAATTGCTGCGGAGAGTGGGTAAAAAGAGAAGAGAAGGCAGCACTCGTACGAACAGCTTATCGGCGGGGGTGACTGGTGTCACACCCCTGCTGATCTGATATTGATTACCTATCCTGAGGATAGTAGTAAAAAGTGGACAACCACTTTAAAAGAGAGGCTTGGCAATGAGCAAACATAATAGGATATGCCCAAGAAGGTGGAGACTCACTCTTCAGCAGGCAGGGAAAAAGAGGGTAAGGCCTCATGCACACGACCGTATGTATTTTGTGGTCCGCAAAAAATGGATCTGCAAAAAATACGGATGATGTCTGTGTGCATTCCGTATTTTGCTGAACGGAACAGCTGGCCCCTAATAGAACAGTCCTATCCTTGTCCGTAATGTGGACAATAATAGGACATGTTATTTTTTTTCTGGATCACATGCCCACTGTTGCACATAGGGAGCAACAGTGTGTCAAAAAGGATAATCCTACATCTTTAGGAAGAAATATTAGTGTAGTACTGTTTTTTGTGTGTAATGACCCTCCAACCTTTTTCCAAGTTTCTTGTTTGAACCTTTCATTATTTGTCCAGCTCATAATATTTTGTGATCATTAATAAAAATCTTTGATTAGTATGCCATATCCAAATAATATAAATACTATATATAAATACTATTTCTGGAATGTGTCCTGGTATACACTATATAATGTGGTTCAAATGTACATCTAATTATTTTATCGTAGATTTCTCTTGTTTCCTAAGATTTCACTTTGAGAAATGTGGTCTTTTGTCAGAAATAACATCTGTATTAATTATTTCCACTTTTGAGTTACTTTACATACAACAGACTGTAGACTGTGAGCCCTTGGACAGGTTTTTATTTTTTCCACTGAGGACTCATAACCCCATGTGATATTAACATGATTCTAGTAGTTTTATCATGAATGTAACAGAAATTGCACTGTGGTTGTGTTTTTTTATAGCTTGCTCTTGGGAATGTCATAAGTGCCCTGGGAGATCAGAGTAAGAAGATTCTTCATGTTCCTTATAGAGATTCAAAACTGACCCGATTACTGCAGGACTCACTGGGCGGTAACAGGTAATCAAACTCCTTTGTTGCTAAGAGTGTTCAGAGTACGTAGAACAAATGTGTTACCCATTATCATGCACTAGAATTTGTCTCTACTTGTCACATTATTTATTTATTTTTTAAACAAATGTTATTAAGGGAAAGTACGTAATTCCATGTTGACAGTACAATCACATAGACCAACATAGCATAGAATATACATCGTTTCCATTTCTTCGCTTATCATATAAAAAACAATTGCATCTACTGAGATTATTAAGTTGTATTGAGTGATCATCTCTATTTCCCTCTTTTCATTTATATTTTCCCCAGATCCCTCCCTAATGCAAAACCTGTTAAACATATTAACATACCCTGCTCCACGGATGTTGTTCAGGGTCTCCTACCTTCCGCATGTTTCCAGAGTATTATGATTCAAACCTCAGTATCCATTCTACCTAGGAATTAATTTTCCCAATGTTCCCTTTACTTGTTCCTCAAGATACCACCTGGTACCTTGAAATGGTATCATCACTTCCTTCACTTCTTCGCGTGTCAAAGAATGTACTATGAATTTTTTCCATGTTTTAAAAAAAGTTTTAAGTCACCTTTTCTTTATGCTTTTCTGTGTCTAACCTATCCATATATAAGATTTGCTTCATAGTTCCTATTACTTCCTCGAGGGTGGGTTTGGTGGGGTATAACCAATGCCTAAGTATATTTTTCTTCAGCAAAAACAGATGAACACCCTTTACACCCGTCACCCTTGTGGTTTCTCCCCTAGAGCTTAAGGATATATAATGAAAGATACAATGTTGTGGAGAGAGTTGTGGTTCTATATCCCAAACCTTTTCTATATATTCAATGGCTTCCTTCCATAACTATGTGAGATTAGGGCATTCCCATAACCCATATAATAGATTCGCCTTCTGCAATTGGCATTTTGGGCAGATAGTGTGCCGGTGCTTCTTTGTACGAAAGATCAAAAGTATATGTTTCCTTGTGTATTATTCTAAATTGCATTTCTCGCCATGTCTCACTATTGATAGCTTGTCTTACCCTCTCCATTCCCACCCTACTTTTAGGTGTCAATGAGTTGTCATTTAATTCCCTTTCCCATTTCCTGAATATACTTTCTCCAAGTCGTATTGAGTAGGTGCTTTGGATTTTCCAATACAAATCAGATAATGAATCTCCTTGTCTACCCACCAAGGCCTCAAACCTTGCCATTCTCTCCGAGTCTCCTAGTTTATCTGCCTGTGCTGAGCAGTATGATTTTATTTGTCTATATGGCAGGAAGTGGGACTCTGGGAGTTGAAATTTGCTCTGTATTTCCTGCCATGTAAGCATCTCTGTTCCTGAGGATGACAATATCTGTTTTACTGTATTATTACCCTTTTCTCTCTATTTAATATACAGTCATGGCCGTAAATGTTGGCACCCCTGAAATTTTTCAAGAAAATAAAGTATTTCTCACAGAAAAGTATTGCATAGTAAGTTTTGCTATACACATGTTTATTCCCTTTGTGTGTATTGGAACAAAACCAAAAAAGGGAGGAAAAAAAGCTAATTGAACACAATGTCACACCAAACTCCAAAAATGGTCTGGACAAAATTATTGGCACCCTTAACTTAATATTTGGTTGCACACCCTTTGGAAAAAATAACTGAAATCACTCGCTTTCTATAACCATCAATAAGCTTCTGACACCTCTCACCCGGAATTTTGGACCACTCTTCCTTAGCAAACTGCTCCAGGTCTCTCTTATTAGAAGGGCGCCTTTTCCCAACAGCAATTTTAAGATCTGTCCACAGGTGTTCAATGGGATTTAGATCTGGACTCATTGCTGGCCACTTCAAAACTCTCCAGCGCTTTGTTGCCATCCATTTCTGGTGCTTTTTGACGTAGTTTGGGGTCATTGTCCTGCTAGAAGACCCAAGATCTCGGATGCAAACCCATCTTTCTGACACTGGGCTCTACAGTGCGACCCAAAATTTGTTGGTAATCCTCATATTTCATGAGGCCTTGCACACATCAAGGCACCCAGTGCCAGAGGCAGCAAAACAACCCCAAAACATCAGTGAACCTCCACCATATTTTACTGTAGGTACTGTGTTCTTTTCTTTGTAGGCCTCATTCCGTTTTCAGTAAACAGTAGAATGATGTGCTTTACCAAAAAGCTCTATCTTGGTCTCATCTGTCCACAAGACGTTTTCCCAGAATGATTTTGGCTTACTCAAGTTCATTTTTGCAAAATGTAGTTTTGCTTTTTTATGTCTCTGTGTCAGCAGTGGAGTCCTCCTGGGTCTCCTGCCATAGCGTTTCATTTCATTTTATTGTCGACGGATAGTTCACGATGACATTGATGCTCCCTGAGCCTGCAGGACAGCTTGAATATCTTTGGAACTTGTATGGGGCTGCTTATCCACCATCCGGACTATCCTGCGTTGACACCTTTCAGCAATTTTTCTCTTCCGTCCACGCCCAGGGAGATTAGCTACAGTGCCATGGGTTGCATACTTCTTGATAATGTTGCGCACTGTGGACAAAGACAAATATAGTTCTCTGGAGATGGACTTGTAACCTTGAGATTGTTGATATTTTTCCACAATTTTGGTTCTCAAGTCTTCAGACAGTTCTCTTCTCCTCTTTCTGTTGTCCATGCTTATTCCCTCACTGGTAGTCTTGGTGCTCTTTCTTCTCCTTCCTTCTGTTTTGACAAAGGCCCAATCTGGATACCCACAAGTTTTAAGTGCCCCTCTGAGGTGTTTGAATTCTTTCGCCTTGGCCTCTGTGCTAGTGGGGATTTTCTCTGCCCGGTGGTGTAGAGTCTGGATGACTCCCAGTTTGTGGTTTAGAGGATGGTGGGAATAAAATAGCAGGTACTGGTCTGTGTGTGTTGGTTTTCAATAGACCTCTATTCCCAGCTTCTTTCCTTCTTCCACTGTTATAAGACAGTCCAGAAATGCCAGTTTGTTGTTCTGCATATCTTCCCGCGTGAAATTGAAGCATGACAGACGCAAGAATATAATTATCCCAAATTTAGCTGGGGAGTCACCCAAAAGACCCAACGCCTAAACACAAGATGGACAACATTGTGTACGCAGTCCAGTGCAATGAGGAATGCTCAGAACTGTATATCGGCGAAACAAAACAACAACTACATCAGCGTATGGTTCCGCATAGAAGAGCCATAACTTCTGGTCAAGATTCAGCCGTGTACTTACATCTAAAAGAAACAGGTCACACCTTTAACCCCTTAGGGACTTAGGACGTACCGGTACGCCACGTTTGCCGAGTCTTTAAGGACTCAGGGTGTACCGGTACGTCCTAACTTTAAATCGCGATTGCGGCGCAGCGGGTGGTGATCGGAACAGGATGTCCGCTGAAATCATTCAGCGGGCATCCTATCACAACGCCCGGGGGGCGGCGGTGCCATCAGGTCCCCATGCGGCTGTAGGGGGGACCCGATGGCATGGAAGGCAGCGCAATGCCTTCCTTAGGTATCTGTTCTGCCTTCCGGTGACGAGCCTGTGAGATCCAGCCACCTGGATCTCACAGGCCGGAAGCTGTATGTGTAATACACACAGTATTACTCATACAGCCAATGCAATCCAATACAGAAGTATTGGAATGCATTGTAAAATAGATTAGACCCCCAAAAGTTGAAAGTGGGACAAAAAATAAAGTTTAAAAAATAAAGTTTTCCCCCCAAAAAATCAAAAGTTTCAAGTAAAAATAAACAAAAATGTAATTTTCCCCAAATAAAGTAAAAAAAAAAAGGTAAAAAAAGTATACATATTAGGTATCGCCGCGTCCGTGTAGACTGGCTCTATAAACATATCACATGACCTAACCCCTCAGATGAATACCGTAAAAAATAAAAACTGTGCTAAATAAACCATTTTTTTGTCACCTTACATCATAAAAAGTACAACAGCAAGCGATCAAAAAGGCGTTTGCCCACCAAAATAGTACCAATCTAACCGTCACCTCATCCCGCAAAAAATGAGCCCCTACCTGAGACAATCGCCCAAAAAATAAAAAAAAATATGGCTCAGAATATGGAGACACTAAAACATCATTTTTTTTGTTTCAAAAATGATATTATTGTGTAAAACTTACATAAATAAAAAAAAAGTATACATATTAGGTATCGCCGCGTCCGTATCGACCGGCTCTATAAAAATATCACATGAGCTAACCCCTCAGATAAACACCGTAAAAAAAGAAAAAAAAAAAAAATGTGCTAAATAAACCATTTTTTGTCACCTTATATCACAAAAAGTGTAATAGCAAGCGATCAAAAGGTCACACGCACCCCAAAATAGTGGCAATTAAACCGTCATCTCATCCCGCAAAAATCATACCCTAACCAAAGTAATCGCCCAAAAACTTAAAAAATTATGGCTCTCAGACTATGGAAACACTAAACCCTTTTATTTTTTGCTTCAAAAATGAAATCATTGTGTAAAACTTACATAAATATAAGAAAAGTATACATATTAGGTATCGCAGCGTCCGTAATAACTTGCTCTATAAAAATATCACATGACCTAACCCCTCAGGTGAATACCATAAAAAAATTAAAATAAAAACGGTGTAAAAAAAAGCTATTTTTTGTCACCTTACATCACAAAAAGTGTAATAGCAAGCGATCAAAAAGTCACACGCACCCGAAAATAGTGGCAATAAAACCGTCATCTCATCCCGCAAAAATTATACCCTACTCAAGGTAATAGCCCAAAAACTGAAAAAATTATGGCTCTCAGACTATGGAATCACTAAAACATGATTTTTTTGTTTCAAAAAAGAAATCATTGTGTAAAACCTACATAAATAAAAGAAAAGTATACATATTAGGTATCACCGCATCCGTGACAACCTGGTCTATAAAAATATCACATGATCTAACCTGTCAGATGAATGTTGTGAATAACAAAAAATAAAAACGGTGCCAAACAGCTATTTCTTGTTACCTTGCCTCACAAAAAGTGTAATATAGAGCAACCAAAAATCATATGTACCCTAAACTAGTACCAACAAAACTGCCACCCTATTCCCGTAGTTTCTAAAATGGGTCACTATTTTGAGTTTCTACTCTAGGGGTGCATCAGGGGGGCTTCAAATGGGACATGGTGTAAAAAAAAAACAGTCCGGCAAAATCTGCCTTCCAAAAACCGTATGGCATTCCTTTCCTTCTGCACCCTGCTGTGTGCCCGTACAGCGGTTTACGACAACATATGGGGTGTTTCTGTAAACTACAGAATCAGGGCCATAAATATTGAGTTTTTTTTGGCTGTTAACCCTTGCTTTGTTACTGGGAAAAAATGGATTAAAATGGAAAATTTACCAAAAAATTGAAATTCTGAAATTTCATCTCCATTTGCCAATAACTCTTGTGGAACACCTAAAGGGTTAACAATGTTTGTAAAATCAGTTTTGAATACCTTGAGGGGTGTAGTTTCTTAGATGGGGTCACTTTTATGGAGTTTCTACTCCAGGGGTGCATCAGGGGGGCTTCAAATGGGACATGGTGTAAAGAAAAACAGTCCAGCAAAACCTGCCTTTCAAAAACCGTATGGCATTCCTTTCCTTCTGCGCCCAGCCGTGTGCCCGTACAGCGGTTTACGACCACATATGGGGTGTTTCTGTAAACTACAGAATCAGGGCCATAAGTATTGAGTTTGGTTTGGCTGTTAACCCTTGCTTTGTAACTGGAAAAAAAAAATTAAAATGGAAAA
Source organism: Bufo bufo (assembly GCF_905171765.1). Taxonomy (NCBI): domain Eukaryota; kingdom Metazoa; phylum Chordata; class Amphibia; order Anura; family Bufonidae; genus Bufo; species Bufo bufo. The sequence continues at coordinate 275,396,671 of NC_053391.1, read as the reverse complement.
TCTGCCAAAAAAGTGACATTTTGAAATTGTATCTAATTTCCATTAATTTTTGTGGAACACCTAAAGGGTTAACAAAGTTTGTAAAATCAGTTTTGAATACCTTGAGGGGTGTAGTTTCTTAGATGGGGTCACTTTCATGGAGTTTCTACTCTAGGGGTGCATCAGGGGGGCTTCAAATGGGACATGGTGTCAAACAAACCAGTCCAACAAAACCTGCCTTCCAAAAACCATATGGCATTCCTTTCCTTCTGTGCCCTGCCGTGTGCCCGTACAGCGGTTTACGACCACATATGGGGTGTTTCTGTAATCTACAGAATCAGGGCCATAAATATTGAGTTTGGTTTGGCTGTTAGCCCTTGATTAAAAACTGGAAAAAAAATATTAAAATGGAAAATCTGCCAATAAAGTGAAATTTTTAAATTGTATCTCTATTTTCCATTAATTCTCGTAGAACACCTAAAGGGTTAACAAAGTTTGTAAAATCAGTTTTGAATACCTTGAGGGGTGTAGTTTATAGGGTGGTTTCTATTATGTAAGCCTCGCAAAGTGACTTCAAACCTCAACTGGTCCCTAAAAATTTGGTTTTTGAAAATTTCGGAAAAATTTCAAGATTTGCTTCTAAACTTCTAAGCCTTGTAACATCCCCAATTTTTTTATATCATTCCCAAAATGATCCAAACATGAAGTAGACATATGGGGAATGTAAAGTAATAACTATTTTTGGAGGTATTACTATGTAATATAGAAGTAGAGAAATTGAAACTTGGAAATTTGCCATTTTTTACAAATATTTGGTAAAATTGGTATTTTTTTATAAATAAAAATGATTTTTTTTTTTACTTCATTTTACCAGTGTCATGAAGTACAATATGTGACGAAAAAACAATATTCAGAATAGCCTTGATAAGTCAAAGCGTTTTAAAGTTATCAGTCCTTAAAGGGATTCTGTCATCAGAAATGAGTCCTATAAGCTAAAAATATGGCGATGTCCCTTGTAAATCACTGAATCCTAAAGTGAGTTTATCAAATGCCCCTGTGGCTCTATATTCATAAAAAAGAGGTTTATATCACCTGTCAATCACTTCAAAATGTGTCCAAGGGGACGTCTCATGGTGAAAGGTGCCCGGCTGCAGCCATCTCGTTTAGGTGCCCAGCGTAGCCTTCTGAGCTGAAATCGCCGCTCTCCCTTTCATTCGATCCGCCTACCTCACGTCATCACTGCCTCTCTAACCACCGCTTCATCCAGATCCCAGACGTGCATACTAGGTTGGATGGCTGGGATGGGCTGTAATAGGGCAGTCAGTGGAGGTTCGAGCGAAGTGCGCCGGCCGGTGCATGCGCACTTCGCTAAACGAGGCCGCTGCCAGTAGTCCGCACGGGCGCATCAGGTTATACCTAGTGCGCACGTGCGGGAACTGGATGAAGCGAGCGGTGGTTAGAGAGGCAGTGATGATGTGAGGTAGGCGGATCGCATGAAAGGGGGGGGCAGTGATTTCAGCTCAGAAGGCGGCGCTGGGCACCTAAACGAGATGGCTGCAGCCGGGCACCTTTCACCATGAGACGTCCCCTTGGACACATTTTGAAGTGATTGACAGGTAATATAAACCTCTTTTTTATGAATATAGAGCCACAGGGGCATTTGATAAACTCACTTTAGGATTCAGTGTTTTACAAGGGACATTGCCATATGTTTAGCTTATAGGACTTATTTCTGATGACAGAATCCCTTTAAGGGGTTAAAGACAGTCAAGTACGTGTTTTGCATAAGGAGGCCGATTGGTACAAACGAGGTGTAAAGGAGGCCATCTACGTAAAAATGGAGAAGCCAAGCTTGAATAGAGGCGGGGGGGTTAGACATCTATTGTCTGCCACATACAATGCTGTCTTGACACCTTTTTTCTGGGAGGTCATTATCACCTACTGACTCCAATTAGGATAATGGAATCAACACCTTTGACCCCATGCTGGGTATAATGACCTCTGACCCCATGCTGGGTATAATTACCAGATGTTGATTCAGTTACATATTTATTCCCAGAGAATTCTTGTACAGTCACTCCGAATTGAGAAAGCTAGTTGGAAGAACGAGTGAAACGTTTTCAAGTCCAGTTGCCTTGATTTATTCTTTACAGATATATTTTGAACTCAGGTGTTTCCTCATCTTTTGCCCCCTTTCCCAGCTAACCCTCCCCTAGACCTATTCAATTATTTCAAACAGAAGTGGCTTATAGCAAGTATAACTTATTCATCCCAGCCACTCACAGCTTTCAGTTTTTCCAGCAACAACCATCCATTACCTGTGAGTCCCTCTGCGAATATAAGTCAATAGCTGTCTGTTAGGATCCAGTATATTTTAATTTCAGTCCCATTCCGGGCTCGAAACTTGGTTTGACTCCACTCTAGGTGAACGAGGGAGGGATCCGTGAAGTCGATTGCAGGATTTCCCTTGATGGTGGCTGCCTCTCTGTGAGCAACCTCCTCTGGGTGGCAACTCCTCGATGTTTCTTCTGGAGGCAGTAGTTGCCTCGATTGCTGTCATTGCCTCCTTAGGCGATAGATATGTCTCTATTGTGCCATCCTGTCTGAATATTCGCAAGATGGCAGGGTAAGATATTTGACAATCGTGGGTCTTGGCCTCGTCTTAGTCCCGTCTTTAGGTGGTTCTCTCATAGGGCCAATTCTGTGTGCTCTTTCCACTGTCAATGGGCTTTGGAGCCTTAGTGCTTGAGGCTGCTCCACTGAACATATTTGAATAAGCTGGCTTTAAGGAATCGTTTCCGGTAAGCCTATTCTAAGATTGCTCCTTCTTGAGCGATTTTCTAGGTTTTCTACTTTGTCCTTTAGAGTTTGATTTGTCCGGAGCATTTCTCTGACCTGAGTTTGTGCCTTCTCCAACTCGTCTTCTATGAGCCCCACTCTCTGCTCCAACTCCTGTATGTGCATTGTATGGTGGGCCACCTTGCTCTGTATTTCCTTCATATATGCGGCAATTGTGGCGTCTAATGTGGCTTTGATGTCTGGTGCCAACAAGTTAGCCACCGCTATCGCAAATTCCTTGCAGGGTAATTCCAGCTCCTGTATTTGTGGGAGCATGTCCATCTTTGTGTTCCTGGATTCACCAGTTTCTAGCAGAGGAGGGGGTTGGGACGAAGATTGTGTTGGTCTCCTTCTCCTGTCGGCCATCTTGCCTGTCTGCTGCATGCCGTTCTCCTGCTGCTGGAGAGGAGACTCTGCTTGCGGGGAGCCGCTGCGCTCAATAAACTTCTCCATTCACATCTGCTTAGTTGCGGGAAATATTATTCTGGGGTTTTGCCTTCCCGATCTTCGGCTTAATCCCCACGTTATGTGCCTGAGGACACGGAGCTCTTCCTCTGCTCAGCCTTGCATGTGCGCAACGGAAACGGAAGTATGTCACATTATTTTGACAACTTCCTACTTTCTTCTTACGCTGGTGCAGGGCTCCTATATACAGAATATGCAGATGTTGACACAGATACACAAACACTCACACAGATAAACTAACAGAGACACACAAGTACACAAACAGATAATTATTTACTTACAGGCTGCAGGTTCTCCATTCTTCTCCTCTGGCATAATTTTGGGGGCTAAAGGACCTGCGATCATGTGACCTACCATTACTATTTCCCAAAAGTCCTTCATACTCTGTACTTCTATGCCTAGGGGTCATTATACATCTCGTTTTTGCCACGAATGGCGCCAAAAGCTGCAGTAAAACCGCAATGTACAATAGTCTACAAAGATACATACATTATGTCTGCAGGGCTGTGCAGGAATGCAGGGCTGGAGGCTAAATTGCCATCCCCTGCTGTTCTGGCACAGAGCCGCCTGAGGCCACTGTCTCACATTGCCTAATTGGAAATGCTCCCCTGTAAGTAATGATCTAACGCTCCCCTCCTGACTCCTGATCTCAACTAAATTGCTATCCTAAGGCAACTGGAGTAGGAGGACAGAACATGGCAGCTGGCGCTGCCCACCATAGAGTGGCGGTTTTAGGAAACCAATTTTGTGCTGCTGGGGCATTACTTTGGGATGCACTGTGGTATATGGCTCTGTTGGGTTGGTATAATGACCCAAAATTTAGTATTTCTGACCCCACCTACTTGTGTTTACCCTGCCTTCTGTCAATTTGGGCACTATTACAAAATAGGAATATCTGGATAATTGTGACGAGGCACTCACCAAATGGAATTTCCCAGAAAGCAGAGTAAAATTAGAACAATAATTTGATAAACTTATAGATATACATACATTCTCTAAAAATCTTAAAAAACGGAAAAAAAAATTGAAAATATTGATAATCTACCCAATGTGACGGTCCTTATTATAATATTTACCCCCAATTGGACAGCGTCACATATATTGCCAACTTCTATAAAGGGTAACTAGGTTGGATCACTTAATACACGCAACTTTGGTGTCACGGCCATGGTCATGGTCGTGACTCTTAACCACATGCTGTTGCCTGCGGTTTGGTTTGGGTGTTCAACCACAGGTGAGGGCCGCTAGTGTGTTGCCTCACTTGTGGTTGCCACGGGCAACAAGTTGTTTTGTATTGTCGCAGTATAGCAGCCTGAGCTGTTGCTAGGCAGCTTGCTGCAATGTGCATGCGGTTGCACCTGGCAACCTGTATGTTAGGTGTGCACTGTGACACTTCCCTTCACTGTGGCTGCCCGTGGCAACGTTTGGTATGTGTACATGTGGTGGCAGTGTCTCGGCCTTCTGGCTGACTCCCAGGACATGGTCGCCACCCATGTCGTTGCCTGCGGTAACAGCTACAGTGTGATGTGCATTTGGACACTTCCCCTTTTAGTGGTTTCACTCCCTGTTAGTGTTGGAAGGGTTAATTCCCTCTCCTGTGTGTGTCTGTGTGTGTGTGGCCACTTTGGGCTATAAAGCCTCTTTGGAGATCTGAAGCTGAGGGGTTCTTCAGCCATGCTTTGCTGGAGAAACCCTCCTGGTATTTCCATCTGCCAGTGGGGGCCACCCTTGTGGTCATAAACTAATTGTTATGTATTGTTTATACACGATGTTATGAGGATGTGTTTGTGTGTCATGTCTATTCTTTGCAGCGTATGGTTTCCTGGTGTCCTGTGTGGTGTGTGTGCTCTGTCGTTTGTGTTTGTGGACTTGGGTCCCAGGCCCTGTGTCTGTGGCAGGTGGGTGTTAGTACTAGTTGCACTTACCTGCCATTGCCATATGCCTGTTTCAGTTTCCCCTGTCTTTATAGTTTGGCCATCTTTAGACTCCTATTTCTCCATGTCCAGGAGTAAAAGGTAGTCTACCCAGCTCCTAGCGTAGGGACCGGTGGAGGGCAAGTAGGGACCCGAGGTTCCAGAGCATGAGTCCTCCTACCTTCAAGGTCGGCTCATGTCGCTAGGAGTTAGGGTCAGATTAGGGAGGCAATAGGAGGTGACCTGCTCCCTAGTTCTGTGGTTCTGGCCAAGACGTGACTACCATCCCCTGTCATCGCACGGCTGAGGGTTTTCCCCATCCTCAGCCGTGACATTTGGAGGGTTAGTTCGCAAGTTATCACTGTCACTGCGTATATAGTATTATTCAAATCAATATATACCAACAGCCACTTCTTCTTGTTGGTTTGCAAAGCTTGTGCACAATATTTGGTTTAGTTATTGCAGTTAGTATCAGTTGTTAACTCATAAATGATTGAATCAAATGCTTAATAACTGTCCCGTTTCATCAATGGTGGTATAGTGGTATGTCAGATGTATGTAAAGATGTACCACACCACTAAATGTCCATCAACTTGGAATTATACAATCACTAGGTAACATGTATAATCGCTGCTCCACCGTGACATCCCACGTGGCGGTCAGTGATGCAGTTTGTTTTACCTTCTCCTGCAGAGGTCAACGCTCGGCGTGTCACGTGGCTCGATGCCTTGGAGCTTGACACGCCGAGCGTAGACCTCTGGGATCCCTGACTGCAGAATGGGGAGTCTTTATGGTTCATATTATTTTCCAAAAATTCCCACCACCACCCCTTCAATCTATGAATTCTTCATCTATGGCCAGATAACTAGGTAAATGCCATATGTAGTCAGTTCCTCTGGGAGTTTTCTCTGCTATATAAATGGCTACCGGCGCATGATCTGATATAACCATATCTGTTATTTCTGACAACTCTACCCTCTTCATAAGTTGTGGTGAGGCCAAGACATAGTCGAGCCTCGACCATGACTGTTGAGCGTGAGAGTAATGTGTGTACTCTCTTTCAATCGGATTGTAAAACCTCCATACACTCCCAGGACATGGTCGCCACCCATGTCGTTGCCTGCGGTAACAGCTACAGTGTGATGTGCATTTGGACACTTCCCCTTTTAGTGGTTTCACTCCCTGTTAGTGTTGGAAGGGTTAATTCCCTCTCCTGTGTGGGTGTGGCATACCACATACATCTGACATACCACTATACCACCATTGATGAAACGGGACAGTTATTAAGCATTTGATTCAATCATTTATGAGTTAACAACTGACTGCAATAACTAAACCAAATATTGTGCACAAGCTTTGCAAACTAACAAGAAGAAGTGGCTGTTGGTATATATTGATTTGAATAATACTATCTACGCAGTGACAGTGATAACTTGCGAACTAACCCTCCAAATGTCACGGCTGAGGATGGGGAAAACCCTCAGCCGTGCGATGACAGGGGATGGTAGTCACGTCTTGGCCAGAACCCACAGAACTAGGTAAGATTTGTGGATCTCAAAAAGGGTTCGAGAATGTGCCCTCCCGTAAGTTTAGTTTGTGTATCCTGTCTATGATGGCGGCGATCTTCCTTTACATCGTGCACCACATTGAAATCTCCGGCCACTAGTACCTGGCCCATTCCCTTCTGCGAGATTGCTAGTTCCAGCTCTCTGAGGAAGGAGGCTTGAGCTGAATTTGGTCCGTATACATTAACTATCGTTAACTGCCCTGCATCAGTGTCTAAGTTTGCATTTAATAGTCTCCCCTGTTCGTCCCGGTCTGTCGAGATAACCTTATGGCGTAGTCGTCTGTGAACAAGCATCAACACTCCCGCCTTTCTGCCTTCCGAGGGAGAGCCTAGTACTAAACCTACCTAAAGGCACTTCATGTGCCAAAAATCTGCCTCCTCTAGGTGTGTCTCCGGCAACAGCGCAATATCCGCATTCAGTCTCCTGAGGTGTCGGAGGATCATTATTCTTTTTTGTGGGGCTCTCAGGTCTTTCACATTCCACATTACTATTTTCATATTCTAATATTAATGTGCAATATATATAGATTTCCACCTGGAGGAGGCTTCCCATTTCCAAGCTTAGTTTCCACTTTAATAATATTACATCCATGGAGCATAACCAAACATAAAACTCACCCTCCCCATCCCCAATAAACTGTCTCCCCTGTTTAGGGTATGGCAACCAGCCTTTCATTTGTCTGGACTTCACGTTTTTCGCACTTGTCTGGCTAGAATCGCTGACATCTACTGAGCCAGAATATCTCATTAATTTAACAGTAACTTTCTAACTTCCGCTCCTTTGAACTCAGGTGTTTCCTCATCTTTTGCCCCCCTTCCCAGCTAACCCTCCCCTAGACTTATTCAATTATTTTAAACAGAAGGGGCTTATAGCACGTATATAACGTATTCGTCCCAGCCACTAACAGATTTTAGTAATTCCGGCAACAACCATCCGTTACCTGTGAGTCACTCTGCGAATATAAGTCAATAGCTGTCTGTTAGGATCCAGTATACTTTAATTTCAGTCCCATTCTGGGCTCGAAACTTGGTTTGACTCCACTCTAGGTTGACACACCGAGCGTAGACCTCTGGGATCCCTGACTGCAGAATCGGGAGTCAAGGTATTGCATTCACTTCTGTCTGCAGGAGAAGGTAAAACAAACTGCATCATTGACTGCCACATGGGACGCCAAGGTGGAGCGGCGATTATAAATGTTATCTAGCGATTGTATAATTCCAAGTTGATGGACATTTAGTGGTGTGGTACATCGTTAGAGACTTCTGACATACCACTACACCACCATTGATGAAACAAGACAGTTATTAAGCATTTCATTGAATCATTTATGAGCTAACAACTGCTATTAACGCTTGAGGATACTAACTGCAATAACTAATCCAACTATTGTGCACAAGCTTTGCAAACTAACAAGAAGAAGCGGCTGTTGGTATATATTGATTTGAATAATACTATCTACGCAGTGACAGTGATAACTTGCGAACTAACCCTCCAAAGTCGCGTGTATTAAGTGATCCAACCTAGTGACCCTTTATAGAAGTTGTCAATATATGTGTCGCTTTCCAATTGGGGGTACATATTATAGTAAGGACCGTCACATAGGGTACATTATCAATATTTTATCAATATATTCAAGTTTTTAAAGTTTTTTAGAGAATATATGTATGTCTATAAGTTTATTAAATATTTGTTCAAATTTTACTCTGCTTTCTGGGTAGTTCCATTTGGTGAGTGCCATGTCACAATTATCCAGATATTTATGTTTAGACGTTTGATAGGGTGTATCAAAACGACAAGAGCACCATATTCATGACACTTGGAGGGTGAGCCTCTATAATACTATTATTATAATTATTACAAAATAGGGCCACTTTTATAATTTTTTTAGTGTTTTTTTGTGCTGTTTTGGTGCAGATTCTTTGCACACAAATCTGCACTATATACAGGCACCCATGCACTCTGCACACAGTGAGTTTTTATGTCCATTTTTTCCATGCAGATTTTCATGCAGAAAAACCGCAGTATAATACAGTACCAATAAAGTGAATGACATTTGACAAATTTCATGTACTTTTTGCTTATTTTTTGGCTAATACAACTTTGGATAATACCACTCACTCGTCATCTGGTACAATCATACCTTACTCCATGTGCTGTAAATAAATTGTAGAGCCCGTACTCCGTACACCGCTGACAAGTCAGAAAAGTGGATTTTAAGCACGCTTAAGGCATTACCAGTAGAAAGAGGGACATACTCATGCCGCTCTACAGAGCACTAGTGATACCTCATTTGGAGTATTGTGCGTAGTATTGGAGACTATATCTCCAAAAGGATATTGAAACTTTGGAGAGAGTTCAGAGAAGAGCTACTAAACTAGTACATGGATTGCAGGATAAAACTTACCAGGAAAGATTAAAGGACCTTAACATGTATAGCTTGGAAGAAAGACGAGACAGAGGGGATATGATAGAAACTTTTAAATACATAAAGGGAATCAACAGAGTAAAAGAGGAGAGAATATTTAAAAGAAGAAAAACTGCTGCAAGAGGACATAGTTTTAAATTAGATTGGCAAAGGATTAAAAGTAATATCAGGAAGTATTACTTTACTGAGAGAGTAGTGGATGCATGGAATAGCCTTCCTGCAGAAGTGGTAGCTGCAAATACAGTGAAGGAGTTTAAGCATGCATGGGATAGGCATAAGGCCATCCTTCATATAAGATGGGGCCAGGGGCTATTCATAGTATTCAGTATATTGGGCAGACTAGATGGGCCAAATGGTTCTTATCTGCTGACACATTCTATGTTTCTAAGTCTATTAAAAAAACAAAATGCCTTAATAAAGTATATTAAAAAAAATTATTATTAAAAGTTTAGTTACTCTTTAAAGGATAACTGTCACACTTAAACCCTAATTTCAATTTTCATATATCTAGTTACTAATAACATGATATTCCAGAATCAGTTACTATTAGACTAACTTACCCCATATTTAATAAGATTCAGCCCCTAGCAACCAGTCTGCTTAAAACTGCAATTTCACTATTCAGTTAAGATGGCCGCCACTGTGCTCACCCTGAGGCTAATCCCGCCTGCCCTCACTAGCCAGTAACAATAGCCCCCAAAAGTGTCAGTAACCAGAGCCCTCCCCCCTAAAGGGTTGATCTCCTGCAGCACAAAGGGGTCCTCTTACCACATGTTGCTTTCATTTATACACTGAGCAGATGGCAGATCTCCCTTCCCTGGTCTGCGCTGATTCAACTCTACTTCTCCAGCTCTGCTGAGTGAGGGAGCGTCTGCCAAGCGCAGGGACAGGGAGAAGTGCACACAGCCCAGGCACTGTTATCAGCTGCTGGGGAGGACCTGGCTTTAATCATTTACTTACAGTCCCTGGCTGTCAGTAATCTGACCTTGCACGCAGCTTGCTTCTGCGTCCTCCATCCTTCAACAGGACGGATCATGCCTAGCAACCCTATTTTAAGCACAGGTAAAAGTAGGCAGTACAGGGAACAAAAGTGTGGAAATAAGGGGTAATTGAATACACAGTGAAAAGTTGAACTAGGGCCACCAAGGAGATATTAATCACCACAATCCAATACTCCAAAAAAAAAAATATATGACAGTTATACTTTAAATAAAGGTTTAGTGTTTGTATCTAAAAAAGACATTTCCAATTTAGTTATTTTTTTGTTGATTTCTATAGATTTGTTCACCAAGTCTCTATAAGGTGACTTTGATAGTAGGACGTCTTTGCCGACGTCTGACTTGAACACCTGCAGCTTTGCACCATGGTGGTGCGTTTGCATGTGCCAATTTTTAAAAAATATTATAATAGTATATATGATTATTTTTTTGATTGTTCATATATTTTTATTTTGTGGAAAGGGGGGTGATTTGGGATTTTTATATATTTTTTTTATATTTTTAAAAACTTTTTTGCTTTTTTTATTTTTATTTGTTTACCTTTTTTAGGTCCCCAAGGGGACCTCAACATGTAATCAATAGATTGCAATTTGTGTAGAGTAATTGAATTCTATCCATTACCCTATATAAAGATCACCATATTACATTTTAGTGCAGCCACCTGCCAGCTAAAGGCTGTGGTTCATTACTACATTGGATCACCTTCCCCAATCTCTGCCTGGGAAAGATGATCCTGCCCCGCATGCGCGTACTTCCTGGTTTTCGGCCTCTCGGATGCCGTGGTCACATTTGACCACAGTATCTGAGGGGTTAAATGTCCACAATTGGCATTACCACCGATTGCGGACATTAGCTTCTTGTGTCTGCTGTGTGCACACTCCGCTCTCAAACAGGTGCCATCTTTAAAGAACCTACATGTGCCGTACTATTACAACGGATGTCAGAAAGGGGTTAAAGAGAAAGCTTTATTTTTGTATTGTGGAGGAAGATCTTTGGGGAATGTGTTAGTAAGATAGACAAACATTTATGGCCCCTCATTAAAAATGCATATTTTTAGGTTGCCAAAATTTTAATGCCATAATTAGGGGAGATACCATATACTATCCAAGGCAAGGTACCCAAGTAAAAAAAAAAAGGATTTGCTACCTGCGTCACCCAAACTGTGATTTAGTGTTTGAAGTGTCCCTATGTCACGATACTAGTGGAATACTGCTGGAATCCAATGGCAGGGACAAGACCTAAACACAGGAAGCACTGGAGTCTTTAACAAGAGGTAGCAGGAATACAGATGAAGGCAAGGATCTTGACGAAACGTCAGGAGGAAAACCAGCGAGCGGTCAGCAGGTGTCCAGGAGTTGCAGGGTAAACCGCAAGGAGTAGGAACAAACCACAGAGAAATTTCTAGGCTAGAGGACTGCACAAGCAGGAGCTAAAACACAATACTCAAGCAATGAGTAACAGGCTTGAGAGGTTTATATATGAAACAGGAAGTAAAATGGCACCCAGCTGAGACACAATCCACCATCTTAACTGAGGGACAACTTAAGACAGTCGGAACTAAACAGACATAGCAGGAAGGTTCCTGACATTACTCCCACCTCAACAGCGGCCTCTGGATGAGACCTGAATCGGTCTCCCAGGATGTCTTTGATGAAACAGTTTGATCAGTCGGGGAGCATTAATGTTACTCACCGGTTTCCAAGAATTCTCTTCAGACCCATAACCCTGCCACTTAATGAGGTATTGTAGATGGCTCCTGAAAATTCTAGAGTCCAAGATTTTCTCCACAACAAACTGTTCTTGCCCATCTATCTTTACCGCATCGGGAGGAGGAGGGACACATTCTGGAAAAGAGTTGGGCACTGCAGGCTTTAATAGAGACACATGAAAACAGGATGAATCTTCATAGATCTTGGGAGTTTGAGCCGAACAGCTACTGGACTAATTATCCTGACAATCGTATAAGTCTCAATAAATTTCTGTCCTAGTTTTGGTGAAGGAACCTTAAGTCTAAAATTTCTGGTGGAAAGCCATACTTTATCCCCCACTTTAAAGATTGGTGCTGGTCTATGAAATGTATCTGCCGCCTTCTTGTAATTTTCTTGAGCCCTCTCTAATGTTCCTTTTAGTAGTTCTAAATTTTGCTGTAATGCAGAGATCCTTTCCACGACTGCTGGAATAGGTGAAACAGCGGGGAATTTGGGAAGAATATTTGGATGATACTCCGAAATTTGCAAAGAAAGGAGTTTGATTGCTGGAGGCATTTTGGAAGTTATTGTAAGAGAACTCAGCTACAGGAAGCAGATCGACCCAATCATCTTGTAAATGACAGATAAAGCATCGAAGATACTGCTCCAGAGTCTGATTTGTGCGTTCAGTTTGCCCATTAGATTGTGGGTGAAAGGCAGTTAATAAATTAATATCAATATCAAGTGCTGTGCAAAAACTACGCCAACATTTTGATGTAAACTGCACCCCGCGATCCGAGATAACTTCATCAGGAATTCCATGAAAACGAAACACATTCTGAACTACAAGGTCAGCTGTGTCTTTGGCAGAAGGTAAGCCGGTACATGGAATGAAATGTGCAGCCTTGGTGAGCCGGTCAAGTACTACCAGAATTGTATTTTTTCCCTTAGAGGTAGGTAGATCTATGATAAAGTCCATGGAAATAAAACCCAGGGACGAGAGGGGACAAAAACCATGGGTGAAGAACGTGGAGTTTTGCATCTAGCACAAACATCACATGATATGGTATATTTCCTTACATCTTGTTGATAATTGGGTCACCAAAAGAAACAAGATAAAAATTCCTGTGTCTTCTGAACTCCTTTGTGACCTGCAATCTTAGAATCATGGAATAACTTTAGAATTTTCAGTCCTATTGTTTCAGGTATATATAGCTGCTGCCCATGGATCCACATCTTGTTCTTAAGCATTAAAGGATAACTGACACATTTAGACCCTAATTTCAATTTTCATATATGTAGTTACTAATAACATGATATTCCAGAATCAGTTACTATTAGACTGACTTACCCCATATTTAATAAGATTCAGCCCTTAGCAACCAGTCTGCATAAAACTGCAATTTCACTATTCAGTTAAGATGGCCGCCACTGCCCTCACCCTGAGGCTAATCCCGCCTGCCCTCACTATCCACAATGCATTGATCGCCAGTAACAATAACCCCCAAAAAGTGTCAGTAATCAGAGCTCTCCCCCCTAAAGGGTTGATCTCCTGCAGCACAAAGGGGTTCTCTTACCACATGTTGCTTTCATTTATACACTGAGCAGATGCTCCAACTCTGCATTCTCCAGCTCTGCTGAGTGAGGGAGCGTCTGCCAAGCGCAGGGACAGGGAGAAGTGCACACAGCCCAGGCACAGTTATCAGCTGCTGGGGAGGACCTGGCTTTAATTATTTACTTACAGTCCCTGGCTGTCAGTAATGTGAACCTGCACGCTGCGTGCTCCGTCTATCAACAGATAGACGGACCATGCCTAGCAAACCTATTTTAAGCACAGGTAAAAATAGGCAGTACAGAGAACAAAAATGTGGAATTAAGGGGTAATTGAATACACTGTGAAAAGTTGAAATAGGGCCACCAAGGTGATATTAATCACCACAATCCATAACAAAAATAAATAAATACGACAGTTATCCTTTAAAAGCACATCATCAGGTGGTCGAGACAGCAAGGAGTCAGTGTCATAGGCCTTTTTTATCTCTTCAAGCAAGTCCTTATTAAGGATTACTCCGACAAAATTAGACTCAGGAAAAATAGTCCTGAGCGGAATAGTAGAAGTGGAGTCACTAGAAAAGATTCTAGATAGAGCATCTGCCTTACCATTACAGGAACCGGGCCTGTACAAGATTACAAAGTTGAATTGGTTGAGGAAGAGACTCCAACGAGTTTGGCTAGGAGATAGACATTTGGCAGATGTAACGAATGTCAAATTACGGTGATCAGTCAGAACTATTATTTGCTGTGAGGTTCCTTGAAGATGATGTCTCCATTCCTTAAAAGGTGCAATGATAGCTAACAGTTCTTTATTCCCCGCATCATAATTCTTCTCAGCAGGGGATAAATGATGGTAGAAAAAAGCACAAGGATGCAATAAACTCTCCCGTTCTCTGAGACAGAATAGACCCTATAGAACAGTCTGAAGCATCTACTTCCACAATGAAGGCGAGTTCTGAGTCGGGATGAACTAATACAGGGGCTGTGGTGGACTTGGACTTTAGGAGAGAAATGGATTCCTGTGCTTGGGGAGACCAGGCAAATAAAATAAAAATCTTAGTCAACTGTGTAATAGGAGTAATTATTTCTGAGAAATTCTTAATGAAGCGTCTATAAAAATTGGCAAAACCTATGAAACTTTGAACTTCTTTTATGCTCCTGGGGGTAGGCCAGTCTACTATTGGTTTAATCTTGCTAGAGTCCATGTGTAGACCACAAGGTGAAATTATATAGCCAAGGAATTGGATCTCACTCTAGTGAAATTCACATTTTTCAATCTTAATGTAGAGTTGATTCTTTCTTAGACGTTCCAGAATGAGTTTCACCTGTCTCTGATGTTATTCCATAGAGTTGGAGAAGATAAAGATATCCTCCAAATAGATGACTATGAACTGGTTAAGAAGGTCTCCGAAGATATAATTGACGAGATGTTGAAAGGTGGCCGGTGCATTACAAAGACCAAAAGGCATAACAAGATATTCGAAATGTTCGTAATGTGACCTAAAAGCTGTTTTCCATTCATCTCCAGATCTGATACGGACCAAGTTATAGGCGCCTCGCAGGTCTAACTTGGTAAAAATGTTTGCTTGTCACACTCTCTTCAAAAGCTCGGAGATCAATGGTAGAGGATAACGGTTTTTGATTGTAATTTTTTTAAGTTCTCGGTAATCAATGCAAGGTCTTAGAGAACCGCCCTTCTTCTTAACAAAGAATATAACAGCCCCCGCCGGTGAGGAAGTGGGCGGATAAACCCTTTAACCCGATTTTCTTCTATGTAGTCCTTGAGGGCTTTTAGTTCAGGGCCTGCCAAAGGGTAGATGTTTCCAAAAGGTATAGATGCACCAAGAAGCAATTCTATAGTACAATCGTAGGGTCAGTGTGGGGGGAGCTTGTCCTCAAACGTCCGCAAATTCCTTGTATACAGAAGGTAACTCTATTATCTTATTATCTTGAGCTGGATTTTCTGAACCTTGTTCAGCCTGAGCTGTCGAGAGAACATCCTCCACTGGGAAGCTTATTTCTTTGGTTTCCCAGTTGATAACAGGGTTCTGTGCTTGCTCGCAACCAGGGTAGGCTTAGAATAACAGGGAAATATGGAGAAGAGATCAATAGAAATGATAGGACTTCACGGCAATGGGGTGTTATAATGATTTCAAGTGGTTCCGTCTTTTGATCCACTGGCCCTGAGCTTAGTGGAGATCCATCTACGGTCTTCATTACCATGGGTGAGACTTTTTTCTGAAATTTAACCCCATGCCTTTGAGCAAAAGAAAGGTCCATGAAATTGCCACTAGCCCCGGAATCCACCATAGCAGAGATTGATATCCACTGAGAGTTAATCAGGAACTTAATGGGAAGGAAGCAATGGGAGTCTTTATTCTCTTTCTTAATATGAGGGGCCACCGATGAAATAGAATGGATTACTGCTTTCTCTGATAATTCTGTTTCAGAAGCAATTGATTCTCCATCTGAAAAGTCAGGATCTGTAATAGCTGCCACCAACCTCTGGGGCAGTTGATAAGGAAGTAGTCAGACTTTCTACAGTAAAAGCATAGACTTTCCCGGAGCCTGTGCTCCCTTCGATCAACACTTTCACGTCTTAGTATGGAATCTACTTGCATAGGCTCACTTCCTGATACTCTGTATATTTTTCCTTGGGGTTCCTTGGAAATGGAGACAGGGAAAGAAGGGGACTGCTTAGTATCATAATTCAAGGTAGCCCATATCTCTTGTCGTCGTTCATACAGTCGGGTATCGATACTGTAACGGTCATGTCCAAACACACACACAGGTGGAAGGATAGTGACCACTGCGCTCCACCCTCACCCCTGGCCCTGCCTACTTGCCTCACGGGTCCTGATGACAGGGGACAACTGGTCGACAGTCCCTTACTTAGGATATGTGCAAGGAAGACAGACAAGACAAAATACGGAATGTGAACGGACCGGGTCAGAACCAAGAGAGCTACGCAGTACAAAGGGTTAGGCAAAGAATGGTCAGGAGAAGCCGGGGTCAAATACCAGGAGAGTAGAGAAGTACCAGAGGAGTCCGCAAAGAGTAGTCAGGTGGGAGCCGAGGTCACAATACCATGAGGGATGCGCAGTACAGGAGGAGCAGGCAAAGGATCGTCAGGGAACAGGATCAGGTGAGTATTCAGTAGTCCAACAAATAGCCAGGAACCTAGAATTAACAGGCAACCTGTGGCCAGCAGGCTGCCTGTATTTATAGTGGGGTCTGACGGTCATGTGACGTGGCCAGCGTCACATGACCGACAGACAGACAAGTCGAGCACCGAGTGATCAGCTCGGCGCTCAAGGCAGACCTAGGAGCCTCCCAGCTAGCAAAGCCGCCCTGGGAACGAGGCCAAGCACAGATCCTCGCTCCCGAAGCTAAGCAGCAGGTCTGCGGCTGATGGGAGACCGAGTGCGCCTTTGGCACCCCGTGACAGATACGAGTGCAGAGTGCAGTGGTTAATAAAGGCATCCAAACCTAAAGGGGCCTCTGGACGGGCAAATTCATCTTTTAATGCGCTGCATAGTCCTTTCCTAAAAAAACACATTTTCGCTGCGTTGTTCCAATCAGTGTCGACAGCCCACCTCTTGAACTCCATTGCATACTCTGTGACAAGGCGTCTGCCCTGGCGCAATGCTAGTAATGCTGCTTCAGCTGTAGCACCTCGATTGGGATCCTCAAACATTTGACTCAAGGCATCGATAAAGTCCTCTAAGTGATTTGGCCGGGTGTCTTGAGTCTCAATCAACGGACTAGCCCAGGCAATAGCTTTATGTGTCAGCAGCATAATAATACATAAGACTTTAGATATATCAGTAGGAAACTGAGTTGGATTTGCATCAAAGTATAGCCTACATTGATTGAGGAATCCCCGGAATTTGTTGCGGTCTCCGCCAAATCTGAATGATGGCAACTTAGGGGTCAATGCAGGCACTGAAATGGGTGATACAGAAACTTGATTCTCCAAGTGGACTATCCGGTCAGATAATGTCTGCACGGTACCACGTAGCTCTTGAATTGCTTG
This sequence comes from Bufo bufo, assembly GCF_905171765.1. Classification (NCBI taxonomy): domain Eukaryota; kingdom Metazoa; phylum Chordata; class Amphibia; order Anura; family Bufonidae; genus Bufo; species Bufo bufo. The sequence continues at coordinate 275,379,207 of NC_053391.1, read as the reverse complement.
TCCATAAATTTGTATGTTGTGGGAAGTCTGTCCTTCAAAGGCGTCATATTTGTTTTTTAAAGTCTGCATCTTCGTGTGCATATTAGCCATAGCAGTCTGCAGTTGCTTAATGTGAACCTCCAAACTCCTAGTCCCGGCGGACTCCATTTTAGGCTTGCGTATTCTGTCACGATACTGGTGGAATACTGCTGGAATCCAATGGCAGGGACAAGACGCAAACACAAGAAGCACTGGAGTCTTGAACAGGAGGTAGCAGGAATGCAGATGAAGGCAAGGATCCAGACGAGACGTCAGGAGGAAAACCAGCGAGTGGTCAGCAGGTGTCCAGGAGTTGCAGGGTAAACCGTAAGGAGTAGGAACAAACCAGAGAGAAAGTTCCAGGCGAGAGGACTGCACAAGCAGGAACTAAAACACAATATTCAAGCAATGAGTAACAGGCTTGAGAGGTTTATATATGAAACAGGAAGTAAGATGACACCCAGCTGAGACACAATCCACCATCTTAACTGAGGGAAAACTTAATGGCAAGACAGTCTCAACTAAACAGACGTAGCAGGAAGGTTCCTGACACCTTGTTCTATAGTGTATGTTGATTAACGCAGCACAGAGGTACGGATTTTGATAAATGAGCATAGAAAGAATATTAGGAAATGTTTAAAGGCAGATGGGCAAGAGAAGAGATTTTGAGAAAGCACACTTGATAGACATTTTGCACAGAGAGGACATCTTATTTAGAGTTGAGCGGACACCTGGATGTTCGGGTTCGGCAGGTTCGGCCGAACTTGAAGAAAAAAAGTTAGGGTTCGGCACCCGAACTTGACCCGAACTTGACCCCGAAGCCGAACCCCATTAAAGTCAAATTGGGACCCGAACTTTTTGGCACTAAAATGGCTTTAAAATAGTCCTGGAAAGGGCTAGAGGGCTGCAAAAGGCATCAACATGTGCTTAACCCCTTAAGGACTTGGGGTGTACCGGTACGCCCTATTTCCCGAATCCTTAAGGACTCAGGGCGTACCGGTAAGTCCTAAGTTTAAATCGCGATTGCGGCGCCGCGGGGGTTAATCCGAACAGGATGCCGACTGAAATCATTCAGCCGGAATCCTGTCACAACGCCAGGGGGGTCAGGTGACCCCCCCGTATCGGCGATCTACGCAAACCGCAGGTCAATTCAGACCTGCGGTTTGCTGCGTTTTCTGCAGTTTCTGATCCGCGGGGATCAGAAACTTTAACATGCCCAAAATATAGATTTTCACCCCCCTGCACCCCTGATTGATTTTATGGCGGCGGGGGGTTTGCAGGTGGTGCAGGCGGTGTGGGAGGGGGGGGCGGTGCGGCAGACGGGATCGCGATCCCCCGCCCGCCTCCTCTTGAATATTCATTGGTGGCCAGTGGGTATACCAGAGTGTCAGCACATTGCTGACACTCTGGTATAAACGGCTGACATCTGTGCAGATGTCAGCCGTTTAACCCTTTCCATACCGCGGTCCGTACGGACCGCTGTATGGAAAAGGTTAACAGTCAGGGAGCTCCCTCCCTCTCCCATCGGGGGGCTGCTGTGCCTTTGCAGCCCCCAGACAGGATGGGGTCACAGAGGGAGCCCCCCTCCTTCCCCTTCCCCGTCTGCTCAGTTGTGGCAGACGGGGAAGGTTCCCATGGCAACAGGACGCCTTCTCAGGCATCCTGCTGTCCAGGGTGCTGAACAGATCTGTGCTAAAGGCATAGATCTGTTCAGACATAGTGTAAGTAAAATACAGTACAATACACTATATAGTATATACACTGGATCTTCAATAACCAAGTGTGTCTGGGTCCAAAAAATTTAAAAAAAAGTGAAAAAGGTAAAGATAAAAAAACACATTTATCACTGAATAAAAAAATAAAAAAATACACTACACATATTAGGTATCGCCGCGTCCATAACGACCTGATCTATAAAATGGTCATGTTACTTTCCCCACACGGTGAACGCCATAAAAATAAAAAAATAAAAACTATGAGAAAATTGAAATTTTGCCCACCTTACTTCACAAAAAAGGTAATAAAATTGATCAAAAAAGTCGCATGTACGCCAAAATAGTACCAATCAAACCGTCATCTCATCCCGCAAAAATCATACCCTACCCAAGATAATCGCCCAAAAACTGAAAAAACTATGGCTCTCAGACTACGGAGACACTAAAACATGATTTTTTTTTGTTTAAAAAATGAAATCATTGTGTAAAACTTACATAAATAAAAAAAAAGTATACATATTAGGTATAGCCGCGTCCGTATCGACCGGCTCTATAAAAATATCACATGACCTAACCCCTCAGGTGACCACCGTAAAAAAATAATAACGGTGTAAAAAAAGCCATTTTTTGTCATCTTATGTCACAAAAAGTGTAATAGCAAGCGATCAAAAAGTCATATGTACCCCAAAATAGTGCCAATCAAACCGTCATCTCATCCCACAAAAAATGAGACCCTACCTAAGATAATAGCCCAAAAATTGAAAAAACTATGGCTCTCAGACTTTGGAGACACTAAAACATGATTTTTTTTGTTTCAAAAATGAAATCATTGTGTAAAACTTACATAAATAAAAAAAATTGTATACATATTAGGTATCGCCGCGTCTGTGACAACCTGCTCTATAAAAATACCACATGAACTAACCTGTCAGATGAATGTTGTAAATAACAAAAAAAATAAAACGGTGCCAAAAAAGCTATTTATTGTTATCTTGCCTCACAAAAAGTGTAATATAGAGCAACCAAAAATCATATGTACCCTAAACTAGTACCAACAAAACTGCAACCCTATCCCGTAGTTTCTAAAATGGGGTCACTTTTTTGGAGTTTCTACTCTAGGGGTGCATCAGGGGGGCTTCAAATGGGACATGGTGTCAAAAAAAAACAGTCCAGCAAAATCTGCCTTCCAAAAACCGCATTCTGCGCCCTGCCGTGTGCCCGTACAGCAGTTTACGACCACATATGGGGTGTTTCTGTAAACTACAGAATCGGGGCCATAAATTATGAGTTTTGTTTGGCTGTTAACCATTGCTTTGTAACTAGAAAAAAAATATTAAAATGGAAAATCTGCCAAAAAAGTGAAATTTTGAAATTGTATCTCTATTTTCCATTAAATCTTGTGCAACACCTAAAGGGTTAACAAAGTTTGTAAAATCAGCTTTGAATACCTTGAGGGGTGTAGTTTCTTAGATGGGGTCACTTTTATGGAGTTTCTACTCTAGGGGTGCATCAGGGCGGCTTCAAATGGGACATGGTGTCAAAAAAAACAGTCCAGCAAAATCTGCCTTCTAAAAACCATACGTGCACCTTTCCCTCTACGCCCTATTGTGTGCCCGTACAGTAGTTTACGGCCACATATGGGGTGTTTTTGCAAACTACAGAATCGGGGCAATAAATATAGCATTTTGTTTGGCTGTCAACCCTTGCTTTGTTACTGGAAAAAATTGATTAAAATGAAAAATTTGCAAAAAAATCTAAATTCGGAAATATTAACACCATTTGCCATTAACTCTTGTGAAACACCTAAAGGGTTAACGAAGTTTGTTAAATCAGTTTTGAATACCTTGAGGGCTGTAGTTTATAGAATGGGGTCATTTTCCGGTGGTTTCTATTATGTAAGCCTCGCAAAGTGACTTCAGACCTGAACTGGTCCCTAAAAATTGGGTTATTGAAAATTTCAGAAAAATTTCAAGATTTGCTTCTAAACTTCTAAGCCTTGTAACATCCCCAAAAAATTAAATATCATTCCCAAAATGATCCAAACATGAAGTAGACATATGGGGAATGTAAAGTAATAACTATTTTTTGAGGTATTACTATGTATTATAGAAGTAGAGAAATTGAAACTTGGAAATTTGCAAATTTTTTACAAATTTTGGGTAAATTTTGTATTTTTTTATAAATAAAAATGATTTTTTTTTACTTCATTTTATCAGTGTCATGAAGTACAGTATGTGACAAAAAAAACAATCTCAGAATGGCCTGGATAAGTCAAAGCGTTTTAAAGTTATCAGCACTTAAAGTGACACTGGTCAGATTTGCAAAAAATGGACAAGTCCTTAAGGTGAAATAGGGCTGAGTCCTTAAGGGGTTAAAAGCATGACAACTGTTCTACAAACAAATGTGGATAGGGAAATGACTTAAAATAAAATACAGAAAAATTAAAAATAACAATCTGGATCTAGGAGTAGGAGGTTGAGGAGGCGGTGGATGGGTGGATGTGGCGGTGTAGGTTGACGTGGCGGTGTAGGTGGAAGCGGCGGTGAAGGAGGAATAGGTAGCTAACACTGATTTGTGTTATTTTTTTTTTTTTTATTGGTGTATCCCCCAAAATATTGGGACATATAACAAAATAAAACAAAGAATAAGTGCACTTGAGTACAAGAATGGATGGTTGAGGCTGGTATAAATGTCTATTCTGCACAAGGTACGGACATGCCTGGTTCATTTTAATAAACGTAAGCTTGTCCACATTGACTGCGGCCTGTGATAATGCTCTCTGCCGTGCTAAACACACGTTCACACTATACACTGGCTGCAGGGCAGGTCAGCACCTCCAAGGCTGACAAAGCTTTTCCACATTTTGGCCATTCTAACCCTGCCTTCTCAGGTACTGGTGGTGCCCCAGCTGCGTTGGCGACCTCTTCCTCCTCCTCTGCCTTCGCCTTGTGCTTCCACTGTGCCCCCGCTGTCAGGTGGGAATGCTATCATCAGCATGCGCTTGTAGTCGCGCATCTTCCGATCAGTAACAGATCTTTTCACTAAATTTAGTTCCCTGTCAGCAATGCAGAGCAGGGGTTCATTCACGGCAAAAGGGGGTTCATGTCACCCAGCAATAGAACAGAGGATTTTGATTGATTTAGGCCCCTGTCACCCAGGCACAACAGGGGTTCATTCACAGCAAAAGGGGGTTCATGTCACCCAGCAATAGAACAGAGGATTTTGAGAGATTTAGGCCCCTGTCAGCAATGCAGAGCAGGGGTTCATTCACGGCAAAAGGGGGTTCTTGTCACCCAGCAATACAACAGAGGATTTTGAGAGATTTAGGCCCCTGTCACCCAGGCACAGCAGGGTTTTGTATATGCCAAAAATGGTAAAATGTCACCCGAGAATTGAAATTTTTTTCAATTTAGGGCACTAAAATTGGCACTTTTTTTTAGAAATAAAATGGCTCTAAAATAGTCCTTGAAAAGGCTAGAGGGATGTAAAAGGCAGTAAAATGTGCTTAAGAGCATGGCAACTGCAAACAAATGTGGATAGGGAAATAACTTAAAATGAAATAAAATAACTTAAAATTACAAATTATTAACCTGCAACTCAGAAAAGGAGCTGGATATGGAGTCGGTGGTTGAGGAGGCGGTAAATGTGGTGTTGTAGGTGGAGGCAGCAATGGAGGAGGAGGAGGTAGCCAACAATGTTTTTTTATTTTTTTTATTGGGGTAGGTAGCCCCCAAAATATTGGGACAAATAAAAAAAAAAAAAGAATCATTGCACTTGACTTGAGTACAAGAATGTATGTTTAATGGTGGTATAAATGTCTATTCTGCACAAGGTACAGACAAGTCTTGTGGGATCCAAGCCTGGTTCATTTTTATGAACGTGAGCTTGTCCACGTTGACTGTGGACAGGCGGCTGCGTCTGTCTGTAATGATGCCTCCTGTCGTGCTAAATACACGTTCAGAGAGTACACTGGCTGGAGGGCAGGCCAGCACCTCCAAGCCATACAGGGCAAGCTCTGGGCATGTGGACAAATTGGAGACCCAGAAGTTGAATGGGGCAGAACCATCAGTCAGTACGTGTAGTCGTGTGCACAGGTACTGTTCCACCATGTTGTTCAAATCCTGCCTCCTGCTAACACGCTCCATATCAGCAGTTGGGGCCGGTTGTTGCGGCGAGGTGACAAAGCTTTTCCACATGTCGGCCATGCTAACCCTGCCTTCTGAGGTGCTGGCGCTGACACAGCTGCGTTGGCGACCTCTTCCTCCTCCCCTGCCTTCGCCTTGTGCTTCTGTCACGACCCATGGTCATGGTCGTGACTCTTAGAGTCCGCTTGCAGTTGTCAGCGGTCGTTTGGTTGTTCACCGCAGCTGTGAGTGTTTTGCCTCACGTGTGGTTGCCGCTGGCAACATGGTGTTCTTGGCAGTGTAGCAGCCTGAGCTTGTTGCTGGGCTGCTCACTGTCTATGCATGCGGTTGCCTATGGCAATTTGTGTTTATATGTTGCCTCACGTGTGGTTGCCGCTGGCAACATGATTGGTGCTTGGCAGTATAGCAGTCTGAGCTGTTGCTAGGCAGCCTGCTGTCAAGTGCATGCGGTTACACCTGGTTGGGTGTGTGTGTACGTATGCACTTTGTAGTTCTGTCTATGCACTTTGTACAGGGAGTGCAGAATTATTAGGCAAGTTGTATTTTTGAGGATTAATTTTATTATTGAACAACAACCATGTTCTCAATGAACCCAAAAAACTCATTAATATCAAAGCTGAATATTTTTGGAAGTAGTTTTTAGTTTGTTTTTAGTTTTAGCTATTTTAGGGGGATATCTGTGTGTGCATGTGACTATTACTGTGCATAATTATTAGGCAACTTAACAAAAAACAAATATATACCCATTTCAATTATTTATTTTTACCAGTGAAACCAATATAACATCTCAACATTCACAAATATACAGTACATTTCTGACATTCAAAAACAAAACAAAAACAAATCAGTGACCAATATAGCCACCTTTCTTTGCAAGGACACTCAAAAGCCTGCCATCCATGGATTCTGTCAGTGTTTTGATCTGTTCACCATCAACATTGCATGCAGCAGCAACCACAGCCTCCCAGACACTGTTCACAGAGGTGTACTGTTTTCCTTGTAAATCTCACATTTGATGATGGACCACAGGTTCTCAATGGGGTTCAGATCAGGTGAACAAGGAGGCCATGTCATTAGATTTTCTTCTTTTATACCCTTTCTTGCCAGCCACGCTGTGGAGTACTTGGACGCGTGTGATGGAGCATTGTCCTGCATGAAAATCATGTTTTTCTTGAAGGATGCAGACTTCTTCCTGTACCACTGCTTGAAGAAGGTGTCTTCCAGAAACTGGCAGTAGGACTGGGAGTTGAGCTTGACTCCATCCTCAACCCGAAAAGGCCCCACAAGCTCATCTTTGATGATACCAGCCCAAACCAGTACTCCACCTCCACCTTGCTGGCGTCTGAGTCGGACTGGAGCTCTCTGCCCTTTACCAATCCAGCCACGGGCCCATCCATCTGGCCCATCAAGACTCACCCTCATTTCATCAGTCCATAAAACCTTAGAAAAATCAGTCTTGAGATATTTCTTGGCCCAGTCTTGACGTTTCAGCTTGTGTGTCTTGTTCAGTGGTGGTCGTCTTTCAGCCTTTCTTACCTTGGCCATGTCTCTGAGTATTGCACACCTTGTGCTTTTGGGCACTCCAGTGATGTTGCAGCTCTGAAATATGGCCAAACTGGTGGCAAGTGGCATCTTGGCAGCTGCACGCTTGACTTTTCTCAGTTCATGGGCAGTTATTTTGCGCCTTGGTTTTTCCAAACGCTTCTTGCGACCCTGTTGACTATTTTGAATGAAACGCTTGATTGTTCGATGATCACGCTTCAGAAGCTTTGCAATTTTAAGAGTGCTGCATCCCTCTGCAAGATATCTCACTATTTTTGACTTTTCTGAGCCTGTCAAGTCCTTCTTTTGACCCATTTTGCCAAAGGAAAGGAAGTTGCCTAATAATTATGCACACCTAATATAGGGTGTTGATGTCATTAGACCACACCCCTTCTCATTACAGAGATGCACATCACCTAATATGCTTAATTGGTAGTAGGCTTTCGAGCCTATACATCTTGGAGTAAGACAACATGCATAAAGAGGATGATGTGGTCAAAATACTCATTTGCCTAATAATTCTGCACGCAGTGTATGTCTGTTTGTTGTGCACGAGATTATGTTTGTATGCACGGTGACACCTCCCTTCACTTGTGATTGTCCGCGGCAACTTCTGGTGTTATGTGCATGTGGTGGCAGTGTCTTGGCCTGCTGGCTGTTCCACAGGACATGGTTGCCACGCATGCCGTTGCCGGCGGTAACAGGTGAGTGTGTTGGTGTGCGTTTCCCTTTAAGTGGCTGTCTTTCCTTCCCTGGTGTGAGAAGGGTTAATTCCCTTCTGTGTGTGAACACTGGGTGTGTCTGAGTATGGGTGTGGCTACTTTGGGCTATAAAGCCTCAGTTGAGACCTGAGATGTCTGAGGGGTACTCCAGCCTTGTTTGTAAGCTGGAGGCACCCTCCTGGTTTCTTATACCATCTGCCAGTGAGGGCCACCCTTGTGGTCATAAAACTTATGTTTAGACATGGATCATCTTAAGTTATGTTATGTCTAGTGCTGTCTCTTTATGTTTATTGCAGCGTATGGTTCCTGGGTTCCTGTGTGATGTTTGGTGTGTGCTGTGTCCGTCTATGTTGTTGTGGACTGCAGCACTTGTGCACGGGTTCCAGGCTGTGTGTCTGTGATACTAGTTTCAACTACCTGCCATTACCATATGTCTGTATATGTTCCCCTTCTCCTTTATAGCTTGGCTAGTGAGACTCCTGTTGCGCTGTGTCGAGGAGGAACAGGCCGTCTCACCCTTCTCCTAGTCCAGGGCCACCCTGAGGGCTAGTAGGAATTTCAGGTTCCAGTGTATGAGCCCTCCCACCATCAGGGTCGGCTCATACGGCTAGGAGACAGGGTCAGAATTAGGGATGTGATAAGAGGTGACCAGCTCCCTGATTCCTGTCCTGGCCTAACAGCTATACTGGAGAGAGACTTCGCCCGGCTGAGGGTTTCCCCCATTCTCAGCCGTGACAGTATGACCACAAGGGTGGCCCTCACTGGCAGATGGTATAAGAAACCAGGAGGGTGCCTCCAGCTTAGGCTACTTTCACACTAGCGTTCGGGTGTTCGCTCGTGCGCTCCGTTTGAAGGGGCTCACGAGCGGCCCCGAACGCATCCATCTGGCCCCAATGCATTCTCAGTGGAGGCGGATACACTGAGAATGCATCCGCCTGCAAGCGCTCAGCCTCCGCTCTGCTCAGTGAGCGGACACCTGAACGCTGCTTGCAGCGTTCGGGTGTCCGCCTGGCCGTGCGGAGGCGAGCGGATCCGTCCTGACTTACAATGTAAGTCAATAGGGACGGATCCGCTTGAAGATGACACCATATGGCTCAATCTTCAAGCGGATACGTTCCCCATTGACTTACAATGTAAAGTCTGAACGGATCCGCTCAGGCTACTTTCATACTTAGAAAATTTTCTAAGTTTTAATGCAGACGGATCCGTTCTGAACGGATGCGAACGTCTGCATTATCGGAGCAGATCCGTCTGATGAAACATCAGACGGATCCGCTCTGAACGCTAGTGTGAAAGTAGCCTTACAAACAAGGCTGGAGTACCCCTCAGACATCTCAGGTCTCAACTGAGGCTTTATAGCCCAAAGTAGCCACACCCATACTCAGACACACCCAGTGTTCACACACAGAAGGGAATTAACCCTTCTCACACCAGGGAAGGGAAGACAGCCACTTAAAGGGAAACGCCCACCAACACACTCACCTGTTACCGCCGGCAACGGCATGCGTGGCGACCATGTCCTGTGGAACAGCCAGCAGGCCGAGACACTGCCACCACATGCACATAACACCAGAAGTTGCCGCGGAAAACCACAAGTGAAGGGAGGTGTCACCGCGCATACAAACATAATCTCGTGCACAACAAACAGACATACAAAGTGCATAGACAGAACTACAAAGTGCATACGTACACACACACCCAACCAGGTGTAACCGCATGCACTTGACAGCAGGCTGCCTAGCAATAGCTCAGACTGCTATACTGCCAAGCACCAATCATGTTGCCAGCGGCAACCACACGTGAGGCAACATATAAACACAAATTGCCATAGGCAACCGCATACATAGACAGTGAGCAGCCCAGCAACAAGCTCAGGCTGCTACACTGCCAAGAACACCATGTTGCCAGCGGCAACCGTACGTGAGGCAAAACACTCACAGCTGCGGTGAACAACCAAACGACCGCTGACAACTGCAAGCGGACTCTAAGAGTCACGACCATGACCATGGGTCGTGACAGCTTCCACTTGTCCCCCGGCGTCAGTCGGGAATGCTCTCAGGAGCGCGTCTACCAGCGTGTGCCTGTAGTCGTGCATCTTCCGATCACGCTCCAGTCAGGGAATTAAGGACGGCACATTGTCTTTGTAGCGGGGATCCAGCAGGGTGGCCACCCAGTAGTCGGCACACGTTAAAATGTGGGCAACTCTGCAGTCGTTGCGCAGGCACTGCAGCTTGTAGTCGCTCATGTGTGCCAGGCTGCCCAGAGGTAAGGACAAGCTGTCCTCTGTGGGAGGCATATCGTCTGCGTCCTCAGTATCCCCCCAGCCACGCACCAGTGATGGGCCCGAGCTGCGTTGGATGCCACCCCGCTGTGAACATGCTTCATCCCCATCCTCCTCCTCCTCGTCCTCCAGTAGTGGGCCTTGGCTGGCCAAATTTGTACCTGGCCTCTGCTGTTGCAAAAATCCTCTTTCTGAGCCACTTCTAAATTACTGGCCTGAAAGTGTTAGAGATGACCCCTCTTCCTCCTCCTCTTCCTGGGCCACATCCTCTTCCATCATCACCCTAAGTGTTTTCTCAAGGAGACATAGAAGTGGAATTGTAACGCTGATAACGGCGTCATCGCCACTGGCCATGTTGGTGGAGTACTTGAAACAGCGCAACAGGGCACACAGGTCTCGCATGGAGGCCCAGTCATTGGTGGTGAAGTGGTGCTGTTCCGCAGTGCGACCCACCCGTGCGTGCTGCAGCTGAAACTCCACTATGGCCTGCTGCTGTTCGCACAGTCTCTCCAGCATGTGCAAGGTGGAGTTCAACCTGGTGGGCACGTCGCATATGAGGCGGTGAGTGGGAAGGCCGAAGTTATGCTGTAGAGCAGACAGCCGAGCGGCGGCAGGATGAGAACGCCGGAAGCGCGCACAGACGGCCCGCACTTTATGCAGCAGCTCTGACATGTCGGGGTAGTTGTGAATGAATTTCTGCACCACCAAATTCTGCACATGCGCCAGGCAAGGGATGTGCGTCAAACCGGCTATTCCCAGAGTTGCAACGAGATTTCGCCTATTATCGCACACTACCAGGCCGGGCTTGAGGCTCACTGGCAGCAACCACTCATCGGTCTGTTGTTCTATACCCCGTCACAACTCCTGCGCGGTGTGGGGCCTGTCCCCCAAACACATCAGTTTCAGAATGGCCTCCTGACGTTTACCCCTGGTTGAGCTGAAGTTGGTGGTGAAGGTCTGTTGCTGACCGGATTAGGAGGTGGCAGAAGAGGAGGAGGAAGCCGAGTAGGAAGAGGAGGCAACAGGAGGCAAAGAATGATGCCCTGCGATCCTTGGCGGCAGAAGGACGTGCGCCAAACAGCTCTCCGCCTGGGGCCCAGCCGCCACTACATTTATTCAGTGTGCAGTTAGGGAGATAGCGTCCCTGGCAGTGCTTACTGGTCCACGTATCTGTGGTTAGGTGGACCTTGCCACAGATGGCGTTGCGCAGTGCACACTTGATTTTATCCGATACTTGGTTGTGCAGGGAGTGCACGGCTCTCCTGGAGAAGTAGTGGCGGCTGGGAACAACGTACTGTGGGACAGCAAGCGACATGAGCTGATTGAAGCTCTCTGTCTCCATCAGCCTGAATGACAGCATTTCAAAGGCCAGCAGTTTAGAAATGCTGGCATTCAGGGCCAGGGATCGAGGGTGGCTAGGTGGGAATTTACGCTTTCTCTCAAAGGTTTTTGAGATGGACAGCTGAACGCTGCCGTGTGACATGGTGGAGATGCTTGGTGACGGAGGTGGTGTTGTTGGTGGCACATCCTCTGTTTGCTGGGCGGCAGGTGCCAACGTTCCTTCAGAGGCGGAGGAAGAGGCCGAGGCAGCAGCAGATGAGGGAGCAGGAGGGGCCTGAGCCCTTTCTTGGTTTTGAAGGTGCTTACTCCACTGCAGCCCGTGTCTCGCATGTAGATGCCTGGTCATGCAGGTTGTGCTAAGGTTCAGAACGTTAATGCCTCGCTTCAGGCTCTGATGGCACAGCGTGCAAACCACTCGGGTCTTGTCGTCAGCACATTGTGTGAAGAAGTGCCATGCCAGGGAACTCCTTGAAGCTGCCTTTGGTGTGCTCGGTCCCTGTTGACAGTGGCCAGTAGCAGGCGAACTGTTTTGGTGACGGCTGCTCTGCTTTTGTACCCTGCTCCCGCTTTTGCTACGCTGTTGGCTCGGTCTCACCACTGCCTCTTCCTCCGAACTCTGAAAGTCAGTGGCACGACCTTCATTCCATGTGGGGTCTAGGACCTCATCGTCCCCTGCATCGTCTTCCACCCAGTCTTCCTCCCTGACCTCCTTTTCGGTCTGCACACTGCAGAAAGACGCAGCAGTTGGCACCTGTGTTTCGTCATCATCAGAGACGTGCTGAGGTGGTATTCCCATGTCCTCATCAGGAAACATAAGTGGTTGTGCGTCAGTGCATTCTATGTCTTCCACCCCTGGGGAATGGCTAGGTGGATGCCCTTGGGAAACCCTGCCAGCAGAGTCTTCAAACAGCATAAGAGACTGCTGCATGACTTGAGGCTCAGACAGGTTCCCCGATATGCACAGGGGTGATGTGACAGACTGATGGGCATGAGTTTCAGGCGCCACCTGTGCGCTTTCTGCAGAAGACTGGGTGGGAGATAATGTGAACGTGCTGGATCCACTGTCGGCCACCCAATTGACTAGCGCCTGTACTTGCTCAGTCCTTACCATCCTTAGAACGACATTATGCCCGACCAAATATCGCTGTAGATTCTGGCGTCTACTGGGATCTAAAGTAGTAGGTTCAGTAGGACGTGTAGCTGTGGCAGAACGGCCACATCCTCTGTGGCAGAATGGCCACGTCCTCTCCCTGCACCAGAGGCTCCACCAACACCACCACCACGACCATGACCGCGTCCCTTATTAGATGTTTGCCTCATAGTTAGCGTTTACAAAGCAAAGTAAAAAGTGGTTAAGTATGTTAATAATAATTAACCGCCAATATAAACCCTGATGTAGGGTATTGCACTCTATTATTATTTTTTAAACTCTATATGACAGCTGTAACGGTCGCGTACACACACACACAGGGGGGAGGGAAGTGACCACTGCGCTCCACCCTTACCCCTGGCCCTGCCTACTTGCCTCGCGAGTCCTAATGACAGGGGACAACTGGACGGCAATCCCTAACTTGGAATAAGTGCAGGGATGACAGACAGACAAACAACAGGACGTGAACGGACCGAGTCAATACCAGGAAAGCTACAAAGTACAAATGGAGCAAGCAGAGAATTGTCAGGAGAAGCCGGGGTCATAAATACCAGGAGAGACGTGAAGTACCAAAGGAGTCAGCAGAGGATCGTCAGGAGGAGGCCGGGGTCAGAATACCAGGAGAGCAGCAAAGTACACAAGGAGCAGGCAGAGGATCGTCAGGAATTCAGCAGGAGGTAAGTACGCCAGGAAAGACTAAATCACAGGTTGAACCTAAATTAACAGGCAACCTGTGGCCAGCAGGCTGCCTGTATTTATAGTGGGAAGTGAGGGTCATGTGACGTGGCCAGCGTCACATGACCGACAGACCAACCAGTCGAGCACCGAGTGATCAGCTCGGCGCTCAAGGCAGACTTAGGAGCAGGGAGCCACCCAGCTAGTAAAGCCGCCCTGGGAACGAGGTAAAACACAGATCCTCGTTCCCGAAGCTAAGCAGCAGGTCTGCGGCTAATGGGGGAGCGAGTGCACCTTCGGAACCCCGTTACAACAGCGGTATTTGTGGCCTAAATGTGACACTCACTTATGCACGTCTTATCTCAGATGTGCAGTATATCAGAGGTTTTTTTTTACCCCAGTAACCAAGAAGCCGTATTTCTGGCCTAAATATGACAGTCACTGATGCTTGTCTAATCCCAGATGTGCAGTATATTAGAGGCTTTTTTCACCCCAGTAACCAAAAAGCCGTATTTCTGGCCTAAATGTGACAGTCACTTATGTACGTCTAATCCCAGATGTGCAGTAATTCAGAGGCTTTTTTCACCCCAGTAACCAAAAAGCCGTATTTCTGGCCTAAATGTGGCAGTCACTTATCCTTGTCTAATCCCAGATGTGCAGTATATTAGAGGGTTATTTCACCCTAACCAAAAAGCTGTATTTCTGTCCTAAATGTGACAGTCACTTATGCACGTGTAATCCCAGATGTGCAGTATATTAGAGGGTTTTTTCACCCTAACCAAAAAACGGTATTTCTGTCCTAAATATGACAGTCACTTATGCACGTGTAATCCCAGATGTGCAGTATATGAGAAGATTTTTTCACCCCAGTATGCCAAAGCCGTATTTATGGCCTAAATGTGACAGTCACTTATGCTTGTCTAATCCCAGATGTGCAGTATATTAGAGGGTTTTTACCCTCTAACCAAAAAGCTGTATTTCTGTCCTAAATGTGACAGTGATTTATGCACGTGTAATCCCAGATGTGCAGTATATTAGAGGGTTTTTTCACCCTAACCAAAGAGCTGTATTTCTGTCCTAAATGTGACAGTCACTTATGCTTGTCTAATCCCAGATGTGCAGTATATCAGAGGCTTTTTTCACCCCAGTATGCCAAAACCGTATTTATGGCCTAAATGTGACAGTCACTTATGCACGTGTAATCCCAGATGTGCAATATATTAGAGGGTTTTTTCACCCCAGTATGCCAAAGCTGTATTTCTGGACTTGCAGATAGCCTATGCTGGTGCACTATTGTTGCATAAAATGGCTGCCGATCATGTATTGATATTGACTAACTGAAGAAAAAAAAGTTTGTTTTCAGCAGTAGTTGGCTCAGGGCAGGCTTAAAAAAATTGTGCACTGCACCCACAAAATACTTTTTCTGTAGATCGCTGAGTACATAAACCAGTTCTTGATAAGATTTCTCCCTGATCTCTCCCTCACAGCAGCTGCAGCCTCTCCCTACACTAATCCGAGCAGAGTTACGGGCGGCGCTACGTGACTCCAGCTTAAATAGTGGCTGGGTCACATGCAGCAGTTTGCCAATCACAGCCATGCCAATAGTAAGCATGGCTGTGATGGCCTTTTGGGGCAAGTAGTATGACGCTTGTTGATTGGCTGCTTTGCAGCCTTTCAAAAAGCGCCATAAAAATCACTGAACCCGAACTTTTACGTAAATGTTCAAGTTCCGGTCCGGATGCCGAAAACCCTAAAGTTCGGTACGAACCCGAACTTTACAGCTCGGGTTCGCTCAACTCTAATCTTATTATGTTATTTACAATGGCAGGTGTTAGATTAAGGGAACAGGGCTGTATATGAGGGTTCTAATAAAAGGTGATTGCTGCGGTGTGAGGTATGCTGGATTAGTAAATTAGTACCTGTTGGTTTAAATAAAGTATGCAACATTGGAGTATTATTGTGACACCTTCAGATTGAGTTTATGTATTTTCATATCCTTTTTGTAAAATAATGTGACTAATATTTTTTTTTTTGTTTTGTATATATGCACCTGTATCAAGTATTTAAACCCATGTAAAGCCCTCATCATTACGCATAATTAGGGGAGGGGTGTCCCACAAAACGTTGTGCAGGATGAGGATACACTTAGGGTCTGCACCTCTGTGAACGCTATATGTACAACTGTATCCCTCTGCGGAAAATTTGTATATGAAAAATAAAGAAGAAGGTATAATTGTATAATTGTACTAGATGACCAGTGAGGTGTATTATTTCTACTCATCTACAGCATTTACTATATGGTTCACAGCTGCACATGTTTTTGAGTGGCCAGAGGTGATACATGTCCCCAGGGGGTGGGTAACATGGAATTCTATGCATTTTATCAATACTTCCCCCCCATCCATTAGAGGGCATACTTTCCCATCTAATCACTTCTCTGTGCCCAATGTCTACTTGTCAGAACCAGTAATAGGAGGCTAAAGTTACTAGAATGGATCTGTCCTGTGCACAGCATGGAGTGGGTGTGGCTACAAAGGTCCTGGCAGGAAAAACTCTGCACACATTTCCTCAGCTGTGTGTACCAGTGTCTGCATTATTTGCACAGATGTTACAGTTCTGTGAGCAGATAACATGCATGTTTTGTACACAGAGCACAACTGCGCTGCCAGGACCTGTCAGTTACTAAGGGACCTCACAGGCTCCTGCTTCTAATGGCAGCATTTGGACTGTTAGGCTAGTTTCACACTAGCGTTAAAGAGATTTGTCCTGCTGTTCCGGCATATTTGTTAGGTCGTGGCCGGACCTCCGCTGGTCCATTGTAGTTTATGGGGCCGCCGATCATACAGGTAGTGTCAAGCAATGCCAGATGCAGAGAGTTTGCTGATTCAGTGTGAAACTAACCTTAGATGCACCAGAAGGTGGCATAACAAGATGGAGTAGAAAAAGTGCGAACAGTCCGAACAATATAGTAGTTTTACAATAAAAACCAGAGCAAGCAGGGCCCCTTTGTAGTGTTGCATGGCACAGGGGGAGAACACTGGAAATGGGTGTACAGGATGTATTTTCTTGGCTTTTATGGTTTCTAGCTTCTCCATAACACCTTATTTAATAACACCTGGTCACAAATAAGGCCTTTGCCAAAGTATGAACAAACTATTAGTGTGAAATAACACTAAGTTGTTCAGAGCTCGGGAATAAAGCCATCACTTCTTTATTCCAAATTATTAAAATTCACTCTGGTTGCATATTACATTGCTGTAAACAGATGTTACTCATGACATACAGAGTACAGGAGCTACAGCAGCAACAGATCATATACATATAAAATGACAGAATACAGCCCCACATAATAGTCAGGTACAGACCAGTGTGCCTCCGCCCTGACGTACGTTTCACTGTTCAGCTTCCTCAGGGGATGAGGAAGCTGAACAGTGAAACGTACATCAGGGCGGAGGCACACTGGTCTGTACCTGACTATTATGTGGGGCTGTATTCTGTCATTTTATATGTATATGATCTGTTGCTCTTACTCTCTATTTTTCCGGGTCTCATATGCACTATGCACTTTACTTATTGATGTGCCCAGTTAATTAGATGATCGATTTGAATGTCTTTTTATTACTAGCCCAACTATTGTATACATTTATTTACTACATGACCACTGTATCCTCCTTTTCTTTTTATGGTAATGCCGCTGTTGTGAATGATTTTATATGACATTCCATAGTAAATTAATAAAGTTTTGTTAATCTACATTTATTTGTATTTCTTTGTGGGGTATTTTGCTCTGATTGGTGAGCACATAGAATATGTAGCATATAAAACATTAATTACAAAAAAACAGATGCAACTTTTTTGCAATACACTACAATTCACACAGTTACCCCCTCAGAAAAATAAATATGCTATTGGTCTTGGAAAAAACTAATTAATTTGTAAAAAGAAGTTTTTTTATTATGCAAGGAGTACTGTAATACTGACTGAGAATAAAGTTATTATGTTATTTATTTGGATGTAATTCGCGTGAATAGCTCACTCCCCTTTTAATATGGAATAGGTGCTCTAGACTTGACTGGTCACCCAACTAGAGGACAATTGGTAAAAATAGAAAGAATGTAGAAGACTGGCACTCAAATTATGTGAATCACATGAAAAGATCACAATTTTTAGATGTGTGCTTCTAAAACGAAAACAATAAAAGTACAATACAAATACAATAAAATACTATGTTAAAAATGTTGTATTGAAAAACGATATATGACACTGATGCTTTAAATAGGGTCAGCTATAGGCATCACGGTTCCTGCTAATAGAAATGCATATCCATTGGTAAAAGATGCAGAAACAATGCGCCTACATAAGGACAAATAGATCACAATAAGTCTTCCAAAGAACATATAAATAGTCCCTTTGTTTACTGTGCAGAAGAAGGGAATCCAACAACTGTGGTAAAGGAGTCCTCCTCTGAATTCTGAGGGTATCTGATTGTGGACAGCAATATATTGCTATAGAAATGTCCAGGTTCGAACCTGAAAAGGGGTGATCCCTCCACAGAAAATGCACAGTGGACCTATATTAGTCCAATCATGCCAAGCATCAGTTCAATAGACGTAGTACAGATTTTTATCAACAAAACTGTTTTGGCCAGGTATGTTGGTAGTTAGAAAAAGGTGGTAGGCTAAGTGGCACTGGATGTCTTACCGGTGACGTCTCAGGACCGGTGGCACTTGGTTTCGCACCACAAGCTCCTACTCACCACACCACACATCTCTCCATTTCTTCGTCGGCGTCCTTGCTCACCACTGGTTGTCACATGGTTTCCGTCAGGGGTCGCGAGAGCGGCCTTTCAATTTGCGTATTCGAGTTGTTGATTAACACGAACCTGAGAATGTAGGACTTTGGAGCGCTCCAATTTTTATGTGCACTGGAGCAGAAATTCATCATTGCGGTTTAGTTGCGTTTTCTCAGTTTTTTTATCTTCATGTGCGTTTTCTGTATATTGTTTGCACAATACTATAATTAGACTGTGTAATGAAGGAAAAAGGTCTGCACCATTGCTATCTTTGAAAAAAGGAAAAAAGGTGCAAAAAACAGTGCAAAAAAAGAGTGAAAAGAATTAGGAAGTAGAGAACACCCCTATAGTGAATCATAAAACTCATAAGAATTGACAAAAGATATGATCTCATAAATCTTATAGGATATATATCCATTTAAGGAGTATTCTCAAATTTCGCTTTGATACATCGTGTGAAAGTGGAATTGTGCATAATATCGCCCAATCCCTCATCATTCATTCCATAGTTCGGGCATCCTATCATAAGGTAGTGTGGGGTATGTGTGCCTATCTCCAAGGAGGGATCACAGTGCCGATAACACGGCCAGACATGTGATTCCTAATTGGATGAGAGGCACACATCCCAATATTCAGAGAAAGCCGAAGATTTCCAACTCAGCGTTTAATCCCGCTGGGTTCATACTGCCAAAGTCGTAAATTCGTCTTGACTCAGCTCTGGACATTCTCTCGATGTGTTTTCCACCTCTCCAGTGTTTGTCTATCTTCTCCAAGGCCATAAAGATAAGTCCCTTAGGGTCTTGATTATGGACTTCTTTGAAGTGCTTCGAAAGTGAGTGTTTTAGATATCCTTTCTTGATATTAGATAAATGTTCGGATATCTTCACCTTCAAGGTTCTTTTTGTTTTCCCGATGTACTGTTTAGAACACGGGCATTGGATAAGATAGACAACACTAGTCGAATTACAGGTAAGGAAATGTTTAATCTCCCATAAAAAGGAGTTTTGCGTTGATTGTACCTTTTTTATACTCCTTGGGGCTTTGGTGGTTTTACAGCCTGCACATTGGCCACATCTGTAAAAACCTTTAAGATTTATCCAATTTGTTATTCCCAGAATTTTATTTGGTTTTGGTTTAATTGATGGGGCAGTTTTTATACCCAGATTAGGTGCTTTTGTGTACATAATCTGCTGTCTAACTGGTATTAGTGTGCCTATGGTCTTATCTTGTAACAGGTGATGCCAATGTCGCTTCACTATTTCTTCCACCCTCCTATGTTGTGTATTGTATGGGAGGATCAATCTAAATTGAGATTCTACCTGTCTTTTCTGTCCTGATTTTGATGTGAACATAGAACTCCTAGGCAGACTCCTCACATTCTCTAACGCTCTCTCTAACTTTGGGCTAGGATATTGTTTCGTCACAAACTTGTTTTTCAAGATCAAAGCCTCCGCTTCAAGCTGGGAATCTTCGGTAAAGTTACGTTTTAGCTGGCGGAACTGTCCGAACGGGGCATTCAACAGCCAATTCGGCAGGTGACAGCTAGAGTGCAGGATAAAAGAGTTCCTGGCTGTCGGTTTTTGATAGGTTTTACATATATACCTATTTTCTTTTTTCATAATTGACAGATCTAAGAACTCTGTTTCTACTGAATTTATATTAGCAGTAAAAACCAGGTTAAGGTCATTCATATTCAATCTGGCTATAAAGGATCGTAGAGCCTCTTCTTTTCCCTTCCAAATCAAAATAACGTCGTCTATGTATCTAAGCCAGAGCACCAGGTCGCCCCCCCCCCCGATATGGGTCAATGCACACCTGCTCCCACTGGGCCAGGAACAAATTAGCATAACTGGGAGCTTCAAAAGAATGACAATATAACTATTCGCCCTGCGGATAAAGGGGGCGCTATTGTGATTTTAGAAGCAACCCAATATCTACAGGAATGTGTGAGACAACTCTCCGATGATACAACTTATAAGAAATTAGAATGTGATCCTACTTTGATTTTTTCTGAGAAATTACGCAAATATTGTCACAACGGATCCCAGTTAGGCATCCTGTCCAAACAGGAGGTCAACTTTATTGTGGGGACGCCTGGAAGGCTCCCTGTCTTCTATTGCCTTCCCAAGGTACACAGGACCTGGGGAGTCCTCCAGGCCGTCCCATAATATCAGGGATAGGCTCCTTAACAGCTAATCTATCTAGATATATAGATACTTGGTTGCAACCCTTAGTCAAAACTACATCATCTTATCTGAGAGATACTACTCAGATTATCCACATATTGGAAGGACTAAGAGCAGACCCTGATTGGATAATGGCAACTTTGGATATCCAATCGCTCTATACAGTGATAGGTCACGAACAGGGTATTTTAGCCCTAAAGGGACAATTAGAAAAAAATAAGACGATGAGAGCAGAACAAATCGATTTTATCCTAGAAGGAATATGACATATTTTACAACACAATTATTTTTATTTTGAAGGCATTTTTTACCTGCAGGTTAAAGGGACTGCCATGGGCACCAGGTTCGCCCCCAGTTATGCTAACTTGTTACTGGCCCAGTGGGAGCAGGTGTGCATTGACCCATATTGAGGGGGGGGGGGGGGGCGACTTGGTGCTCTGGCTTAGATACATAGACGACGTTATTTTGATTTGGAAGGGAAAAGAAGAGGCGTAGAGGCTCTTTATAGCCTCTTTATGGCTTCCTTTATAGCCAGATTGAATATGAATGACTTTAACCTGGTTTTTACTGCTAATATAAATTCAGCAGAAACAGAGTTCTTAGATCTGTCAATTATGAAAAAAGAAAATAGGTATATATGTAAAACCTATCAAAAACCGACAGCCAGGAACTCTTTTATCCTGCACTCTAGCTGTCACCTGCCGAATTGGCTGTTGAATGTCCCGTTCGGACAGTTCCACCAGCTAAAACGTAACTTTACCGAAGATTCCCAGCTTGAAGCGGAGGCTTCGATCTTGAAAAACAAGTTTGTGACGAAACAATATCCTAGCCCAACGTTAGAGAGAGCATTAGAGAATGTGAGGAGTCTGCCTAGGAGTTCTATGTTCACATCAAAATCAGGACAGAAAACACAGGTAGAATCTCAATTTAGATTGATCCTCCCATACAATACACAACATAGGGGGGTGGAAGAAATAGTGAAGCGACATTGGCATCACCTGTTACAAGATAAGACCATAGGCACACTAATACCAGTTAGAACGCACACAAAAGCACCTAATCTGGGTATAAAAATGCCCCATCAATTAAACCAAAACCAAATAAAACTCTGGGAATAACAAATTGGATAAATCTTAAAGGTTTTTACAGATGTGGCCAATGTGCAGGCTGTAAAACCACCAAAGCCCCAAGGAGTATAAAAAAGGTACAATCAACGCAAAACTCCTTTTTCTGGGAGATTAAACATTTCCTTACCTGTAATTCGACTAGTGTTGTCTATCTTATCCAATGCCCGTGTTCTAAACAGTACATCGGGAGAACAAAAAGAACCTTGAAGGTGAGGATATCCAAACATTTATCTAATATCAAGAAAGAATATCTAAAACACTCACTTTCGAAGTACTTCAAAGAAGTCCATAATCAAGACCCTAAGGGACTTATCTTTATGGCCTTGGAGAAGATAGACAAACACTCGAGAGGTGGAAAACACATCGAGAGAATGGGTGTTCCATACTTCCTAATTCTTTTCAAATTTTTTTTGCACAGTTTTTTGCCTCTTTTTTACTTTTTTCAAAGATAGCAATGTTGCAGGCCTTTTTCCTTCATTACACAGTCTAATTATAGTATTGTGCAAACAATATACAGAAAACGCACATCAAGATAAAAAAATGCAGAGAAAACGCAACTTAACCGCAATGATGAATTTCTGCTCCAGTCCTGCTTTTGATAACTACCGGAGGGGATATAAAAGGATATGACGGATTAATGGGGGTTGAGCCACTGAGGAAGGGGAAGGAGATCCCCGAAACGCATCTGGCGTGACCCACCCCTGCATCTTTATTACCTGGATACATTAATATTCTTGGATTGACTGAGCACATAAAAATTGGAGCGCTCCAAAGTCCTACATTCTCAGGTTTGTGTTAATCAACAACTCGAATACGCAAATTGAAAGGCCGCTCTCGCGACCCCTGATGGAAACCACGTGACAACCAGTGGTGAGCAAGGACGCCAACGAGGAAACGGAGAGATGCGTGGTGTGGTGAGTAGGAGCTTGCAGTACGAAACCAAGTGCCACCGGTCCTGAGACGTCACCGGTAAGACATCCAGTACCACTTAGCCTACCACCTTTTTCTACCTACCAACAACATACCTGGCCAAAACAGTTTTGATAAAATCTGTACTACGCCTATTGAACTGATGCTTGGCATGATTGGACTAATATAGGTCCACTGTGCGTTTTCTGTGGAGGGATCACCCCTTTTCAGGTTTGAACCTGGACATTTCTATAGCAATATATTGTTATCCACATTCAGATACCCTCAGAATTCAGAGTAGGACTCCTTTACCACAGTTGTTGGATTCCCTTCTGCTGCACAGTAAACAAAGGGACTATTTATACAGTATGTTATTTGGAAGACTAATTGTGATCTATTTGTCCTTATGTAGGCGCCTTGTTTCTACATCTTTTACCAATGGATATGCATTTCTATTAGCAGGAACCGTGATGCCTATAGCTGACCCTATTGAAAGCATCAGTGTCATATAGTTTTTCAATACAACATTTTTAACATAGTATTTTATTGTATTTGTATTGTACTTTTATTGTTTTCGTTTTAGAAGCACACATCTAATAAATTGTAAATTTTTCATGTGATTCACATAATTTGAGTGCAAGTCTTAAACATTATGTTATTTATACCTCACAGTGAATGCTATAAATATAAATCCACCCTAAAATCTTAAAATTGCTGTTTTTATCTCTCTGCCCCCTGAAAATAATAAAAGTTATTTAGTACATTTGTATGTACCCCAAAATGGTTCCTATAAAAACCTACAACTGGTCCTGCAAAATTCAAGGTCTCAGGCAGCTAAATTGAGCAATAAATTAAAAAAGTTATCACCACTGGAACAAGAAAGGAAGAGAAATGTCCTTAAAGGGTTGTCCAGCCTTTACTAAGTGATGGCCTACCTTTAGGATAGGACATCACTAGCTGATAACTAGAGATGTTCTTGCGGTTCGCCCGGCGGTCGTTTCGCAGCGAACTTTGCTCGTTCGCGATTCGCCGAACGGGCAAACATATGGCGATATTCTTTTGCATTGTGCAGAACTTTGACCCATGAAACATTCATCAGGTGGGACAGGACAGCCAATTGAGATCAGCACATGGACACACCCCCTACCCTATGAATAAACCCGATCTGGCCGTCATTTTACATTCAGTCTTTTGCCAGTGTAGGGAAAGGTTGCTGTGTGAAGCGGGGACAGACTGTTAGGGACACCAAATGCTAGCTAAAAGGGCCAAAAAAGTCCTTTTAAGGACTGGTATAGGTGTGCTATTGATAGACATACAGAGGGGTGTGATATACTTATAATATACTTTCTATATAGTGAATTTGTATTGTGCAGCAGTTGCGTGCGGTTCTGCTGCGATACCACAGCTATACAGAGGGACAAATGCTATTGGAACAACTAATTGCAACTGGTGTGATATACTAGTTGCCCCCCAAAAAATCTGATTGAGACAGGGGTGTGATATACCTATAATATATTTTCTATATAGTTCATTTGTATTGTGCAGCAGTTGTATGCGGTTCTGCTTCGATACTGCAGCTAAACAGAGGGAGAAACGCTATTGGAACAACTAATTGCAGCTGGTGTGATAACTAGTTCCCCCCCCAAAAAAACTGATTGAGGCAGGGGTGTGATATACCTATAATATACTTTCTATATAGTGCATTTTTATTGTGCAGCAGTTGTGTGCGGTTCGGTGGCCATTGGCACACCGCAATGGAAGGTCCCCTGAAGGAGATATTTCTCCTAGAAGGGCATCCCAGAGCTATATGGCCATGTTCAGAGGCAAGTGAATGTATCTCTGGCACACAGTGTTGGTGCCAAGATACATCTTACCACAGACACGTGGTCTAGCAAACACGGGCAGGGAAGGTACATAACTTTTACTGCCCACTGGGTGAACCTTCTGACGGCCGTCAAGCATGCAACCCGTGGCACCCGTGTGGATTTGGTGTTATCACCACTGATTGCATGCAGCCCTGCCTCTTCTTCTCCTCCAACTACTCCATCCCCTCCTTGGCTGACTCCTCCTTTTCCACTGCTACCGCCTCTTCCGCTGCACCCCCCCCAGCTCACCAGAACCTATTCGATGTGCCAGGTGAGATATTGCCATGCTGTGCTGCAGCTGTTGTGCCTGGAAACTAAGAGCCACACCAGTCCTGCACTCCTTTCAGCTCTGCGGTCACAGGCCGATCAGTGGCTAAACCCGCTCAATTTGACAGTTGGTAAAGTAGTGTGCGACAACAGTGTGCCAATCTGCTGAGCGCGCTGAAACAGTGCAAAATGAAACACGTGACACACGTCCTGTACTTAGTTGTGCAGCGATTCGTTGCCAAATACCCCGGGGTCCAAGATGTCTTGCGGCACGCCAGGAAAATCTCTGGCCATTTTAGAAGATCTTACACGCCCATGGCTAGCCTTGCTGACGTTCAGCGGCGACACCACTTGCCCGCCAGACGTCTTATTTGTGATTGCCTGATGTGCTGGAACTCCACCTTCTATATGCTTGATAGGCTGCTCCAGCAGAAACGTGCCGTTAACGACTACCTGTACGAACTCTGCGGAAGGACAGGTTCTGGGGAGCTTGTTTTTTTTTCACCGCGCCAGTGGCTGCTCTTGCGCGACACATGCAGACTTCTGCGGCTATTTGATGAGATCACCAAACTGGTGAGTCGTAGCCAGGGCGCCATCAGTGACATTGTACCTTACGCCTTCTTTCTGGAGCGTGCATTGCGTTGTGTCATTGATCAAGTCGTTGAGGAGCAGGAGCAGGAACATGAGGAAGTCGCAATGCTGAATGAATTCCCAGGGGGGGCTACTTCATCTGAGACAAGTAAGCAGGAGTCTGAAGAGGAGTCAGATGAGGATTGTGCCTGGGGGGATGAGGAGGGGGAGCAAGAAGAGCAGGCTTTAAACTTTTCTGGGATCCCTGGTGTTGTCCGTGGATGGGGGGAGGAGATCGAGGACTACATTCTCCTGGGCGATGAGCAGGAGCCAGGCCGCTCCACCATTTCCAATTTAGTGCCTTCATGCTCCAGTGTTTGAAAAGGGAGCCCCGTATAAAAAGCATAAAGGGCAAGTCTGTAAAGAATAAATCAAGGCAACTGGACGTACTGTAGATTTCTTGAAAATGTTTCATTCGTTCTTCCAACGAGCTTTCTCAATTCTGAGTGACTGTAAAATAATTCTCTGGGAATAAATATGTAACTGAATCAACATCTGGTAACTATACCCAGAATGGGGTCAGAGGTCTTTATACCCAGCATGGGGTCAAAGGTGTTGAATCAACACCTTTGACCCCATGCTGGGTATAATGACCTCTGACCCCATGCTGGGTATAATTACCAGATGTTGATTCGGTTACATATTTATTCCCAGAGAATTCTTGTACAGTCACTCAGAATTGAGAAAGCTCGTTGGAAGAACGAGTGAAACGTTTTCAAGAAATCTACAGTACGTCCAGTTGCCTTGATTTATTCTTTACAGACTTGCCCTTTATGCTTTTTATACGGGGCTCCCTTGGAAAAGCCAGAAAAGGGTCCAGTCCTCACCCGGAAATTTAATGTTAATGTTTCCGATGGCTAAACCCTTAGTGGAATCATGGGGTTCCATACCTAAGGTGGACATGGTGATAGCCAAACTGTCCAGGCACACTCTGGTTCCTGCAGACGATGGGTCTAGTCTGCAGGACCCTCTAGATAGGAGGGCAGAGTGCACCCTAAAAAGGAGTTACTCGGCGGCCGTAGCTTCGGCCTCTACCTCCATTGCGGCCACAGAGGTCTCTTCTTTCCTTAGAGCCAAGCTGAACCAAATCCAAACGGATGTAGACCAGAGTGTCTCCCGAGACGACATCCTGGCCGCTTTCAAATCCGTCAATCTGGCCATGGATTTCCTGTGCGACACCTCCCAGCTACAGCTGAAATTGGCAGCCAAAACAATGGCTCTGGTGTCAGCTGCTAGGAGACCTCTGTGGCTAAAGCCCTGGAATGCCGACAATGCTTCCAAATATAACCTCTGTGGGCTTCCTTTCGAACCAAACCGCTTATTCGGTTCAGAATTAGACTCCATTATGGAGGGTCTCTCGGATAAAAAGGGAAAAAGTCTCCCCCAACAGCCCTGTCGGGGCAGGGGTAGACAAGCTCGCGGGGGCCGACCAGGACAGCAGGCTGGACGTAGAGACTGGGGGGGGTGTCTAGAAAGTTCTCTAGACGCTCCCGTATACCCACCAGGGAGGCAAAGCCCTCCTGACTATGGGCCTCCCAGAGGCTCTTGGATAAACCCTGCTACCCCTGTCGTTACGCCTCTAGATTTTCCCGTACCCCTCCATCACCTCCCTGTAGGGGGGCGTCTTTTCTTTTTCAAACACGTATGGGCCCAGGAAGTCTCAGATCCCTGGGTCCAAAGCATAGTAGCTACGGGCTTTTCCATAGACCTCGTTTCTCTCCCCCCAGAAAAATTCATTGCCACGCGCAGTTTTTTGCCGGCCAGACAAAGGATCCTAGAGTCCTATATCCAGGACTACATTTCCAAGGGAGCCCTGGAGGAGGTACCGGCAGGGGAGAGGGGTCTAGGGATTTATTCTCCAGTATTCCCGGTACCTAAAAAGACAGGAGATCTCCGGATGATCATAGATCTGAGATTCCTCAATCGTTTCGTAAGGAGAACCAGGTTCCGTATGGAAACCATAAGGTCAGTCAGCCACCTCCTCAGTCCTGGGGACGTGATGGCTACTCTGGACCTCAAGGATGCTTACCTCCACATCCCGATCCATCCTTCCTCCCGGAAATTTCTCAGGATCCAGATTTCAGGAGTGCGCAGGCACTATCAATTTGCCACCCTCCCCTTCGGAATCTCATCTGCCCCCCTTATCTTCACCAAGGTGGTAGTATCGGTGGTAGCAGCTCTGAGACTCCAGGGACTGACCATTGTCCCTTACCTGGACGATTGGCTCCTTCTAGCCTCTTCAGTCCCTTTACTTTCCCATCATCTTCGTGTCGCAATTTCCTTTCTGCTCCGCTTAGGCTGGATTATCAACTGGCAGAAGTCGAACGTGAGCCCTTCAACTTCTATCCATTATCTAGGATTCGTAGTCGACTCTCTGGAGATGGACCTCCAGTTGACGCCAGAAAGAGGAGCACGGATTCAGGACCTGGCAAGGTTCCTTTACGTACCACGACGAGTCTCCATACGGACCCTCATGAAGATGTTGGGGCTCATGTCAGCGGCTGCGGATGCAGTCCCTTGGGCTTTATGGCACCTCCGACCTCTTCAGTCGGAGGTCTTAAACAAATGGAACGGCAGCCCGGCGGGGCTAGATTCCCGATGCTCCCTATCCAACCAAACCCGGAATTCCCTCAGATGGTGGTTCCATCTACCAGCAGGGAAGTCTATGACCCAACCAGTTTGGCTCATATTGACTACGGACGTGTCCCTAGTCTAGACTACTAGACTGCCCGATCCCCTGAGGACGCCATATCCATGGCGAAACATGTCGGGGGGCAGCATCTAGGTTTTTAGAACACAGTGGACCCTTCATGAGAGTGCTTGTTATAGAATAGCTAGTCCATAGTGCAGCAGGTGACTGCGTCGCCAACAAGGCAGCACAGCGAGAGACTGTACTGCCAATTGAATCAATCTAGGAGACAAGACAGGCAGCAGGCAGTTACCGCAGCACCTGCAGTACTATTAACGCTATAATACAGCGCCAATAGGCACCAAAACCAAGCAGCCTACTAACAATGTTGTGAATCACTGTAGCAAAATAGTGGACACATATATCCAATTCAGCATACTGAGAAGCAAGCAGCTAGCTGAATCTAGCTACAGTCACCATTGTCAAACGGCTGCCAGTTGGTTAACTGATTAATATATTTAGAAAAGCACTGCTCAGGTCCACCAGTGAAAGTTTTAAACTTATAATTGAAGTAGGCTAGCAATAAAAAGTTTTTTCACTAATTATTAAATATAATAAATAAAAGTTAATTTTTACTACAAACAAAATGAAAAAATTAAAAAGCGCACGTCAAGAGCAGGCAACCAATAGTCTTATGACTAAATGTAAAATACAACACCTTGTAGGCTGGGGCGCCCATTTAGACGGATCCCCAGTTCGGGGATCTTGGTCTCCTCAGGAGCGGCATCTTTCCTCAAATCTCTGCGAGATGCGTGCTATCCGGCTAGCCCTCCTTCACTTCGCCCCTCAGATTCGGGGCAAAGCTGTGAAAGTCCAGTCAGACAACATGACTGCCGTGCTTTACATAAACAGGCAGGGAGGCACAAGATCCTTACCCCTTCTTTCAGAAATTGGGGTAATTCTACGGTGGGCAGAGCTGAACCTATCCCATCTATCTGCCACTCATATTCGAGGCTCCTTCAACTTCATTGCGGATCGCCTAAGTCGCGGCTTACCGACCATGGAGTGGTCACTGCACCCGGAGATCTTCAAGCAGCTAGTCCTCAAATGGGGTATGCCAGAAGTGGATCTTATGGCAACCAGGTTCAATGCCAAGGTACAGAGGTTCTGTTCCCTATACAGGGATGACAACCCCCTGGTGATAGATGCTCTGACAATACCGTGGAGGTTCAGTCTGGCTTACATCTTCCCTCCCTTTTCCATGATTCCGAGGGTATTGATGAAAATCCATCAGGATCAGGCCTCGGTAATAGCCATCATACCATTTTGGCCCAGGAGCTCATTCAGATGAGTCGGGGACAATATTGGAAACTCCCCCCGGAGCAGACCCTGGTGTCGTGGGACACGCATCTCTGCCCAGATCTGCACAGATTCAACCTGACAGCCTGGAGGTTGATCAGTCCCTTCCCAGAGTGGATGGGCTCTCTGAGTCAGTCCTGAGAACTTTGTTGCATTCTAGAGCAGAGTCTACCAAAAAGGCCTACTCCCAGATCATGAGGATCTTCACCTCATGGTGTAGTTCCAACCAGGTGGCGTCTGCAGATCCGCCTCTCTCTGCGATCTTACAATTCCTCCAGGATGGGTTGGACAGAGGTCTCTCCCCTTCTACCCTGAAGGTCCAAGTTTTTGCCATCTCGGCCTGTCTCAACAGGCCATATTCTCGGGACCCGCTCATCAAACGCTTCCTTAAGGGAGCAGAAAGATTGAAGCCTACGATACTGAAACCTGTTCCCCAATGGGACTTATCAGTAGTTCTCAAGGGGTGAGCATCTCCCCCCTTTGAACTTTTGGAGGAGGCAAGCATTAAATTTCTAACACTCAAGGTGGTCTTTCTTCTGGCTATTACCTCAGCCAAAAGAATTTCGGAGCTACAAGCTTTCTCCGCTTTACACCCATACATCATTTTCTTACAGGACAGAGTCCTTCTAAAATTTCTACCTTATTTTAGACCTAAGGTTCCAACTTTTCAAAATATCAATCAGGTAATTTCTCTACCTGTATTATTCTCCGCCTCCTCCTCTGATGTTCCAGTCCGACATCCACTGGACATATCGAGATGCCTCCAGATCTATGTGGATAGATCCAGAGAATTCAGGATAGATGAGAACCTCTTCATCCTGTTTGCCGGTAAGTCTAAAGGCCGCAAGGCGTCTAAAACTACTATTAGTCGCTGGATCAAGGAAGCCATTAGGGACGCTTTCACCTCCCAATCCTTAGATCCTCCGGAGTTTGTGAGGGCCCATTCTACTAGGGCCGTAGCTACCTCTGTCGCGGAGAGAAGTCTTCTCCCCCTAGAGTTGATCTGTAAGGCGGCTTCCTGGAGCTCTGAATCAACCTTCATCTCTCATTATAGAATAGATGCTAAGGTAGCAGAGTTTTCGGCTTTTGGGCAGACAGTTCTTACTTCTGCCGGGCATGAGGACCCTCCCTAGGGGATTCTTCTTGCTATCTCCCCATCTGTGCTGCTGGTGGGACATAAGGGAATCGTTAATTTCTAACGATAATTTGTTTTCCCTTAGTCCCAACAGCAGCACACAAATTTTTCCGCCCTAAGTACCTTTTCTTGGTATAAACACGCTGGGCTGGGGGGCAAACCCCTCCCTTTAAGGGAGCTGGAGTTCTTCTATTGGTTATTCTTTGGGCTCATTAAAAATTCCGCCGGTCCTACCAGTCCACGGGGGGCAGTTAACCCCATCTGTGCTGCTGTTGGGACTAAGGGAAAACGAATTATCGTTAGAAATTAACCAATCAATACCACAGTCTATCAGGCTAGTGTCGATTAGTGCGAATCGTATTGATGAGTTCCAATGGGAAAAAATCCCAAATATGAATAGCAGCAATAATAGCAATGTCCTGAAATATGTCCAATACGATAAACTGCTGATTTTACACTCGAATGTTCTTATGTCCCACAAGGATAAAGTGTAAAGTGTGAACAAGCAAGGAGTAGCGGTGTCCCGCTAAATGCAAGTGCCAGCGGCTTCCCACTGGAATGTTAGCACTGCGTATTTCAAGATGCTGCCGGAATAATTTGAACAGTCTTACCGTGTCACTTTTCGTATCACAGATTCGCTCTGTAAGGTGGTCCTGTGTGTGAAGAGACCAATATTCTATGAGCGATATTCGTCCTGACTTCCCACGCTGGCAAATGTTTGGCACGTGCAGTCAGACCTTTACTATGGATTCAGGTCTTGTGTAGTGTTTTTCGGAACTGCCATTCGCGCGGCGGACAATTTTTCTGTACAAATCCGGCAAGATATTCCAGCTTTTCAAGTGGTCAACAAACTTGGGGGTTCTGTCCTAGCTAGACGCGTTTCGGGGTATCAAGTTACCCCTTCCTCAGTAGCTGTCAGTCCCCCATAGACTCCTTTCTTATATAGTGGGTAAGGTATTCCAAAAACCTGAAGTGCTATTTTAATATTGACTGTTGTTGTTTTATATAGCCACCATTATTCATTGAACTACATTGTATATGCTAATAAATTCTTTATGGTTCAGATATCCTGAGAGTGCCCAGTCCCTTTTGTTTCACTCAGTTTCTTTGTTGGAGTGGACAGGGTGAGTCCACTTTACTGAGTGCACCTCAACTGGTTATTAGTTACTCCTGTGCGTCACATTCACTATTTGCAAAAAAATAAATATCATTGGCACCCACACATCCCAAAACACACGTACTATTAAAATAACAAATATTTATTCCATACTGTGAATGCCATAATGTAGGCATAGCTTAGAGCTATTAGGGAATGCTGGGAGTTGTAGTTTTGCAACATCTGGAGGGCCGCCGTTTGGACATGCCTGCCATAACGGAAAAAAAAAAATTAAATGGCTATTTTTTCGTTGCTTTACCTCCCCAAAATTTTTAAGCAAAAGTGATCAAAAGGCATAGACACTCTGAAACGGTATCTCTGAAATCTACAGATAGCCCCACAAAAAATTAGCTTTACACAGCTTCATAGATGTGAATGGAAAAATAAAAAAATATGGCCGAGAGAAGGCAGGGAGTAAAAAACACAAACTCAAAAATGGAAAATACTAGAGTCTTGAAAAGGTTAAAGAGCTGGACAAAATAGCTCAGCAATGTTAATCAAACAATTGTTGACTGTTAGACTGGTAATATGATCACATTTAGTCTTATAGTCACCTTAATTTGAAACCTTTGTTCTTATTAATTGAGCGGCCCTGTTAAAAGGGTTTTCCAAGACTTTAATACTGATGACCTATCCTCAGGCCAGCTGTTTGAGAAGGCACTGGGCTTCTGTGAGCACCGCGGCCTTCTCACAGCTCACCAAACACAGCACCGTACATTGTATAGCAGCTGTGCTTGGTATCGTGCTCAGCCCCATTCACTTAAATGGGGCTGAGCTGCACCTAGGCCATGTGACCGTTGAATGTGTCGTCACTGAACTAGGAAAAGCTGTGCGAAGGCCGCCACACTACTGCGAGCGCCGCTGCCTTCTCAAACAACTGATCTGCGGGGGTCCCGTTATTGGACTCCCATCGATCAGATACTGATGACCTATCCTGAGTATAGAAGTCACGGAAAACCCCTTTAAGTCGTCTATATTTCTTCACACAGTCAGACCATGATGATAGCCTGTGTCTCTCCATCGGATCGTGATTTCATGGAAACACTGAATACTTTAAAGTATGCAAACCGAGCTCGTAACATAAAGAACCGTGTGATGGCTAATCAAGAACAGAATGTTCAGCAGGTACAGGCACTAAGAGCGGAGCTGGCACGGTTAAGACTGGAATTACAGGAGTACAAAACTGTAAGTTGTGAATGTTTTATCCGCTAACAAGACTGTATAGATACAGATTTTTAACATTGATAAAATATGTTGATTAAAAAACGATAAATTCCAGTATTTCTCCAGGATATGCTGTATTTTGAGAACAAACATCTAAAAGGATCTTACAATGATGTGTTTGCACAAGCAATTTGTACAAGGATCCCCCTTACTCTCTTTGCACACATAGGCTTAAGGGGGTTTGAAATGGGGGAAAGAATTAGGATATACTGTAGCTGATACTCTGGAATTCGGCATAGCAAAGAAGTGACATGTTGGCCAGAAAGGTAAATTTGAGTGTCAACAGTGTTAAAGTGGTTACAGGCCGAAAGTTTAGATGGAAACGGGTAGAGGTTCCAGGATAGAACCCCGACAAGGAAGGAGAGCCAAGGAGGTGGAGATTCAGGAGAGGGACAAGTGATGAATATATCATATCATGTTACTATCACCTATCTGCAGCAAAATTAACAGCCCAGTCATGGGAGTCATGCAACCATCCATATCACACATGATGTCACATTTATTATCCAACATTGTTAATTAAAATTTACTAAAAGTGACTTAAAGTAGTTTTCTGGGAATTGCTATTGATGATAGGTTATCAATATCAGATCAGCAGGGGTCCAACACCTGGGATCCCCGTCGATCTGCTGTTAGACAAGGCTGGGACCTTACCCCCCCTTTCCCCATAAAAATAAAAAATACAAAAAATAAATATTGTCACATCGCAAAATGCCCCAAATTTTAAAATACAAATGTTTTTATACCATACGTTGAATGACATAACAGAAAAAAAATCTAAACGGCAGATTTTTTTTCTGTTTCACCTCCAAAATAGTGTCACTAAATTTATATAGTGTCACTACACTTCAGCTTGCAAAAAACAAGCCCTTACATGGCTATATTGACAAATATTATGGCTGGAAAACTAACAAGAAAAAAAAAAATTGAGATGGAAATGATTAAAGTTAATAATCCTCCTTAAAGGAGTTTTTCTGCTTTTTGATATTGATGAGGTGACCAATATCAGATTAGTGGGGGTCTGATACCCAGCACCTTCACCGAACAGCTGTTTGTGGCAGGCGCCAGAGACACAACAACGGCTAGAGCTGGAAACACAAGGCTACGTCCATTGTGTGGTGGTTGTGCCAGTCTACTGCAGCTCAGCTCCCATTCAAGTGAATCTTTCAAACTAATAATTGGGTGCTCCACTACCAGTACCTGTCTGGCCTATCCTATGCAATAATTCACCTTCTTTTTGGAAAATTTCCCTGGTTGATAGAGGATGTGTCCTTCTGCAGCAGTGCTTCGCTTTATTCACCAACTTGGCAAACTTATTCGGTCTTCCATCAGGACTAGTCCTCCTGACTCTCTTCCCTCTTCTCCTTTGAGCTATTACCCAGCTAGCAGCATCATCCTCCTAAACGTCAGTGCTGCTTTAGGTAAATTTGAATTAACAATATTGAATAAGAAATATGACATCATGTGTGATATGGATGGTTGCATGACTCCTATGACTGGGCTGTAATTTTGCTGTAGATACTGTAGGTGATAAGTAATATGCTGCTTGCAAAATTGCACTGTGTTTTCATGGTGTCAGGTTCCCTTTAAGTTGTTTGTGACTAATACGGATTTCTATTCAAAGTACAATATAGAAAGTATGGGGCACATTTATTAAAGGGATTCTGTCACCAAGTTTTAGGCTATAGAGCTGCGGACATGCACGGCGAGATCGCCGCTAGCATGTCCGCAATATACCTGTCATATAGGGCTGTGTGCTTTTATTTTCTTTAAAAAAGGATTTTA
This sequence comes from Bufo bufo, assembly GCF_905171765.1. Lineage (NCBI taxonomy): Eukaryota > Metazoa > Chordata > Amphibia > Anura > Bufonidae > Bufo > Bufo bufo. The sequence goes on along the minus strand of NC_053391.1, from coordinate 275,344,554 downwards.
GAGATATGTAAATTAGTCTTGTAGGTGTCCAAGGGGCTGTACGAACCTTCCTGGTGCCCAGCCGTGCCCGCCTGTGAAGGAGCCCAGCACTGCCTATGTCCTCCGAATCTCCTCCTTTCATCAACAATAGATTGTTCTTTCCCTAAGGCTGATGCCAGCACAGGGAAGGAACACTATACCGGCACTGCGCATGCGCGAGCTCGCGCATCGCGGGATTACGGCAATCTATCGTTGATGAAATTAGGAGATTCGGAGCATATAGGCGGTGCTGGGCTCCTTCACAGGCGGGCGTGGCTGGGCACGGCTGGGCACCAGGAAGGTTTGTACAGCCCCTTGGACACCTACAAGACTAATTTACATATCTCTAAAATCCTTTTTTAAAGAAAATAAAAGCACACAGCCCTATAGGACAGGTATATTGCGGACATGCTAGCGGCGATCTAGCCGTGCATATCCGCAGCTCTATAGCCCAAAACTTGGTGATAGAATCCCTTTAAGATTGGCGTTTTAGACTCCGGTCTTTTTAAAGGCACTGTGCTGGTGGTGCATCCGCTAAAGTTATGAAGAGGCGCTGGCCTCTCCCAGAGTATTTCTATGTTGCTATCTAAGTTAGTTTTGACTGTTTTACTGCATTCTTTGATATGCCCACAAATTATTAATTTTGACCCAGCTAGACAAGTACAAAACCTCTATAGCACCTAGTAACCAAATGTTTGCCTTGGTTCCACCAATGTTGCACATTAAAAATCCACCCCACTTCCAAAATTCAAAACCAAAGTTGTTTGACATGACATGTCATGATATCTGTTTTAGTAACTACGTTACTTTTATTCCCCAAGAAATTACAATTCTGGGTCATCTCTAATAATAAAATCCCTGTGTTAGTGCGCTGTGTCCGTGTGTGTGTCACCAGTTTTGCACTGGACATGCGCAGTGGGGCGTACAATCAGAACACAGCGCTCCACACACACAGCGCTCCATGACTGTTTAACCCCTTCAGTGCCGCGTTCCTTAGGGACCACTGTCTGGAAGACCCAGCGGCCCGATGCTTGAAGGGTTAAGCTCCCTCCCTCCCCACTATGTGCGGCTGCTGCTGGCCACAAATGAGAGCAGAGAGGAGTAGAAGGAAGGGACTGAAGCCACTGTGCCATCAATGAATATAGTTAATGCTTGAATGCAAACGTAGCCTGTGTGTGCCGGCCATATCCCATACCCGGCCCCTGGCCTCTATGTCGCTGCAATCCTCCGCAATTAACCCCTCAGGTCCTGAGGGGTTAATTGCGGCAGATCGCAGCGAGCAGTAATAGAGGCCGGGTATGGGATATGGCCAGCACACGCAGGCTACATTTGTATTCAAGCATTAACTATATTCATTAATGGCGCAGTGACCACAGTTCCTCCCTTCTACTCCCCCTCTTCTCAGTATTATATTAATTGCGGCCCCCTCCCCCCCGCAGTCCCCCCCCCACAGTATTAAATCATTGGTGGCAGTGGCCCCAGGGTCCCTCGTCCCTAACCATTGGTGGCGCAGTAGCAGCTTCTGATCAGAGCCCCAGCAGTGTAATCCTGGGGCTCCGATCTGTTACCATGGCAGCCAGGACGCTACTGAAGCCCTGGCTGCTATGGTAAGCTCCCTGCTGCCCTGTGCACAAAGCACAGGGCAGCAGGGAGAGTGTGATGTCCTATTCACCCTAATTGAGCTCTATTAGCGTGAATAGGACAAGGGTTCTAGCCCCTTAGGTGGCTAATAGTTAGTAAATAAAAAGTACAAAAATGAAATAAAAAGTTTAACCCCCCCCCCTATAATATAGAAAATAATATATAGCAATATATATCATTATCGCACATGCTTTGAATTATATTGCGATATAGATTTTAGGTCATATCGCCCAGCCTTAAGTTCAATACACTGCAGTACACTAGTGTACTGCAGTGTATTGTAAGCCATGAGACCCACTTGATCTGCAAGAACCAAGTGGGTCTGGGTCCCAAAAAAAAAAGGAAAAATAATAGAAAAAAATAAATAAAACCTTCCTATATACACACATAATTGGTTAAAAATGTAAAAAATGAAAAACATGAAATATGTTTGGTATCAAGGCGTCCGTAAGGACCTGATATATAAAAGGATCATGTTACTTTTAACACAAAAGAAAAACTATGATGGAATTGAAATTTTGCCCACCGCACTTCACCAAAAATGGTATAAAAAATTATAAAAAGTCATATGTGTCTAAAATTAGCACCAACCAAACCGTGACTTTATCCTACAAAAAATGAGCCCCTACAGAAGCCAATCGTCCAAAAAAATATGACTTTCAGAAAATTGAGACACAAAAACATGATTTTTTTTCAAACATGCTTTTATTGATTAAAATAAAGTAATAAAAATGCACATATTAGGTATCGTCAAGTCCGTAACGACCTGCTCTATACAAATAGCATGATCCAACCCATCTGGTAAACACCATAAAAAATATATATATGTGGCAAAAATTTTTTTTTATCACCTTACATCACAAAAACTGTAATACCAAGCAATTAAAAAGTCATATGTGCCCCATAATGGTACCAATCAAACCTTCATCTCATACCGCAAAAAATGAGTCCTACCTAAGACAATCACTCAAAAAAAATAAGGCTTTCAAAAAATGGAAACACAAAAACATGATTTTGTTTTTAAAAATGCTTTTATTGTGTAAAATAAAATAAAAATATGCACATATTAGGCATCGCTGTGTCCATAACAACCTGCTCTATAAAAATAGTATGTCATCCAACCCGTCTGTTGAACGCCGTAAAAAAATGAAATAAAAAATGTGCTAAAAAAGCAATTTTTTATCACCTTACATCACAAAAAGTGTAATCCCAAGCGATCAAAAATTCATATGTGTCCCAAAATGGTACCAATCAAACCATCATTTCTTTCAGCAAAAAATGAGACCCTACCTAAGGCAATCACCCAAAAAAATAAAAAAAATATGGCTTTCAGAAAATGGAAACAATGTATTGTGTAAATCCAAAATAAAGTAAAAATATTGACTTATTAGGTATTGCCGCATCGTTACGAACTGCTCTATAAAAATATCACATTATCTACTCTGTCAGTTGAACATTGTAAAAAAAACAAATAATAAAAACTGTGCCAGAACAGCCATTTTTTGGTTACCTTGCCTCATAAAAAGAGTAATATATATTTATACACACACAATGCACAACTACCTCTAGCAAAAGATTTCTATACTGTAGAAATAAGTCTTTTAAAAACACGCCCCCGCCGCACCGCTCACACCAGTGTGCTGACCAACCAAGACATGGCGCTCCACATGCCGCCTGCACCGCCCACTCCTGCGCGCCGGCAAGCAGGTCGGAGCGCCACCATTTCTGTTCGTCAGTCCCAGCCGCCATTTCTGTTCGTCAGTCACAGCACTATCAGCCATCACAGTACCAGCAGTATCAGCCACCAGTCAGTGCCAGCCATCTCAACCATCAGTCAGTGCCACCATTCAGTGCCAGCAGTCTCAACTACAGCCAGCACTCGGTGCCAGCAGTCTCAGCCACAGCCAGCAGTCTCAGTCACAGCCACCAGTAGAAGAAAGAAGGATCACATCAGCATGTCCGGTGCTGTGATCCTTCTTTCTTCTACTGTTCTGTTGACTGCTGTGGATCTGCGGTCTTGTTGCGGCTGATGCATTCCAGAATTGTTTGATGAGGTCCGTTTGTGCTGCTCTACAACATTACTTGTATATAGTCACAGCCACCAGTCAGTGCCAGCAGTCTCAGGCACAGCCGCCAGTTTCAGCCACCAGTCAGTGCCAGAATTCTCACCTACAGCCAGCACTCAGTGCCAGCAGTCTCAGCCACAAGCTGCAGCCAGCATTTTCCGCCACAGCCACCAGTCAGTGACAACAGTCTCAGCCGCAGCCAGCAGTCTTAGCCACACCCACCAGCCAGTGCCAGCAGTCTCAGCCACCAGCCACAGCCACCAGTCTCAGACACCAGTCAGTGCCAGCAGTCTCAGCCACAGCCACCAGTCAGTGCCAGCAGTCTCAGCCATAGCCGCCAGTCTCGGCCACCAGCCACAGCCACCAGTTTCAGCCACCAGTCAGTGTGGTCAAGTTTCCTTGCCATCTAATATAGACTGTTCCTACTAATGTTTATGCACTACTGTTCTAGCTCCCGTTATTGTAACGACGGGCTTAATGTCTAGTATTTTTACATATAACTCTATGTTGTGCTATTTGTCTATTATTCCTACTAGATGTTTATTAATAAATGTACTGTCCTTGCACAGTCTGACACTGGGAGCACTGACTGTACAGTGTCAAACTGTGCAGGGACACACTCCAGTTGATAACAGCCAGTTGTACATTTATTCATAAACTTCTAGTAGGAATAACATAGGAATGGCACAACATAGAATCATAAGGATAGATGCTCAGGAATTGTCATTTCATTCATAAATACAATTATTTACTAAAACATATCAGGAGAGGCAACAAGTCCACTTTAGCTCTTCAGTTGAGTATTATGGAGATGTAGTGTCCTCAGATTGCTATGTAGGAGATATTCTTATTTCTGTAGTGATAAATAGAGTAGATACATAAGTTGGCGATACATAGTAAGTTAGAAAATACAACTATTGATGTTATTGTTTCACCAGGGTCATCGTGTGCCTGGTTCTGATGCTCTGAGTGACATGTGCGAAGAGCTGTCTATGCTACGTAGTGAAAATGCATCGCTGCGTCTCCGTGTAAATGCATTACAAGAAGCCATTAGAGCCATAAATGCTCGTGTCACCCGCATGGCTGGACAAGAGGCTGCTCGTCTGTTACAAAGGGCTGGTGAGTGATTGCTGCATATTTTATTACAAACTATATTACACGTATAGCTTTCATCACCTAAATATATTGAGTAAATCAGTTTGTAAAACGACTGTGTGAGAGACTGGATGTGGTGAGTGCTGTTCAGGGGGTGGATTAACCCCTTCATGACTGGGCCATTTTGCAACTTCATGACCAGGCTGGTTTTTGCAAATCTAAATTGTGTCGTACTTCATGTTAGTGGTATATTTGAGTCGATATAAACCACCTTTATTTATAAAAACATCCCAAAGTATATATATATAAAAAAAAAAAATTCTCTGCTTTTAAAGGGGTTGTTTCATCATGGACAATGGAGGCATATCGCTAGGATATGCCCCCATTGTCTTATAGGTGCGGGTCCCACCACTGGGACCTGCATCTATATGGAAAATAGAGCCCCGCAATGTGGTGGCTGGAGGACTCCGGTCCGGCCACCACCAAGCCGGCTCCCCATAGAAGTGAATGGGAGTGACCCCATTTTGGAATCCAAGGGATAAAGTGACAGTTTTATTGGTACTATTTTGGGATACATATGATTTTTGATCACTCAGTGAGGCAAGGTAACAAACAAAAATGGCTGTCCTGGCATAGTTTTTATTTTCATTTTTTTTTTACGATGTTCACTTGACAGGTTAGATCATGCGCTGTTTTTATACAGCAAGTTGTTACGGACACGTCAATGCCAAATATGTCAATTTTTTATTCCGTAGCATTTTTGAAAATAAATCAGATTCCATTTTCTGAAAGCCTAAATCTCAGCATTTACATTCCGGTGTCACCGCATGTATACTTGCGGTGACACTTTGAATTGATGACACACTATGTACGTCATGATGTGTACACAGTATGTCATAGGTCATTCAGGGGTTAAAGGGAGTCTGTCACCAACTTTTTATGTTTTACACTGCTCATATTGTGTTCTTGCGCGCACACACAATAATAATGGTACCTTTCTTGTTTTGGTCCGATTCTGTAAACCTCCGAAACGAGGTTATACCGATATGCAAATGAGGGCTTACAAGTACCCAGGGGCGGCGTTCTTGCAGTACGTGCCCAAGCCCCTCAGCCCTTTCATGATGTTACGTCATCCTCTCCAGTTCTGGAGATCCCGCGCGTGTACAGTGCAGCGCCAGGCCCAGGCATGCACAATTCGATAACCACATTGCCGCTGCTCGCTGCTGTCTCTTCCCGCACGGGATCTCAGGAACATCATGAAAGGGCTGGCCAGATGAGACACTCTGGGGAGGAGTTAAGTGCGCAAAACGCCGAGAGTCCCGGGCACTTACAGCAAGAACGCTGCCCTGGGCACTTCCAAGCCCTCATTTGCATACCATTATAACCTTATTTCTGCAGCTTTACAGAATCGGACCAAAAGAAGAAAGGTACCAATATTATTGTGTGTGCAAGAACGCAATATAAGCAGTGTGAAACATGAATAGTTGGTGACAGACTCCCTTTAAATGTATGATAGACCCGGGGCTGTTTCCCCATTTTCGGCCCCCTCCCACATTTGCCTCGACCATCCCCCCTTCATGTTTTGTCCCATATTTATTGTTTTTATGGTAAATATTAACGTATACCATATATATAATATAACACGCCAAGCCCCTCATAGTATATAGTGTAAGTGTAAAACACCCCACAGTATGCAGTATACAGTATATCACCCCGCAGTATACAATATGTAGTATAACACCCCCACAGTATACAGTATAATACCACCACAGTATATAGTATAAAACCCCCACAGTATATAGTACCCCACAGTATATAATATAACATCCCACAGTATGCAGTATATACTATAACACACCACAGTATATGGTATAAAACTCACAGTATATAGTATAAAACCCCACAATATACAGTATATAGTACCCTCAAGTATATAGTATAACACCACCACGGTATACTGTATATAGTATAACTACTCACAGTATTTCATAAAACATCCCAATTTCTCCTATGAGCATCCAGCACTGCAAGTAAAATGGGGCAGCAGTGGTCCAGTCCACATTCAGTGAAAGATATTCTTGTAATTGGTGTTTTCTCATTAAAGAGTTTATTGGGCTTTACAATTTTTCAATCACAAAGAGAGAAAATAACAAAACATAAAGTAGATAAAACAATAAAAAGTGATATGGTCGTCTCAAAGCTCTGCAAAGTCAGTTGACCGTACAAGACAAGAGCCTTAGACGGTACATATAAAAACAGTGCCAAACAATAGGCAAGACAAACAATTCTGTCTGAGCCAAAAGTAGACAACATTAAAGTAGTAATAAAAAGCATGTCTAACATATGATGTAAAATAAATTCCAAATAAGTACCATTTGAAATGACAAGAAATAAATGCCTAAAGAAAAGGAAAAAAAGGGAAAAAGGGGGGCAGGGAGCAGAGGGCAGCAAGAAAAGGAATAGAAGAAAAAGACAAAGATAGATGGAAGACATGAAGAAAGAGATGGGTCTGGGATGAAAAGTCCATCTAAAGTGTCCTGTACATCCCAGAGTTGCGAAAGGCGTCCCAAGGACTCCAAATCTTCAAAAATCGAGTATGGGCTTAAGGGGTATGGGCTATTAGTTCCTCTATTCTTTGATATAACATCACTTTCGCAAACCATTCCTCGAGAGTTGGGGGAGCCGTTAATTTCCAATGACGTGGAATAACCGCTTTCGCTACTTGAATGAGATATTTAAGGAGTGAGTTTTTGTAGTCTGGAATAGTGAAATGGAATACAAATAAGAGAAGGGATTCTGGTGTATTCAGGATCGGGAAACCAGTTATCTTGCGGATAGCTCTATAGACTGAGTCCCAGAATTCACATAGAGCAGGGCAGTGCCACCAAATATGGATCATAGTGCCTTCCATCACACCACATCTCCAGCAGCGGTCGGAGACTGCAGGGAACCATTTATGCAGAAGTTACGGCACCATATACCAGCGAGTAATGCTCTTATAACAGGTTTACTGCGCTCTGGTGGATATCAGTGCTTTGTGTGAGAGGAGATAACACCTATGCCATTGGGGTGGGGTCAGTTGGATACCCAGGTCTTGTTCCCACACCTTACAGAATGAGAGAGGTAAGGTAGATCTCTGTTGGAGAAGTAACTTATATACTGTATACATGAGATGTCTCAAAACAACGCCGAAGGTGTCAAACAAGATTGCTCAAAGGCGGTCAGGTTCCTAGTGTGACATAGCAAGAGGTTTTGTTTGGGAAGGCAGGTATTTTCCTCCCAACATGGGTGGCTGGGCTGATTTCCAGCCAGGTGAGATCAAATACCGGACAGGAGTTTAAGTGCCGGTCCAGGTTTTGGCAGCACCTGGCTGTCCTTTAAATAGGGCTCAGCTGGGCTCAGAATCAAGTCTCTGTCTTGGGATTTGAGGCATGGTGCCATACTCAAGGGCTGAGAGCCACATGCGGGGAAACAGGCCCCCTAAAGACTGTTGTGGACGCTGAAAGAACCTGCTAACAAGGTGACTGTTTTTGTGCTTTGGACTTTCCTTTGACTGTCAATGTTGCTTTGTTTTTTTCTCATGTGTGAATAAACACTGAAGTTTTGTTTTACAAACTGTTTCTTTTGCCTCTGTTCTGCGTCCGCTTACCCTGCCTACCAGAGCGAATCCTCACAATTGGTGGCTTGTAGCGGGCACACGCAGTGAGGCTGGCGTAAACGCCAAAATATTTTTTTCGGGTACAGCTGGATGTCCTGGATTAAACCAGCTAAATTCACGTGACAAAATGGAGGCTGTAATAAAAGCTCTCGTGGAGGCTAATCAACACCAGCAAGAAACAAACCAGCTGCTGTTACAACACGTGATGGCTTTACAGACGGCAGGAGTGTCCATGATGGCTTCACAGAGTGTCCATGATGTTCGGAAAGCGATCAGTGCGGCGATCCCCAAGATGACACAATCAGATGACGTCGAAACGTATCTGGCGATGTATGAGAAGGTGGCCACATGGGAGAATCTACCCTGAGATCAGTGGGCTGAGGTCGTCGCTCCGTTCCTGACATCCGATTCCCAGCGGGTATATTTCGACTTGCTGGACGACCAAGTTGCCAACTACCAGAGAGTCAAGGGTGACATTCTGGCAAGACTGGGGGTGAATGTGTTGGTCCGGGCCCAGCGGGTGCATCAGTGGGGGTTTAAGCCATCTGAGCCTGTGAGACCGCAGTATTATAACTTGCTTAATCTCTTGCAAAAGTGGCTACAGCCTGACGTGCTGAGCCCCACTGCTATGCTGGACCGTCTGGTGGCTGATATGTTCTGGAGGGCTTTGCCACCCCCTCACCAGCAATGGATCGGCCAGGTCTCTCCAGGTAATGCTCTCGAGATGGTCGACCTGATGGAGCGCTATGAGGCTACCCGGAATCTAAAGGGAGTTTTTTTGGGAGGGGGGTAGACAAAACCCGTAACTCTCCACCCCAGACCCGGCGATTTGAACCCTCCCGGGATGTGCCCCTTGTGGATCCAGCTCCAATAGTCTGCTGGTAGTGTCAGGAGCCTGGCCATGTACGAGCTGTCTGTCCACATCAGGTGGAACCTATGGACACGAACTATTGCTTCCGCCAGTCGTTATATGCTACGAAGCTGTGTGCAGCGGGTGCCCCAGAGACTCTGAATCACCTGTGCCAGGTGGAGGTGGGAGCTACTCCAGCAGAGGCTCTGTTGGACTCGGGGACTCTGGTGACCCTGGTAAGGGCTCCCCTGGTACGGACCACGGAGTATACTGGCCGGAAAGTTGGGGTCATGTGTATTCATGGAGACTTAAAAGACTACCCCATTGCTATGGTGTCTCTATCCACGGTTGCCGGCAGGTGGACCAACGAGGTGGCTGTCGCCACCAATCTACACTTCCGGCACTGTGGCCTGCTAAGATAGTGACTGATACCCATGAGTCAGGGGTAACCTTAGCAGAGTGGCCTGGCTCAGGAGGGGGGGACCAGAACCCTGGGAACCTGAGTCTGAAGGACCAGCGGTAGGGTGACTGCCACTTCGGTGGAAGAGGGAGAGACAACTCCGCTAAGTGTGAAGGTGGGAGACAAGTGGGACTTGACGCCGGGTCCTGAGCTGGCACACCTTAATGTCTCCGGAGATAATTTTGGTACCGCCCAACACCGGGACCCAACCCTATCCCGAGCCTGGGAAAATGTATTAATAGTAGGTGGTGAACCACAACAACCAGGGGCAGAGTCAGTGTTCTCCCGTTTTGTGGTTCATCAGGGTATGTTATACCGGGTAAACCAGCTGAAAGGTGAATCCATTGAACAGTGGTGGTGGTGCTCCAGGCTTATCGCAAACTCGTGTTTGAGTTAGCCCACCAGCATGTTCTCGGGGGTCATCAGGGAATGCAAAAGACACAGGACCAGATACTACAATGGTTTTACTGGCCCAGTGTGTTTAAGGAGGTAGAAGAAGTCTTGCCCGACCTGCCAGGCAACTAGCCCCCAGCACCTTTTTTGCAGTCCCTTGGTACCTCTCCCGATCATCGAGGTGCCGTTAGAGCGAATTGCTATGGACCTGTGGTTCAGTACCGATGTCCGCTAGAGGACACCAACACATCTTGGTCGTCCTGGACTACGCCACTCGGTAGCCGGAGGCGGTGCCACTGCAACATACATCTGCGAAGCTTATAGCTAATAGAGTTGTTCTCCCGAGTGGCGCTACCTAAAGAGGTTCTGACTGACCAGGGGACCCCTTTTATGTCCAAGATCATGAGGGAACTCTGTAAGTTGCTGCATATCAGACAGTTATGGACGTCCGTGTACCATCCGCAAACGGACAGTCTGGTGGAAAGGTTTAACAAAACTCAAAAAAACATGTTAAAAAGGCTGGTGTCTAAAGACGTGGCCAAAGAGGCGTGGGATCAGCAACCCACTCCGCATAAAAGTGTCTTGGAGTATGTTATCAATATGCAACAGCGGATAGAGACAGTTTTGCCTCTTGTCAGGGAGCATATGGAGGCCACTCATCGAGCCCAGAGTCGGATCTATAATCGTCAGGCTCGGGTCCGGAACTTTAACCTGGGTGATCGGGTTTTGGTTCTGGTACCGACCGTGGACAGTAAGTTCCTGGTTAGATGGCAGGGGCCCTATACTCGAGAAAGTTGGAGAGGTAAATTACAAGGTACACCAGCCAGGTTTACCATGTTAATTTACTTAAACCTTGGAAAGACCTGTACTGAAGACCTGTACTGAAGACAGCCCGCGGCCGGGTTTTCTAGGGAAAGCGGTTGCCACAGTAAAAATTGCTGACAGCCTCTCCTCTAAACAGGCTCAAGAGACCAGGGAGTTCATTAGTCGGAACACGGATGTGTTCTCGGACCTCCCTGGACGCACTTCTGCAATCCAGCATGACATTGTCACTGAGCCTCCGGCAAAAGTCTTGTTAACCACCTCAGCCCCCATAGCTTAAACACCCTGAAAGACCAGGCCACTTTTTACACTTCTGACCTACACTACTTTCACCGTTTATTGCTCGGTCATGCAACTTACCACCCAAATGAATTTTACCTCCTTTTCTTCTCACTAATAGAGCTTTCATTTGGTGGTATTTCATTGCTGCTGACTAGAGTTGAGCGAACACCTGGATGTTCGGGTTCGAGAAGTTCGGCCGAACTTCCCGGAAATGTTCGGGTTCGGAATCCGAACCCGATCCGAACTTCGTCCCGAACCCCATTGAAGTCAATGGGGACCCGAACTTTTGGGCACTAAAAAGGCTGTAAAACAGCCCAGGAAAGAGCTAGAGGGCTGCAAAAGGCAGCAACATGTAGGTAAATCCCCTGCAAACAAATGTGGATAGGGAAATGAATTAAAATAAAAAAAATAAAAATGAACCAATATCAATTGGACAGAGGTCCCATAGCAGAGAATCTGGCTTCACGTCAGCAGAGAATCAGTCTCTTCATGCCATAGCAAAGAATCTGGCTTCATGTCAGCAGAGAATCAGTCTCTTCATGCCATAGCAGAGAATCTGGCTTCATGTCAGCGCAGAATCAGTCTTCATGTCATAGCAGAGAATCAGGCTTCACGTCACCCACCACTGGAACAGGCCACTGTCACACATTTAGGCCCAGGCACCCAGGCAGAGGAGAGAGGTCCCGTAACAGAGAATCTGGCCTTATGTCAGCGCAGAATCTGTATTCATGTCATAGCAGAGAATCAGGCTTCACGTACCCACCACTGGAACAGGCCACTGTCACACATTTAGGCCCCGGCACCCAGACAGAGGAGAGCGGTCCCGTAACAGAGAATCTGGCCTTATGTCAGCGCAGAATCTGTATTCATGTCATAGCAGAGAATCAGGCTTCACGTCACCCACCACTAGAACAGGCCACTGTCACACATTTAGGCCCCGGCACCCAGACAGAGGAGAGGTTCACTCAACTTTGGGTTGCCCCGCAATAGAAGTGCCCTGGAGTAGAATAATATATTGTTAAGGGGAGATAGTTAATATCTAATCTGCACAAGGGATGGACAGGTCCTGTGGGATCCATGCCTGGTTCATTTTTATGAACGTCAGCTTGTCCACATTGGCTGTAGACAGGCGGCTGCGTTTGTCTGTAATTACGCCCCCTGCCGTGCTGAATACACGTTCAGACAAAACGCTGGCCGCCGGGCAGGCCGGCACCTACAAGGCATAAAAGGCTAGCTCTGGCCACGTGGACAATTTGGAGACCCAGAAGTTGAATGGGGCCGAACCATCAGTCAGTACGTGGAGGGGTGTGCACAGGTACTGTTCCACCATGTTAGTGAAATGTTGCCTCCTGCTAACACGTTCCGTATCAGGTGGTGGTGCACTTAGCTGTGGCGTGTTGACAAAACTTTTCCACATCTCTGCCATGCTAACCCTGCCCTCAGAGGAGCTGGGCGTGACACAGCTGCGTTGGCGACCTCTTGCTCCTCCTCTGCCTTCGCCTTGGGCTTCCACTGGTTCCCCTGTGACATTTGGGAATGCTCTCAGTAGCGCGTCTACCAACGTGCGCTTGTACTCGCGCATCTTCCTATCACGCTCCAGTGTAGGAAGTAAGGTGGGCACATTGTCTTTGTACCGGGGATCCAGCAGGGTGGCAACCCAGTAGTCCGCACACGTTAAAATGTGGGCAACTCTGCTGTCGTTGCGCAGGCACTGCAGCATGTAGTCGCTCATGTGTGCCAGGCTGCCCAGAGGTAAGGACAAGCTGTCCTCTGTGGGAGGCGTATCGTCATCGTCCTGTGTTTCCCCCCAACCACGCACCAGTGATGGGCCCGAGCTGCTTTGGGTGCCACCCCGCTGTGAACATGCTTCATCCTCATCCTCCTCCACCTCCTCCTCATCCTCGTCCTCCTCGTCCTCCAGTAGTGGGCCCTGTCTGGCCACATTTGTACCTGGCCTCTGGTGTTGCAAAAAACCTCCCTCTGAGTCACTTCGAAGAGACTGGCCTGAAAGTGCTAAAAATGACCCCTCTTCCTCCTGGGCCACCTCCTCTTCCATCATCGCCCTAAGTGTTTTCTCAAGGAAACATAGAAGTGGTATTGTAACGCTGATAACGGCGTCATCGCCACTGGCCATGTAGGTGGAGTACTCGAAACAGCGCAACAGGGCACACAGGTCTCGCATGGAGGCCCAGTCATTGGTGGTGAAGTGGGTCTGATCCACAGTGCTACTGACCCGTGCGTGCTGCAGCTGAAACTCCACTATGGCCTGCTGCTGCTCGCACAGTCTGTCCAGCATATGCAAGGTGGAGTTCCACCTGGTGGGCACGTCGCATATGAGGCGGTGAGCGGGAAGGCCGAAGTTACACTGTAGCGCAGACAGGCGAGCAGCGGCAGGGTGTGAACGCCGGAAGCGCGATCAGACGGCCCGCACTTTATGCAGCAGCTCTGACATGTCGGGGTAGTTGCGAATGAACTTCTGCACCACCAAATTCAGCACATGCGCCAGGCAAGGGATGTGCGTCAAACCGGCTAGTCCCAGAGCTGCAACGAGATTTCGCCCATTATCGCACACCACCAGGCCGGGCTTGAGGCTCACCGGCAGCAACCACTCGTCGGTCTGTTGTTCTATACCCCGCCACAACTCCTGTGCGGTGTGGGGCCTGTCCCCCAAACATATGAGTTTCAGAATGGCCTGCTGACGTTTACCCCGTGCTGTGCTGAAGTTGGTGGTGAAGGTGCGTGGCTGACTGGATGAGCAGGTGGAAGAAGAGGAGGAGGAAGCTGAGTAGGAGGAGGAGGAGACAGGAGGCAAAGAATGTTGCCCTGCGATCCTTGGCGGCGGAATGACGTGCGCCAAACAGCTCTCCGCCTGGGGCCCAGCCGCCACTACATTTACCCAGTGTGCAGTTAGGGAGATATAGCGTCCCTGGCCGTGCTTACTGGTCAACGTATCTGTGGTTAGGTGGACCTTGCCACAGATGGCGTTGCGCAGTGCACACTTGATTTTATCGGACACTTGTTTGTGCAGGGAAGGCACGGCTCTCTTGGAGAAGTAGTGGTGGCTGGGAACAACATACTGTGGGACAGCAAGTGACATGAGCTGTTTGAAGCTGTGTGTGTCCACCAGCCTAAATGACAGCATTTCATAGGCCAGTAGTTTTGAAATGCTGGCATTCAGGGCCAGGGATCGAGAAGGGCTAGGTGGGAATTTACGCTTTCTCTCAAATGTTTGTGAGATGGAGAGCTGAACGCTGCCGTGTGACATGGTTGAGATGCTTGGTGACGCAGGTGGTGGTGTTGGTGGTACATCCCATGTTTGCTGGGCGGCAGGTGCCAACGTTCCTCCAGAGGCGGAGGAAGAGGCCGAGGCGGCAGCAGCAGCAGCAGAAGAGGCCGAGGCGGCGGCGGCAGCAGCAGAAGAGGCCGAGGCGGCAGCAGCAGAAGAGGTAGCAGGGGGAGCCTGAGTGACTTCCTTGTTTTTAAGGTGTTTACTCCACTGCAGTTCATGCTTTGCATGCAGGTGCCTGGTCATGCAGGTTGTGCTAAGGTTCAGAACGTTAATGCCTCGCTTCAGGCTCTGATGGCACAGCGTGCAAACCACTCGGGTCTTGTCGTCAGCACATTGTTTGAAGAAGTGCCATGCCAGGGAACTCCTTGAAGCTGCCTTTGGGGTGCTCGGTCCCAGATGGCGGCGGTCAGTAGCAGGCGGAGTCTCTTGGCGGCGGGTGTTCAGATTTTGCCCACTGCTCCCTCTTTTGCTACGCTGTTGGCTCGGTCTCACCACTGCCTCTTCCTCCGAACTGTGAAAGTCAGTGGCACGACCTTCATTCCATGTGGGGTCTAGGACCTCATCGTCCCCTGCATCATCTTCCACCCAGTCTTGATCCCTGACCTCCTGTTCAGTCTGCACACTGCAGAAAGACGCAGCAGTTGGCACCTGTGTTTCGTCATCATCAGAGACGTGCTGAGGTGGTATTCCCATGTCCTCATCATCAGGAAAAATAAGTGGTTGTGCGTTAGTGCATTCTATCTCTTCCACCCCTGGGGAAGGGCTAGGTGGATGCCCTTGGGAAACCCTGGCAGCAGAGTCTTCAAACAGCATAAGAGACTGCTGCATAACTTGAGGCTCAGACAGTTTCCCTGATATGCATGGGGGTGATGTGACAGACCGATGGGCTTGGTTTTCATGCGCCATCTGTGCGCTTTCTGCAGAAGACTGGGTGGGAGATAATGTGAACGTGCTGGATCCACTGTCGGCCACCCAATTGACTAATGGCTGTACCTGCTCAGGCCTTACCATCCTTAGAACGGCATTGGGCCCCACCAAATATCGCTGTAAATTCTGCTGGCTACTGGGACCTGAGGTAGTTGGTTCACTAGGACGTGTGGCTGTGGCAGAACGGCCACGTCCTCTCCCAGCACCAGAGGGTCCACTAACACCACCACGACCATGTCCACGTCCGCGTCCCTTATTAGATGTTTTCCTCATTGTTCCCGTTCACCACAATTTTGAGAATGGCAAATTTGGGAATGCTTTTTCAACCCAGAACAAAAAGTCTGCTTTTACGGTCACTACAAATAACTTGACCAGCTAAAACAGTGCAGATTTGGTTGAATAGAGATGTGAGACCTGTTTTTTTTTTGCGCTGTGTGACAGGTATAGGTTTAATCACAGAATCACACTTCTATCAGCACGCTAGCGTGTGTCTTAGGTTTTTCTGAATGACACTATCAATACCTTCAATGTAAGATTTTCTTTTTGGGATAGATTTCAAGTAGGCCTCAAATACCAGAAACTAGTTATTTTGAGAATGTCAAATTTGGGAATGCTTTTTCAACCCAGAACAAAAAGTCTGCTTTTACGGTCACTACAAATAACTTGACCAGCTAAAACAGTGCAGATTTGGTTGAATAGAGATGTGAGACCTGTTTTTTTTTGCGCTGTGTGACAGGTATAGGTTTAATCACAGAATCACACTTCTATCAGCACGCTAGCGTGTGTCTTAGGTTCTTCTGAATGACACTATCAATACCTTCAATGTAAGATTTTCTTTTTGGGATAGATTTCAAGTAGGCCTCAAATACCAGAAACTAGTTATTTTGAGAATGGCAAATTTGGGAATGCTTTTTCAACCCAGAACAAAAAGTCTGCTTTTACGGTCACTACAAATAACTTGACCAGCTAAAACAGTGCAGATTTGGTTGAATAGAGATGTGAGACCTGTTTTTTTTTTGCGCTGTGTGACAGGTATAGGTTTAATCACAGAATCACACTTCTATCAGCACGCTAGTGTGTGTCTTAGGTTTTTCTGAATGACACTATCAATACCTTCAATGTAAGATTTTCTTTTTGGGATAGATTTCAAGTAGGCCTCAAATACCAAAAACTAGTTATTTTGAGAATGGCAAATTTGGGAATGCTTTTTCAACCCAGAACAAAAAGTCTGCTTTTACGGTCACTACAAATAACTTGACCAGCTAAAACAGTGCAGATTTGGTTGAATAGAGATGTGAGACCTGTTTTTTTTTTGCGCTGTGTGACAGGTATAGGTTTAATCACAGAATCACACTTCTATCAGCACGCTAGCGTGTGTCTTAGGTTTTTCTGAATGACACTATCAATACCTTCAATGTAAGATTTTCTTTTTGGGATAGATTTCAAGTAGGCCTCAAATACCAAAAACTAGTTATTTTGAGAATGGCAAATTTGGGAATGCTTTTTCAACCCAGAACAAAAAGTCTGCTTTTACGGTCACTACAAATAACTTGACCAGCTAAAACAGTGCAGATTTGGTTGAATAGAGATGTGAGACCTGTTTTTTTTTTGCGCTGTGTGACAGGTATAGGTTTAATCACAGAATCACACTTCTATCAGCACGCTAGTGTGTGTCTTAGGTTTTTCTGAATGACACTATCAATACCTTCAATGTAAGATTTTCTTTTTGGGATAGATTTCAAGTAGGCCTCAAATACCAGAAACTAGTTATTTTGAGAATGGCAAATTTGGGAATGCTTTTTCAACCCAGAACAAAAAGTCTGCTTTTACGGTCACTACAAATAACTTGACCAGCTAAAACAGTGCAGATTTGGTTGAATAGAGATGTGAGACCTGTTTTTTTTTTCGCTGTGTGACACGTATAGGTTTAATCACAGAATCACACTTCTATCAGCACGCTAGCGTGTGTCTTAGGTTTTTCTGAATGACACTATCAATACCTTCAATGTAAGATTTTCTTTTTGGGATAGATTTCAAGTAGGCCTCAAATACCAGAAACTAGTTATTTTGAGAATGGCAAATTTGGGAATGCTTTTTCAACCCAGAACAAAAAGTCTGCTTTTACGGTCACTACAAATAACTTGACCAGCTAAAACAGTGCAGATTTGGTTGAATAGAGATGTGAGACCTGTTTTTTTTTTGCGCTGTGTGACAGGTATAGGTTTAATCACAGAATCACACTTCTATCAGCACGCTAGCGTGTGTCTTAGGTTTTTCTGAATGACACTATCAATACCTTCAATGTAAGATTTTCTTTTTGGGATAGATTTCAAGTAGGCCTCAAATACCAGAAACTAGTTATTTTGAGAATGGCAAATTTGGGAATGCTTTTTCAACCCAGAACAAAAAGTCTGCTTTTACGGTCACTACAAATAACTTGACCAGCTAAAACAGTGCAGATTTGGTTGAATAGAGATGTGAGACCTGTTTTTTTTTTTGCGCTGTGTGACAGGTATAGGTTTAATCACAGAATCACACTTCTATCAGCACGCTAGCGTGTGTCTTAGGTTTTTCTGAATTACACTATCAATACCTTCAATGTAAGATTTTCTTTTTGGGATAGATTTCAAGTAGGCCTCAAATACCAGAAACTAGTTATTTTGAGAATGGCAAATTTGGGAATGCTTTTTCAACCCAGAACAAAAAGTCTGCTTTTACGGTCACTACAAATAACTTGACCAGCTAAAACAGTGCAGATTTGGTTAAATAGAGATGTGAGACCTGTTTTTTTTTTGCGCTGTGTGACAGGTATAGGTTTAATCACAGAATCACACTTCTATCAGCACGCTAGTGTGTGTCTTAGGTTTTTCTGAATGACACTATCAATACCTTCAATGTAAGATTTTCTTTTTGGGATAGATTTCAAGTAGGCCTCAAATACCAGAAACTAGTTATTTTGAGAATGGCAAATTTGGGAATGCTTTTTCAACCCAGAACAAAAAGTGTGCTTTTACGGTCACTACAAATAACTTGACCAGCTAAAACAGTGCAGATTTGGTTGAATAGAGATGTGAGACCTGTTTTTTTTTTGCGCTGTGTGACAGGTATAGGTTTAATCACAGAATCACACTTCTATCAGCACGCTAGCGTGTGTCCTAGGTTTTTCTGAATGACACTATCAATACCTTCAATGTAAGATTTTCTTTTTGGGATAGATTTCAAGTAGGCCTCAAATACCAGAAACTAGTTATTTTGAGAATGGCAAATTTGGGAATGCTTTTTCAACCCAGAACAAAAAGTCTGCTTTTACAGTCACTACAAATAACTTGACCAGCTAAAACAGTGCAGATTTGGTTGAATAGAGATGTGAGACCTGTTTTTTTTTTGCGCTGTGTGACAGGTATAGGTTTAATCACAGAATCACACTTCTATCAGCACGCTAGTGTGTGTCTTAGGTTTTTCTGAATGACACTATCAATACCTTCAATGTAAGATTTTCTTTTTGGGATAGATTTCAAGTAGGCCTCAAATACCAGAAACTAGTTATTTTGAGAATGGCAAATTTGGGAATGCTTTTTCAACCCAGAACAAAAAGTCTGCTTTTACGGTCACTACAAATAACTTGACCAGCTAAAACAGTGCAGATTTGGTTGAATAGAGATGTGAGACCTGTTTTTTTTTTGCGCTGTGTGACAGGTATAGGTTTAATCACAGAATCACACTTCTATCAGCACGCTAGCGTGTGTCTTAGGTTTTTCTGAATGACACTATCAATACCTTCAATGTAAGATTTTCTTTTTGGGATAGATTTCAAGTAGGCCTCAAATACCAGAAACTAGTTATTTTGAGAATGGCAAATTTGGGAATGCTTTTTCAACCCAGAACAAAAAGTCTGCTTTTACGGTCACTACAAATAACTTGACCAGCTAAAACAGTGCAGATTTGGTTGAATAGAGATGTGAGACCTGTTTTTTTTTTGCGCTGTGTGACAGGTATAGGTTTAATCACAGAATCACACTTCTATCAGCACGCTAGCGTGTGTCTTAGGTTTTTCTGAATGACACTATCAATACCTTCAATGTAAGATTTTCTTTTTGGGATAGATTTCAAGTAGGCCTCAAATACCAGAAACTAGTTATTTTGAGAATGGCAAATTTGGGAATGCTTTTTCAACCCAGAACAAAAAGTCTGCTTTTACGGTCACTACAAATAACTTGACCAGCTAAAACAGTGCAGATTTGGTTGAATAGAGATGTGAGACCTGTTTTTTTTTGCGCTGTGTGACAGGTATAGGTTTAATCACAGAATCACACTTCTATCAGCACGCTAGCGTGTGTCTTAGGTTTTTCTGAATGACACTATCAATACCTTCAATGTAAGATTTTCTTTTTGGGATAGATTTCAAGTAGGCCTCAAATACCAGAAACTAGTTATTTTGAGAATGGCAATTTGGGAATGCTTTTTCAACCCAGAACAAAAAGTCTGCTTTTACAG
The DNA here is from genome assembly GCF_905171765.1 of Bufo bufo. Classification (NCBI taxonomy): domain Eukaryota; kingdom Metazoa; phylum Chordata; class Amphibia; order Anura; family Bufonidae; genus Bufo; species Bufo bufo. The sequence goes on along the minus strand of NC_053391.1, from coordinate 275,324,559 downwards.
TCACTACAAATAACTTGACCAGCTAAAACAGTGCAGATTTGGTTGAATAGAGATGTGAGACCTGTTTTTTTTTGCGCTGTGTGACAGGTATAGGTTTAATCACAGAATCACACTTCTGTCAGCACGCTACCGTGTGTCTTAGGTTTTTCTGAATGACACTATCAATACCTTCAATGTAAGATTTTCTTTTTGGGATAGATTTCAAGTAGGCCTCAAATACCAGAAACTAGTTATTTTGAGAATGGCAAATTTGGGAATGCTTTTTCAACCCAGAACAAAAAGTCTGCTTTTACGGTCACTACAAATAACTTGACCAGCTAAAACAGTGCAGATTTGGTTGAATAGAGATGTGCGACCTGTTTTTTTTTTTGCGCTGTGTGACAGGTATAGGTTTAATCACAGATTCACACTTCTATCAGCACGCTAGCGTGTGTCTTAGGTTTTTCTGAATGACACTATCAATACCTTCAATGTAAGATTTTCTTTTTGGGATAGATTTCAAGTAGGCCTCAAATACCAGAAACTAGTTATTTTGAGAATGGCAAATTTGGGAATGCTTTTTCAACCCAGAAAAAAAAGTGTGCTTTTACGGTCAATACAAATAACTTGACCAGCTAAAAAAGTACAGATTTGGTTGAATAGAAATGTCAGGTCTATTTTTTAGGCGCTGGGTGACAGGCTCAACTTGCCCCTGATGTAATATATGGCCAAAAAATAACCACACTGTTGAGGGTTAAATGCACTTGGGTGACACAGGCTCAGCCTGCACCAGATGTAGTATATGGCCAAAAAATAATCAGACTGTTGATGGTTAAATGCACTTGGGTGACACAGGCTCAGCCTGCACCAGATGTAGTATATGGCCAAAAAATAATCAGACTGTTGATGGTTAAATGCACTTGGGTGACACAGGCTCAGCCTGCAGCTGATGTAGGATATAGCACAAAATAACCACACTATCGATGGTTAAATACACTTGGGTGACACAGGCTCAGCCTGCAGCTGATGTAGTATATGGCCAAAAAATAATCAGACTGTTGATGGTTAAATGCACTTGGGTGACACAGGCTCAGCCTGCAGCTGATGTAGTATATGGCCAAAAAATAACCAGACTGTTGATGGTTAAATGCACTTCGGTGACACAGGCTCAGCCTGCAGCTGATGTAGGATATAGCACAAAATAACCACACTATCGATGGTTAAATACACTTGGTGATAGCTCGTGCTGGCGCACCACAAGTCACAAAATGGCCGCCGATCACCCCAGAAAAAAAGTGATCTAAAAACGCTCTGGGCAGCCTCAAAAAAGTGAACAAGTCAATAATAGCACTTCAATGATCCACAGCTGCAGATCGATGACAGAATGAAGTCTTTTGGAGGAGTTAATCTGCCTAATCTCGCCCTAACGTCGCAGCTGCAACCTCTCCCTATACTGATCATAGCAGAGTGACGTGCGGCGCTACGTGACTCCAGCTTAAATAGAGGCTGGGTCACATGGTGCACTGGCCAATCACAGCCATGCCAATAGTAGGCATGGCTGTGATGGCCTCTTGGGCCAAGTAGTATGACGCTTGTTGATTGTCTGCTTTGCAGCCTTTCAAAAAGCGCCAAGAAAGCGCCGAACACCGAACCCGAACCGGGACTTTTACGAAAATGTTCGGGTTCGGGTCCGTGTCATGGACACCCCAAAATTCGGTTCGAACCCGAACTATACAGTTCGGGTTCGCTCATCCCTACTGCTGACATTTTTACTTTTTTTGTTATTAAAATTTAACGATTTTTTTGCAAAAAAATGACATTTTTCACTTTCAGTTGTAAAATTTATCAAAAAAAAACGACATCCATATATAAATTTTTCTCTAAATTTATTGTTCTACATGTCTTTTATAAAAAAAAAATGTTTGGGTAAAAAAAAAAAATGGTTTGGGTAAAAGTTATAGCGTTTACAAACTATGGTACAAAAATGGGAATTTCCGCTTTTTGAAGCAGCTCTGACTTTCTGAGCACCTGTCATGTTTCCTGAGGTTCTACAATGCCCAGACAGTACAAACACCCCACAAATGACCCCATTTCGGAAAGTAGACACCCTAAGGTATTCGCTGATGGGCATAGTGAGTTCATAGAACTTTTTATTTTTTGTCAGAAGTTAGTGGAAAATGATGATTTTTTTTTTTGATTTTTTTTTCTTACAAAGTCTCATATTCCACTAACTTGTGACAAAAAATAAAAACTTCCATGAACTCACTATGCCCATCAGCAAATACCTTGGGGTGTCTTCTTTCCAAAATGGGGTCACTTGTGGGGTAGTTATACTGCCCTGGAATTCTAGGGGCCCAAATGTGTGGTAAGTAGTTTGAAATCAAAATGTGTAAAAAATGACCGGTGAAATCCGAAAGGTGCTCTTTGGAATGTGGGCCCCTTTGCCCACCTAGGCTGCAAAAAAGTGCCACACATGTGGTATTGCCGTACTCAGGAGAAGTTGGAGAATGTGTTTTGGGGTGTCATTTTACATATACCCATGCTGGGTGAGATAAATATCTTGGTCAAATGCCAACTTTGTATAAAAAAATGGGAAAGTTGTCTTTTGCCAAGATATTTCTCTCACCCAGCATGGGTATATGTAAAATGACACCCCAAAACACATTTCCCAACTTCTCCTGAGTACGGAGATACCACATGTGTGACACTTTTTTGCAGCCTAGGTGGGCAAAGGGGCCCATATTCCAAAGAGCACCTTTCGGATTTCACCGGCCATTTTTTACAGATTTTGATTTCAAACCACTTCTCACGCATTCGGCCCCTAAAATGCCAGGGCAGTATAACTACCCCACAAGTGACCCCATTTTGGAAAGAAGACACCCCAAGGTATTTCGTGATGGGCATAGTGAGTTCATGGAAGTTTTTATTTTTTGTCACAAGTTAGTGGAATATGAGACTTTGTAAGGAAAAAAATAAAAATAAAAATAAATCATCATTTTCCGCTAACTTGTGACAAAAAATATAAAATTCTAGGAACTCGCCATGCCCCTCACGGAATACCTTGGGGTGTCTTCTTTCCAAAATGGGGTCACTTGTGGGGTAGTTATACTGCCCTGGCATTTTCCAGGGGCCCTAATGTGTGGTAAGTAGGTAAATGACCTGTGAAATCCTAAAGGTGCTCTTTGGAATGTGGGCCCCTTTGCCCACCTAGGCTGCAAAAAAGTGTCACACATGTGGTATCGCCGTATTCAGAAGAAGTTGGGCAATGTGTTTTGGGGTGTCTTTTTACATAAACTCATGCTGGGTGAGAGAAATATCTTGGCAAAAGACAACTTTTCCCATTTTTTTTATACAAAGTTGGCATTTGACCAAGATATTTATCTCACCCAGCATGGGTATATGTAAAATGACAACCCAAAACACATTGCCCAACTTCTCCTGAGTACGGCGATACCAGATGTGTGACACTTTTTTGCAGCCTAGATGCGTAAAGGGGCCCACATTCCTTTTATGAGGGCATTTTTAGACATTTGGATCTCAGACTTCTTCTCACGCTTTAGGGCCTCTAAAATGCCAGGGCAGTATAAATACCCCACATGTGACCCCATTTTGGAAAGAAGACACCCCAAGGTATTCAATGAGGGGCATGGCGAGTTCATAGCGGAAATTTATTTTATTTATTTTTTTCTCACAAAGTCTCCCTTTTCCGCTAACTTGGGACAAAAATTTCAATCTTTCATGGACTCAATATGCCCCTCACGGAATACCTGGGGGTGTCTTCTTTCCAAAATGGGGTCACATGTGGGGTATTTATACTGCCCTGGCATTCTAGGGGCCCTAAAGCGTGAGAAGAAGTCTGGAATATAAATGTCTAAAAAATTTTACGCATTTGGATTCCGTGAGGGGTATGGTGAGTTCATGTGAGATCTTATTTTTTGACACAAGTTAGTCGAATATGAGACTTTGTAAGAAAATAAAATAAAATTTCCGGTAACTTGGGCCAAAAAAATGTCTGAATGGAGCCTTACAGAGGAGTTATCAATGACAGGGGGGTGATCAATGACAGGGGGGTGATCAGGGAGTCTATATGGGGTGATCACCCCCCTGTCATTGATCACCCCCCTATAAGGCTCCATTCAGATGTCCGTATGTGTTTTGCGGATCCGATCCATGTATCCGTGGATCCATAAAAATCATACGGACATCTGAATGCAGCCTGACAGGGGGGGGTGATCAATGACAGGGGGGGTGATCAATGACGGGGGTGATCAGGGAGTCTATATGGGGTGATCACCCCCCCTGGAAGGCTCCAGGGAGACGCCTGTATGTGTTTTGCGGATCCGATCCATCTATCAGTGGATCCGTAAAAATCATGCGGACGTCTGAATGGAGCTTTACAGGGGGGTGATCAATGACAGGGGGGTAATCAATGACAGGGGGGTGATCAGGGAGTCTATATGGGGTGATCACCACAGTCATTGATCACGCCCCTGTAAGGCTCCATTCAGACGTCCGTATGCGTTTTGCGGATCCGATCCATCTATCAGTGGATCCGTAAAAATCATGCGGACATCTGAATGGAGCTTTACAGGGGGGTGATCAATGACAGGGGGGTAATCAATGACAGGGGGGTGATCAGGGAGTCTATATGGGGTGATCACCACAGTCATTGATCACGCCCCTGTAAGGCTCCATTCAGACGTCCGTATGCGTTTTGCGGATCCGATCCATCTATCAGTGGATCCGTAAAAATCATGCGGACATCTGAATGGAGCTTTACAGGGGGGTGATCAATGACAGGGGGGTAATCAATGACAGGGGGGGGATCAGGGAGTCTATATGGGGTGATCACCACAGTCATTGATCACGCTGTCACGGAACCATGAACCAGACGTACAACAAGAGATAAGTGAAAGTAAGAAGGCTTTATTGAAAATAAAGCTGTAAAGCAAAAGTCCAAACGAATGGTGAAACCGAAGCAGAGTCTTTGAGAGGCCAGAGATCAGGAACCAGAAGGGTAGTCAGACGAAGCCAGGATCAGGAACCAGCAGGGTAGTCAGACGAAGCCAGGATCAGGAACCAGCAGGGTAGTCAGACAAAACCAGGATCAGGAACCAGAAGCAGCAGCAGTCTTAGAAGCATGTGAACACAGGAGGACCAAGCAAGGAACTGAAGCCACAGACCTCCTATATATATGAGCTAGGCATCCAGCATCCCCCAGTGGGAAGGAGGAGCCGCAGGGTGGAAGGCTACAAGAAACCCAGAAACCAAGATGGCCGCCAGCACATGTCAAACGAAGGAGAACAGCAAGAAGGTAAGACCATGACAGTACCTCCCCCTCAAGGGCCCCTCCTCCGCGGGGCTAAAAACGGTTTCTGAGGGAAGCGTGCGTGGAAGGCTCGGAGCAAGGCAGGAGCATGGACATCTGCGGAGGGAACCCAGGAACGCTCCTCTGGACCATAACCACGCCAATGGACCAAAAACTGCACCCGACCGCGGACCAGGCGTGAGTCCAGGATATTGCTCACCTCATACTCCTCATGATTGCCCACTCGGACCGGACGAGGCCGAGGAACCGAGGAAGTGAAACGATTACACACCAGTGGCTTCAACAGGGAGACATGAAACACGTTAGAGATCCGCATGCCAGGAGGAAGCGCAAGGGCATAGGCTACCGGGTTTACCCTGCGAAGCACTCGGAAGGGACCAACAAAGCGAGGCGCCAGCTTGGGAGTGGGCACTCGAAGGTTGAGGTTGCGGGTGGACAACCATACACGGTCTCCGACCTGGTAGGTAGGAGCAGGCGCTCGTCTGCGATCAGCCTGGAGTCTCTGGCTCTGCGCAGAGGCCTCAAGGGACTTCTGGATCTGTACCCAAGAAGCACGTAGGCCAAGGAGAAGGAGAGATGAATCCCCAACTGGGAGCAAAAGGCGCGCCAGAACCTGGACACAAACTGACTCCCCCGATCCGACACAATCTCCTTGGGCAAACCGTGCAACCGGAAGACCTCCCTGGCAAAAATCGTGGCCAACTCTTGTGCAGAGGGTAACTTCTTGAGAGGAACACAGTGGCACATTTTGGAAAACCGATCCACAATCATGAGAATGACCATATGGCCTCGGGTTGCAGGGAGGTCCACAATGAAATCCATCCCCAGGTGTGACCATGGGCGCTCCCCGGTGGCTATGGGTTGCAGAAGGCCCAACGGAAGGTGCCGAGGGGACTTACTCTGGGCACAAACGGAGCATGCCGCTACATATGCGGCGATGTCGGAACGTAGGGAAGGCCACCAGAACAGACGTGAAACAGCCCAGGACAGCTGATTCTTTCCAGGATGCCCCGCGGTCTTGGAGTTATGGTAGGTTCGCAACAACCGAGTGCGCAACTCCTCAGGCACAAAACATCTGCCGTTGGGTCTCCCAGAGGGAGCACCAGATTGAGCCGCCAAAATATGCTCACCCAGGGGAGAGGTCAGGCTGGTGCGAATGGCGGCCAGGATCTGATTCGGAGGTATGACCGAAGTCGGAATCGACTCCTCCCTGGACAGCTCGGAGTACTGCCGTGATAGGGCATCCGCCCTGATGTTCTTGGAACCGGGTAGGTAGGAGACCACGTAATTAAAACATGACAAGAACAGAGCCCATCTGGCCTGACGTGGTGTCAATCTCTTGGCCTCAGAAAGGTAGGTCAGATTCTTATGGTCCGTCAGGATGAGAACCGGAACCACCGAACCCTCGAGCAAGTGCCTCCATTCTTTAACCTCCTCAGGACCGCCGTACGCAGGATTGCGTCTTTGCGGCGGTCCTGTTGTTCTGGGTGGACGCGCCGGTGCGTCCTCTCGCGAGACGCGAGATTTCCTGTGAACGCGCGCACACAGGCGCGCGCGTTCACAGGATCGGAAGGTAAGCGAGTGGATCTCCAGCCTGCCAGCGGCGATCGTTCACTGGCAGGCTGGAGATGTGATTTTTTTAACCCCTAACAGGTATATTAGACGCTGTTTTGATAACAGCGTCTAATATACCTGCTACCTGGTCCTCTGGTGGTCCCCTTTGTTTGGATCGACCACCAGAGGACACAGGCAGCTCAGTAATATGTTGCACCAAGCACCACTACACTACACCCCCCCCCCCCGTCACTTATTAACCCCTTATTAGCCCTTGATCACCCCTGATCACCCCATATAGACTCCCTGATCACCCCCCTGTCATTGATTACCCCCCTGTCATTGATCACCCCCCTGTAAAGCTCCATTCAGATGTCCGCATGATTTTTACGGATCCACTGATAGACTGATCGGATCCGTAAAAATCATACGGACGTCTGAATGCAGCCTTACAGGGGAGTGATCAATGACTGTGGTGATCACCCCATATAGACTCCCTGATCACCCCCCTGTCATTGATTACCCCTCTGTCATTGATCACCCCCCTGTAAAGCTCCATTCAGATGTCCGCATGATTTTTACGGATCCACTGATAGACTGATCGGATCCGTAAAAATCATACGGACGTCTGAATGCAGCCTTACAGGGGAGTGATCAATGACTGTGGTGATCACCCCATATAGACTCCCTGATCACCCCCCTGTCATTGATTACCCCTCTGTCATTGATCACCCCCCTGTAAAGCTCCATTCAGATGTCCGCATGATTTTTACGGATCCACTGATAGACTGATCGGATCCGTAAAAATCATACGGACGTCTGAATGCAGCCTTACAGGGGAGTGATCAATGACTGTGGTGATCACCCCATATAGACTCCCTGATCACCCCCCTGTCATTGATTACCCCTCTGTCATTGATCACCCCCCTGTAAAGCTCCATTCAGATGTCCGCATGATTTTTACGGATCCACTGATAGACTGATCGGATCCGTAAAAATCATACGGACGTCTGAATGCAGCCTTACAGGGGAGTGATCAATGACTGTGGTGATCACCCCATATAGACTCCCTGATCACCCCCCTGTCATTGATTACCCCTCTGTCATTGATCACCCCCCTGTAAAGCTCCATTCAGATGTCCGCATGATTTTTACGGATCCACTGATAGACTGATCGGATCCGTAAAAATCATACGGACGTCTGAATGCAGCCTTACAGGGGAGTGATCAATGACGGAGGTGATCACCCCATATAGACTCCCTGATCACCCCCCTGTCATTGATTACCCCTCTGTCATTGATCACCCCCCTGTAAAGCTCCATTCAGATGTCCGCATGATTTTTACGGATCCACTGATAGACTGATCGGATCCGTAAAAATCAGACGGACGTCTGAATGCAGCCTTACAGGGGGGTGATCAATGACAGTTGGGTGATCACCCCATATAGACTCCCTGATCACCCCCCTGTCATTGATCACCCCCCTGTCATTGATCCCCCCCCCCCCCCCCCTGTAAGGCTGCATTCAGTCTTTTTTTTTGGCCCAAGTTAGCGGAATTTTTTTTTTTTTCTTACAAAGTCACATATTCCACTAACTTGTGACAAAAAATAAAATCTCACATGAACTCACCATACCCCTCACGGAATCCAAATGCGTAAAATTTTTTAGACATTTATATTCCAGACTTCTTCTCACGCTTTAGGGCCCCTAGAATGCCAGGGCAGTATAAATACCCCACATGTGACCCCATTTCGGAAAGAAGACACCCCCAGGTATTCCGTGAGGGGCATATTGAGTCCATGAAAGATTGAAATTTTTGTCCCAAGTTAGCGGAACGGGAGACTTTGTGAGAAAAAAATAAAAAATATCAATTTCCGCTAACTTGTGCCAAAAAAAAATAATTTCTATGAACTCGCCATGCCCCTCATTGAATACCTTGGGGTGTCTTCTTTCCAAAATGGGGTCACATGTGGGGTATTTATACTGCCCTGGCATTCTAGGGGCCCCAAAGCGTGAGAAGAAGTCTGGTATCCAAATGTCTAAAAATGCCCTCCTAAAAGGAATTTGGGCCCCTTTGCGCATCTAGGCTGCAAAAAAGTGTCACACATCTGGTATCGCCGTACTCAGGAGAAGTTGGGCAATGTGTTTTGGGGTGTCATTTTACATATACCCATGCTGGGTGAGATAAATATCTTGGTCAAATGCCAACTTTGTATAAAAAAATGGAAAAAGTTGTCTTTTGCCAAGATATTTCTCTCACCCAGCATGGGTATATGTAAAAAGACACCCCAAAACACATTCCCCAACGTCTCCTGAATACGGCGATACCAGATGTGTGACACTTTTTTGCAGCCTAGGTGGGCAAAGGGGCCCACATTCCAAAGAGCACCTTTCGGATTTCACTGGTCATTTACCTACTTACCACACATTAGGGCCCCTGGAAAATGCCAGGGCAGTATAACTACCCCACAAGTGACCCCATTTTGGAAAGAAGACACCCCAAGGTATTCCGTGAGGGGCATGGCGAGTTCCTAAAAATTTTTTTTTCATACAAAGTCTCATATTCCACTAACTTGTGACAAAAAATAAAAACTTCCATGAACTCACTATGCCCATCAGCGAATACCTTGGGGTCTCTTCTTTCCAAAATGGGGTCACTTGTGGGGTAGTTATACTGCCCTGGCATTCTAGGGGCCCAAATGTGTGGTAAGGAGTTTGAAATCAAATTCTGTAAAAAATGACGAGTGAAATCCGAAAGGTGCTCTTTGGAATATGGGCCCCTTTGCCCACCTAGGCTGCAAAAAAGTGTCACACATCTGGTATCTCCGTACTCAGGAGAAGGTGGGGAATGTGTTTTGGGGTGTCATTTTACATATACCCATGCTGGGTGAGAGAAATATCTTGGCAAAAGACAACTTTTCCCATTTTTTTATACAAAGTTGGCATTTGACCAAGATATTTATCTCACCCAGCATGGGTATATGTAAAAAGACACCCCAAAACACATTCCCCAACTTCTACTGAATACGGAGATACCAGATGTGTGACACTTTTTTGCAGCCTAGGTGGGCAAAGGGGCCCACATTCCAAAGAGCACCTTTCGGATTTCACTCGTCATTTTTTACAGAATTTGATTTCAAACTCCTTACCACACATTTGGGCCCCTAGAATGCCAGGGCAGTATAACTACCCCACAAGTGACCCCATTTTGGAAAGAAGAGACCCCAAGGTATTCGCTGATGGGCATAGTGAGTTCATGGAAGTTTTTATTTTTTGTCATAAGTTAGTGGAATATGAGACTTTGTATGAAAAAAAATAAAATAAAAATAAATCAGCATTTTCCACTAACTTGCGACAAAAAATAAAAAATTCTAGGAACTCGCCATGCCCCTCACGGAATACCTTGGGGTGTCTTCTTTCCAAAATGGGGTCACTTGTGGGGTAGTTATACTGCCCTGGCATTCTAGGGGCCCAAATGTGTGGTAAGGAGTTTGAAATCAAATTCTGTAAAAAATGACCTGTGAAATCCGAAAGGTGCTGTTTGGAATATGGGCCCCTTTGCCCACCTAGGCTGCAAAAAAGTGTCACACATCTGGTATCTCTGTATTCAGGAGAAGTTGAGGAATGTGTTTTGGGGTGTCTTTTTACATATACCCATGCTGGGTGAGATAAATATCTTGGTCAAATGCCAACTTTGTATAAAAAAATGGGAAAAGTTGTATTTTGCCAAGATATTTCTCTCACCCAGCATGGGTATATGTAAAATGACACCCCAAAACACATTCCCCACCTTCTCCTGAGTACAGAGATACCAGATGTGTGACACTTTTTTGCAGCCTAGGTGGGCAAAGGGGCCCATATTCCAAAGAGCACCTTTCGGATTTCACTCGTCATTTTTTACAGAATTTGATTTCAAACTCCTTACCACACATTTGGGCCCCTAGAATGCCAGGGCAGTATAACTACCCCACAAGTGACCCCTTTTTGGAAAGAAGAGACCCCAAGGTATTTCGTGATGGGCATAGTGAGTTCATGGAAGTTTTTATTTTTTGTCACAAGTTAGTGGAATATGAGACTTTGTAAGAAAAAAAAAAAAAAGAAAAAAATCATCATTTTCCGCTAACTTGTGACAAAAAATAAAAAGTTCTATGAACTCACTATGCCCATCAGCGAATACCTTAGGGTGTGTACTTTCCGAAATGGGGTCATTTGTGGGGTGTTTGTACTGTCTGGCCATTGTAGAACCTCAGGAAACATGACAGGTGCTCAGAAAGTCAGAGCTGCTTCAAAAAGCGGAAATTCACATTTTTGTACCATAGTTTGTAAACGCTATAACTTTTACCCAAACCATTTTTTTTTTTACCCAAACATTTTTTTTTTATCAAAGACATGTAGAACAATAAATTTAGAGCAAAATTTATATATGGATGTCGTTTTTTTTGCAAAATTTTACAACTGAAAGTGAAAAATGTCATTTTTTTGCAAAAAAATCGTTAAATTTCGATTAATAACAAAAAAAGTAAAAATGTCAGCAGCAATGAAATACCACCAAATGAAAGCTCTATTAGTGAGAAGAAAAGGAGGTAAAATTCATTTGGGTGGTAAGTTGCATGACCGAGCAATAAACGGTGAAAGTAGTGTAGGTCAGAAGTGTAAAAAGTGGCCTGGTCTTTCAGGGTGTTTAAGCACTGGGGGCTGAGGTGGTTAAGGGCCTGCACTATGGCCAATAACTCCCTGTCACCAATCTGATAGTTGCACTCCGCGGAAGACAGTTTCCGGGAGTAAAACCCACAAGGAAGCAGAGGACCCTCTGGTGTTCTACGCTGAGACAGAAGGGCGCCTACTCCCGTCTCAGACGCGTCCACCTCGAGGACAAAGGGCAACCCAGGGTTGGGATGCGACAGAATCGGAGCCGACACAAAAGCGGACTTTAGGGCCTCAAAAGCTCGGATGGCCTCGAGCGGCCAGACCTGGGAATTACTGCCCTTCCTGGTCAGATCCGTGAGAGGCTTGGCCAGCATGGAAAAGTCCCTGATAAACTTCCGATAATAATTGGCGAAGCCCAAAAAGCGCTGCAGGGAACGAAGACCACTGGGCTGGGGCCACTGTAAGACAGCCGAAACCTTCTCAGGATCCATGGAGAACCCCTCAGCGGAAATGATGTAACCTAAGAAGGTTACCTGGGATCGGTGAAATTCGCATTTCTCAAGCTTACCGAACAGCTTGTTCTCTCGTAACCGTTGCAACACTCGTCTGACATCCAGAATGTGGGCCTCCATGGATTCAGAATATACCAAGATGTCATCCAAATAGACCACCACACACTGCTGCAACAGGTCACGGAAAACATCGTTGATGAATTCCTGAAAGACTGCGGGCGCATTGCACAACCCAAAGGGCATAACCAAGGATTCATAATGACCGGTCCTGGTGTTAAACGCGGTCTTCCACTCATCGTCCGCCTTGATCCTTACCAGGTTATATGCCGCCCTCAGGTCGAGTTTGGTAAAGACCGTGGCCCCTTTAAGGCGATCGAACAGCTCGGAAATCAAGGGTATCGGGTAAGCGTTCTTGATCGTGATGCGATTGAGACCCCTGTAATCGATGCAAGGCCTCAACTCACCGCCCTTCTTTTTCACAAAGAAAAATCCAGCCCCTGCCGGGGACGAGGATTTGCGAATGTGTCCGCGTGAAAGCGCCTCCCTCACGTACTCCTCCATGGCCTCATTCTCCGCTACCGACAGTGGATAGACTTTGCCACGAGGAGGAACGGCACCAGGTTGTAACTCTATGGCACAATCGTATGGGCGGTGCGGAGGTAGGGCAACCGCGCGCACCTTATCGAATACATCCCGGTACTCTTCGTATTCAGGAGGCAACAGAGAGTCCGAGGAAGTACACAGCAACTTGACAGACCCATGGATGCAACTAGCCCCACACTGCGGTGACCACGAGAGGATCTCAGCCGATCTCCAATCGAAAGTCGGATTATGCTTCTGGAGCCAGGGGTACCCCAAGACCACCGAGTAGTGTGGAGACGAAATAACCTGGAGACAGACCGACTCTCTGTGAACGGCACCAATGGCTATCCCCACTGGAAGGGTCTCATGAGTCACGTGTGACGACAGAAGGGGTCTGCCGTCTATCGCCTCAAGAGCCAGTGGGGAACCTCGAGCCTGCAGAGGAATGGAATTGGCGGCAGCGAACACACTATCAATGAACAAACCACCAGCACCAGAGTCCACCAACGCCTGGGTCGTCACCGAGCCCCCGACCCAGGAGAGGACAACAGTGATCAGTGGTTTGTCAACACGGGAAACCGGGGACGAGGAGACTCCACCCAAGATCTGCCCCCGACAGGATCTCAGGTACGAGCGTTTCCCGGACGGTTCGGACATGTCAACCGAAAATGCCCACCGAGACCACAGTACATGCATCGACCCTCGCGTCTCCGGAGAGCCCTCTCCCCCTCGGACAGGCGAGCAAACCCCAGCTGCATGGGTTCACCCCCAGACAAGTCATCCCCAGGAGGCGTGGGAGGAGAGGGAGGCACGGGTGGGACAGCAAACGTAGGCGCCAATCTGTTAGAAGACCTCCGCAGGCTCTCCTTAAAGGAAGGTCTCTCCCTGAGTCTGGTGTCAATCAAAATCAGGAAAGAAATAAGAGACTCGAGCTCCACTGGTAGGTCCTTAGCAGCAACCTCATCCTTCAAGGCATCCGAGAGACCATGAGAGAAAGCAGCGACCAGAGCCTCATTATTCCAGCCCACCTCTGCTGCCAGGGTACGAAACTCAATGGCGTATTCAGCTACGGATCGTGAACCCTGTCTGATGGACATAAGGAGCTTCGCAGCAGAGGCAGCACGAGCCGGCACATCGAATACCTTCCGAAGAGAAGCAACAAAACCGGAAAACTCGGCAACCACTGGATTGTTGTTCTCCCATAAAGGGCTGGCCCAGGCCAAGGCCTTGTCCGAGAGCAGCGAGATCAAGAAGCCCACCTTTGATCTCTCAGTAGGAAAGGCATGTGGCAGCAACTCGAAATAAATGCCCACCTGGTTAAGGAAACCTCGGCACTGAGTTGGCTCTCCCCCAAAGCGCTGTGGAAGAGGGGCAGAACCGGTCATACCCCGAAACACCGCAGGCGCAACAACAGGTGTCGGGGTAGACTCTGGCGCAACAACCGGAGCGGCAGTAGGAGCGACAACCGACCCATCGGCAACGGGAGCGAAATGAGCCGTGCGTTCAAGCAGGGTTTGCAACGCCACAGCGAACCGACCCAACAGGTGATCCTGCTGATCAAGTCTGGCAACCAGCATGGGTAGCGAGGATGGCCCTGTACCGTCAGAACTCATGGCTTGGTCCTAATGTCACGGAACCATGAACCAGACGTACAACAAGAGATAAGTGAAAGTAAGAAGGCTTTATTGAAAATAAAGCTGTAAAGCAAAAGTCCAAACGAATGGTGAAACCGAAGCAGAGTCTTTGAGAGGCCAGAGATCAGGAACCAGAAGGGTAGTCAGACGAAGCCAGGATCAGTAACCAGCAGGGTAGTCAGACGAAGCCAGGATCAGGAACCAGCAGGGTAGTCAGACGAAACCAGGATCAGGAACCAGAAGCAGCAGCAGTCTTAGAAGCATGTGAACACAGGAGGACCAAGCAAGGAACTGAAGCCACAGACCTCCTATATATATGAGCTAGGCATCCAGCTCCTCCCAGTGGGAAGGAGGAGCCGCAGGGTGGAAGGCTACAAGAAACCCAGAAACCAAGATGGCCGCCAGCACATGTCAAACGAAGGAGAACAGCAAGAAGGTAAGACCATGACACACGCCCCTGTAAGGCTCCATTCAGACGTCCGTATGCGTTTTGCGGATCCGATCCATCTATCAGTGGATCCGTAAAAATCATGCGGACATCTGAATGGAGCTTTACAGGGGGGTGATCAATGACAGGGGGGTAATCAATGACAGGGGGGTGATCAGGGAGTCTATATGGGGTGATCAGTGGTTGATAAGGGGTTAATAAGTGACAGGGGGGGGTGTAGTGTAGTGGTGCTTGGTGCAACATATTACTGAGCTACCTGTGTCCTCTGGTGGTCGATCCAAACAAAGGGGACCACCAGAGGACCAGGTAGCAGGTATATTAGACGCTGTTATCAAAACAGCGTCTAATATACCTGTTAGGGGTTAAAAAAATCACATCTCCAGCCTGCCAGCGAACGATCGCCGCTGGCAGGCTGGAGATCCACTCGCTTACCTTCCGATCCTGTGAACGCGCGCGCCTGTGTGCGCGCGTTCACAGGAAATCTCGCGTCTCGCGAGATTACGCATATATGCTTGACTCTGCGCAGGGCTGCCGCCTCCGGAACGCGATCCTGCGTTAGGCGGTCCGGAGGCGGTTAAAGCCATACCGGGTACCCGAGGCTCGGCGACAAGCCATCTCGGAGGAATTGCAGCTCATGCTGCAGCTAGACGTCATTGAGGAATCTAAAAGTGAGTGGACCAGTCCTATAGTCTTAATACCCAAGCCCAACGGAACGTTACGGTTTTGTAACAATTTTCGTAAGCTGAACGAAATATCTAAATTCGATGCATATCCCATGCCTCGGGTGGATGAGCTTATTGAAAGGTTAGGCCAAGCCTGGTATTTTTCTGATTTGAACCTCACCAAAGGGTACTGGCAGGTACCCTTGACGGAAACTGCCACGGAGAAAACTGCCTTCATTACACCAGAGAGGCTGGACCAATATAAGGTTTTACCATTCGGTCTGCATGGTGCCCCTGCGACTTTTCAACGTCTAATGGACATTGTGCTTCGTCCACATCGGCGATACGCCGCGGCTTATCTGGATGATATTGTCATTCACAGTACCAACTGGGAAAGTCACCTGTCCAAAGTACAGGCCGTAGTGGACTCCCTTCGAAAGGCTGGTCTAACAGCTAACCCCCAAAAATGTGCAATAGGGTTAGAGGAGACCAAATACCTAGGGTATGTCATTGGGCACGGAGTCATCAAACCCCAAGTAAACAAAATAGAGGCGATAAGGAATTGGCCCCGACCTGTCACCCCTAGGCAAGTAAAGTCATTCCTGGGAATGGTGAGCTATTATATGAGGTTCGTTCCCCATTTTGCCACTTTAGCAGCTCCATTGACAGAGCTTTTGAAGGGACGGAAGTCCGTGATGGTCCGCTGGAATGACCAGGCGGAAGAGGCTTTCTCCGCTTTGAAGTCGGCCTTGTGTGGGTCGCCGGTTTTGGTGCCTCCCGACTTCAAAAGGGAGTTTATAGTACATGGTACCTTGGTGCTGTACTGTCTCAGGAGATCAACGGGGAGGAGCATCTCATTGTCTTGCTCAGCTGTAAGCTCACTCCAGCCGAGACCCGTTAACGTATAGTGGAGAGAGAGTTCCTGGCCATCAAGTGGGCACTCGAGTCTCCCCGCTATTATCTGTTGGGGAGAAAGTTTTGTCTTGTGACCGACCACTCCCCTCTCAAGTGGATGAGCCAGGCCAAAGAGAGGAATGCTTGGGTCTCCAGATGGTACTTGTCCTTGCAAAACTTTTAAGTTTACAGTAGAACACAGGGCAGGCCAGTTACAGGGAAACACGGATGCCCTGTCCCTGGTAGACTGTCTGGCGTGTGTTCACCCCCTCAGGGTTGAACAAAGGGGGGGGGGGGGTATCTGACATAGCAAGGGGTTTTGTTTGGGAAGGCAGGTATTTTCCTCCCAACATGGGCAGCTGGGCTGATTTCCAGTGCCGGTCCAGGTTTTGGCAGCACCTGGCTGTCCTTTAAAGAGGACCTTTCATCGGTCCAAACATTGTAAGATAATTATCAGGGCGCCGCTCCGTTCGCCGCTGTGTCCTCCGGTATCTTCACTGAATTGGTTCTACTAGGCGGAGTCTGCCCTGTTTCACCCTGGGCGTTCCTTCTCCCAGACTGTGAGATCTGCGCTGCGATTGGACAGCGCTACAGCCTGGGAGTTTTTTTTTTATCCTAGGTTGTGAGCTCTGCACTGCGATTGGACAGCGCACCAGCCTGGGAGAAGGAACGCCCAGGGTGAAACAGGGTAGACTACGCCTAGTAGAGCCAATTCAGTGTAGATACCAGATGACACAGTGGGCGAACGGAGCGGCGCCCAGGGATAATAGTAAGTGCAGTGAGATCCCTGGGCGTCGCTCTATGTAGCCTGATAATTATCTTACAATGTTTGGACTGATTAAAGGTCCTCTTTAAATAGGCAACTGGGCTCAGAATTAAGGTCTCTGTCTTGGGATCTGAGGCATGGTGCCGTACTCGAGGGCAGAGAGCCGAATGCGGGGAAACAGGCCCCCTAAAGCCTGTTGTGGACGCTGAAAGAACCTGCTAACAAGGTGACTGTTTTTGTGCTTTGGACTTTCCTTTGTGTGAACGAACACTAAGACTGTCAAGTGAAGTTGTGTGAAGAGCGCATAGAAGTGTTGAAGTTAAAGATATTCATAATGGTTTCCCTGCATGGGAGCCATATTACCAAGTATAGAGGACAAAGGTTTCAGAGAAGTTCCTGAAAGGATCTGGCAAAATCGAAGAGGGGAATTTTTAGTACCAGTGAGGAAAGAAGCGGACGAGTTACCTCGGGGGGAACAAGGGATAATCAGTTAAGAGGTCCCTGGGAATCTATAAGAGAGGATTCCGGGCTGATGGCCGCTAGCTCTTCAAAAGTGTGATTAGTAGTGAGAGAGAGAGTATCGGTAAGACCGCAAAAAATTCCTCAAGCAGGGGAGAGCAGTCAAAGTACTTGGCGAAGAGTCTCTAGCTATTCTAATCCAAGATATCTGACTGGTGGGACGGAACATGTCTAGAAGCCGGGCATAGGACTAAGAATGATAGTATAGCCTACAATCCGGCAGACCCACCCTACCTGCATCCTTTGGTCGGGTCAAGATCTCCCAACGGATACGTGGTCTACCAGGGGACCACACAAATTTTGTGAAACATCTATGCATCTGGGTCCAGAAAGAGGTGGGGATACGAATGGGGATGGTCTGCAGGATGTCAAGCAGTTTGGGCAGCAGATTCATTTTTAAGATACTGATCCTTCCAAACCTCGAAAACTCTTTACGACGCCAAGAGTCCAGTTTCGTTTGTAATCAGTAATTAGTGGGGTAAAGTTATCCCTAAATAAATGAGATAAAACTGAGCTAATTTGAATCCCCAAGTAAGTGATGCTATTAGTTGGCCATGCAAAGGGAAAGGAGGCTTTTAGGGAAGTGACAAGATCTGAGCCCAGGGAGATGTTCATGGCGTTAGATTTGGAGATGTTAATCTTGAAATTAGTCCATGCCCAAAAGTGAGATATTTCTCTTTGCAGGCATGGAAGGGAAATATGAGGATTGGTGATATAGAGTAGCAAATCATCTGCAAAAGCAGCACATTTATACTCTTGATCTCAAATACGAATACCAGAAATATCAGGGTTGGCGCGTATTGCAGACATGAGATGTTGCATGACTAAAACATATAGTAGGGGGGACAGCAGGCTTCCCTTTTGAATGCCATTTTGGATGAGAAAAGAAGGTGAGAGTCCCATTAATTTTGATCCATGCAGATTGTGTCTGATAGAGAGTGAGGATTTTGGACTTGAACCAAGGTCCTAGACCTATGTGAGAAAGGGTAGAGTATAATGAGGGACATGAGATGTGATCAAAGGCCTTCACAGGGTGGATGAGAGAGGGTAAGAAGGCTTTTAAGCGATTTACCAAAAGCTTGGCATACAGTGGATATAAAAAGTCTACACACCCCTGTTAAAATGTCAGGTTTCCGTGGTGTAAAAAAATTTGACAAAGATAGATCATTTCAGAACTTTTTCCACCTTTAATGTGACCTATAAACTGTACTACTCAATTGAAAAACAAACTGAGATAAAATAATGTGCACACCCTCTTATAACTGGGGATGTAGCTGTGTTCAGAATTAAGCAATCACATTCAAAATCATGTTAAATAGCAGCCATCATTTAAAGTGCCTCTGATTAACCCCAAATAAAGTTCAGCTGCTCTAGTTGGTCTTTCCTGAAATTTTCTTAGTCGCATCCCACAGCAAAAGCCATGGTCCACAGAGAGCTTCCAAAGCATCAGAGGGATCTCATTGTTAAAATCTATCAGTTAGGAGAAGGGTACAAAAGAATTTCCAAGGTATTAGATATACCATGGAACACAGTGAAGACAGTCATCATCAAGTGGAGAAAATATAGCACAACAGTGACATTACCAAGAACTGCACATCCCTCCAAAATTAATGAAAAGACGAGAAGAAAAATGGTCTGTGTGGCTACCAAGAGGCCTACAGCAACATTAAAGGAGCTGCAGGAATATCTGGCAAGTACTGGCTGTGTGGTACATGTGACAACAATCTCCGTATTCTTCATATGTCTGGGCTATGGGGTAGAGTGGCAAGACAAAAGCCTTTTCTTACAAAGAAAAACATCCAAGCCAGGCTACATTTTGCAAAAACACATCTGAAGTCTCCCAAAAGCATGTGGGAAAAGGTGTTATGGTCTGATGGAACCAAGGTTGAACTTTTTGGCTATAATTCCAAAAGATATGTTTGGTGCAAAAACAACACTGCACATCACCAAAAGAACACCATACCCACAGTGACGCATGGTGGTGGCAGCATCATGCTTTGGGGCTGTTTTTCTTCAGCGGGAACTGGGGCCTTAGTTAAGCTAGAGGGAATTATGAACAGTTCCAAATACCAGTCAATATTGGCACAAAACCTTCAGGCTTCTGCTAGAAAGCTGAACATGAAGAGGAACGACCCTAAGCATACATCCAAATCAACAAAGGAATGGCTTCACCAGAAGAAGATTAAAGTTTTGGAATGGCCCAGCCAGAGCCGAGACCTGAATCCGATTGAAAATCTGTGGTGTGATCTGAAGAGGGCTGTGCACAGGAGATGCCCTTATAATCTGACAGATTTAGAGTGTTTTTGCAAAGAAGAGTGGGCAAATCATGCCAAGTCAAAATGTGTCATGCTGATAGACTCATACCCCAAAAGACTGAGTGCTGTAATAAAATCAAAAGGTGCTTCAACAAAGTATTAGTTTAAGGGTGTGCATATTATTTTATTTTAGAATTTTTTCTTCCGTCTACCTAAAAGATTTCAGTTTGTTTTTCAATTGAGTTGTACAGTTTATAGGTCAATTAAAGGTGGAAAAAGTTCTGAAATGATTTATCTTATTTTTTTTACATCACAGAAGCCTGACATTTTAACAGGGGTGTGCAGACTTTTTATATCCACTGTATATCTTGAGGTCAACATTCAAGAGAGAAATTGGGCAATAGCTCAAACATACCTGAGGATCTTTGTCAGGTTTGGGGATGACCGCTATATGCACTTCAGTGGACTGGGCCGGGAAGGGAAGCCCAGACGACACAGCGTTAAAGACCTGGAAGAGGAAAAGGGGTTCCAGATTCAGAAAATATCTTATAAAACTTTGCCGTGAACCCATCCAAACCTGGGCTCTTGCCCCCAGGAGGGGATTTCAGCACCTCTTAAAACTCTCCATCAGTGAAGTCTCAAGGATAGCAGATTGATCCGCGGTTAACCGAGCAGAAGAAAATAGGGGCAAGTCTCCCAGACTACACGAGGGTGGCAAATCATACAGAGCAGAGTAAAAAGAATGGAATGTAGATACAATTTCTGGGGTAGTATGCGTTGTTGAACCGTTTGATGTTTTAATGACCGGGATATGTGAAAAAGCCAGTTGACCTCGTGGAGCCCTGGTCAGCAAACTCTTGTTTCCATATTCGTAGAACTTCCTGCAGCAAGTTTGGATCATTCTTTATTATGAACGCTCCAACAAGTGCTTGGCTTCCAAGCGAGCATTTTGGAGATCACAAAAGATAGGCTGAGAGAGTGCACCCTTGTGAGCGAACTCATGAGAAGCAACCCTCTGAAGGGCTAAAGTAAGGGAATGAGCCTTGTCCCATTTGATTTGAGTCCCATGCTTGATAAGAGTTCTACGCAGAACACATTTAAGAGCCTCCCATTGTGTCGGCAGCGAAGTTTTATCTGCCAAATGGTCAGCCAAAAAGTTCAAAATAGTTAGGGACACATCAGCAACACACACCGAATCAAGAAGGAGAGACTCGTTAAGCCTCTAAGTCCATTCTCCTCTAGAGAGAAAAGGGGGTTGTAGAGAACAATATATTGGAGCGTGATTTGACCATAGGATGAAACCGATATGTGTAGATTCCAACCACAAAAGGGCATGGTGTTGGAGCAGAATGTAGTCAATGCAATTATAAGAGGAATGTGGCGTGGAGTAGAATGTGTAGTCTTTGTCTGCGGAGTGTTGTATACGCCATAAGTCACTTAACTGCAGTTGTAAAAAAGCCCTCCTGACTCTTTTAATCGCCTGGAAGGAAATGGCAGCACAGCCGAAATAATTATCAAGTGTGAGATCAAGGGTAAGGTTTAAGTCCCCACAGAGGATGACTGTGCCTCGTATAAGAGGAAGAGCCTTGTCAATTAGGTCAACTAGGAATGCGACTTGATACTAGTCGGGTGCATAAACATTAAGGAACATGAATTCACGGCCCCCAATAAGCAAGGAAAGGACCAAGTACCTAGCACCGGCATCAACCGTGCAACCAAGCAATTGGTAAGTCAAGAATTTATGGATTGCTATGGCAACCCCCTTTGACTTGTTGAGCGCATTGTTAGCATAATGCCAGATTGTATAGTATTTATTGTGACTACTAGGAGCAGCTCCCTCCTTGAAATAGATTTCTTGAAAGCAAATGAGATGTACCTGTTGGCGATGAAAATTATGGAGAATTTGTGTTCGTTTTTCAGGAGTGTTGAGCCCCTTTGCGTTGAAGGACGCAATTTTTAGAGTCGTAATGGTAGAGGATGTAAAGGAGACACAGAGGAATAAGAGAAGGAGCAAGAAGAGGGGAGGAGAGGGAAAAGAGAAAGAGTAAAAAAAAAAAAAGGAGAAAGGGTTAGTGCTTTGCAATAAAGGAAAGCAACATCTAAATGGTTTAGTTACAACACTTTGAAATGCTAAGAACGGACCAATTGGTCAAAAGAGACGGTCACCAGGGAGAGAGATGTTCCCAAGTGAATGCCTCAAACTACTTGGGGAAAGTGGTAGTCAAGAAGATGAGCGCCAACCACAATCCCTATCAGCAATACTTGTTATAAACAGCGCCACCTGCTATATGGGGGAAAAAACAGACTGACAAGGAAAAAGGAGAAGTCATGTAAATGCAAGAGAGAAATCATCTCGAACAATGACAGTCAAACGTCCTCAGGTCGAAGCCGACAACTGGGAACCTCGCACTGGTTCGATGTCTAGTGGAAGCTTTAGAGAATGGTAAGCGCTGGGGAGGAGAGAAATTGGGCGGAACTATGGAGGGCCAGGGCCCATCTGCATTGACGGCAGGTTCATCGATGGAAGGCTCTGAATGTAACCTGGATGGTCCGCGTTACATCACAAAGTGGCCATGTGGCCTTTGTGACCAGCAATTAGGGGAAAAAGGAATCCCCAGCGATATGGAATTCCTCAGAGAAGGTTTAGGAGAGGTTTCGAAAAAGCTTGCTGAGCAAGAGTATATTGAAATAAGTCCTAGAGTATCATGATGGGGGTCCCCTCAAAAGACAAAGACAAGTGCTGATGTGCTTTGTTCAGAATCTGCCCCTTTTCTGCGTAGAAGTGAGTCCGACAGATCACGTCTCTAGGCCTAGAACCCTCAGGAGTCGGTGGTCACAGTGCTCGATGTGCTCTGTCAATTTCTATGAGTGTGGCACTGGGACGTTCCAGGATGTTATTGAATAACTAGGTAATAATGGGTATTAATAGGTCGGCAGGGGAAATAGACCCCGGGAATCCTCTAATAGGGAGATTGTTGCAGCGTCCACGGCTCTCCATCTCATCCAAATGTTGCTGTTATACTTTGTATAAAAAATGGGAAAAGTTGTCTTTTGCTGAGATAGTTATCTCACCCAGCATGGGTATATGTAAAAAGACACCCCAAAACACATTGCCCAACTTCTCCTGAATACGGCGATACCACATGTGTGACATTTTTTGCAGCCTAGGTGGGCAAAGGGGCCCACATTCCAAAGAGCACCTTTCGGATTTCACAGGTCATTTACCTACTTACCACACATTAGGGCCCCTAGAATGCCAGGGCAGTATAACTACCCCACAAGTGACCCCATTTTGGAAAGAAGACACCCCAAGGTATTCCGTGAGGGGCATGGCGAGTTCCTAGAATTTTTTATTTTTTGTCACAAGTTAGCGGAAAATTATGATTTTTTATTTTTTTTTCTTACAAAGTCTCATATTCCACTAACTTGTGACAAAAAATAAAAACTTCCATGAACTCACTATGCCCATCACGAAATACCTTGGGGTGTTTTCTTTCCAAAATGGGGTCACTTGTGGGGTAGTTATGCTGCCCTGGCATTTTAGGGGCCGAATGCGTGAGAAGTGGTTTGAAATCAAAATCTGTAAAAAATGGCCGGTGAAATCCGAAAGGTGCTCTTTGGAATGTGGGCCCCTTTGCCCACCTAGGCTGCAAAAAAGTGTCACACATCTGGTATCACCGTACTCAGGAGAAGTTGGGCAATGTGTTTTGTGGTGTCTTTTTACATATACCCATGCTGGGTGAGAGAAATATCTTGGCAAAAGACAACTTTTCCCATTTTTTTTATACAAAGTTGGCATTTGACCGAGATATTTATCTCACCCAGCATGGGTATATGTAAAATGACACCCCAAAACACATTGCCCAACTTCTCCTGAGTACGGTGATACCAGATGTGTGACACTTTTTTGCAGCCTAGGTGGGCAAAGGGGCCCACATTCTAAAGAGCACCTTTCGGATTTCACCGGCCATTTATTACAGATTTTGATTTCAAACTACTTACCACACATTTGGGCCCCTAGAATGCCAGGGCAGTATAACTACCCCACAAGTGACCCCATTTTGGAAATAAGACACCCCAAGGTATTCGCTGATGGGCATAGTGAGTTCATAGTAGTTTTTATTTTTTGTCACAAGTTAGTGGAATATGAGACTTTGTAAGAAAAAAATAAAATTAAACTTTCCGCTAACTTGTGACAAAAAATAAAAAGTTCTATGAACTCACTATGCCCATCAGCGAATACCTTAGGGCAGTGGTGGCGAACCCATGGCACGGGTGCCAGAGGCGGCACTCAGAGCCCTCTCTGTGGGCACCCGCACTAAGGCATATGGTGTACCAATATGCCTTAGATTTTTCCTGCCATTCATCAGCGCAGGGCGCACTATGAACGGCACAGTCAGCACATTGAATCTAGGCAGGCTATTATAGCTAAATGATAAAGTACATGGAAGATATACTGTATTGGTATTCAGGGTAAATTGCCGTGTTTGCACTTTGCGATAAATAAGTGGGTGTTGGGTTGCAGTTTGGGCACTCTGTCTCTAAAAGGTTTGCCATCACTGCCTTAGGGTGTCTACTTTCCGAAATGGGGTCACTTGTGGGGTACGTCTGGCCATTGTAGAACCTCAGGAAACATGACAGGTGCTCAGAAAGTCAGAGCTGCTTCAAAAAGCGGAAATTCACATTTTTGTACCATAGTTTGTAAACGCTATAACTTTTACCCAAACCATTTTTTTTTTTTACCCAAACATTTTTTTTTAATTAATGACATGTAGAACAATAAATTTAGATAAAAATTTATATATGGATGTCGTTTTTTTTGCAAAATTTTACAACTGAAAGTGAAAAATGTCATTTTTTTGCAAAAGAATCGTTAAATTTCGATTAATAACAAAAAAAAGTAAAAATGTCAGCAGCAATGAAATACCACCAAATGAAAGCTCTATTAGTGAGAAGAAAAGGAGGTAAAATTCATTTGGGTGGTAAGTTGAATGACCGAGCAATAAACGGTGAAAGTAGGGTAGGTCAGAAGTGTAAAAAGTGGCCTGGTCATTAAGGGTGTTTAAGCTAGGGGGGCTGAAGTGGTTAAACTCCTGGATCTTCTATAGGACATTAGTGGAGGAGAATGGAATTCTTCAATTGTGTTGTAGCAACCTTTCAATATACCCCAGTACCCCAGTGTCGTCGTATGATATTCCCTATATCCACACTCTGTTCAGAGTGTGTTGAGATAAAGGGAATCCTCATCACTTTGGAGTGTTCAGTTTTCCTTTTAAGGGTGTCTTCCCTGTTTAGGTCCCTGGCTACTTCCTTTTTTTCATTTAGTAGTTTAGTTGGATACCACCGCCTCTGGAACTTATTTACCAATGTATCAAGAGTTCTGTCAAAAACCTTGGGGTCTGAGACAATACGTCTGGCCCTTAAGAACTGAGAATACGGCAAAGATCTAACCATTGGTCTGGGGTGATTACTACTATAAGTCAATAGCGTGTTTCTGTCAGTGGGTTTGGTGAACAAATCCGTGTCCAACCTACCCTCTGTCAGGATCACGCGTGTGTAGGCACGCAACTGACCGCAGGTCACGGGTGGAGATTGCGCCTCTATTTTGTTGGGGTAGTCTTCACCCGACCCCGCACTGCCATCTGCGGTATGTCAGCATGAATAGGTGCGGACACCACCTTAAACCTGTGCGTAACAGACAGTATTGGCATCAACCTGTGAGCGCTCGCTATGAATGTCTAATTCCCTTGTCAAACATGGTGGACGCAGCATCAAAGCTACAATGATGTATGCGGCTAAAGCCGGAAGTATTAAATGTACGTCATCCTGACAAGCGCAGATGTGCCCCAGACACACCGGACTGCATGCGGTACCTTGGATGGCAGCCATTCACCCTCTTACTCCTCCTTCACCCTCCGCTCGCAATACTTTCTAGTAAGCACCTGGCACTTTAGATTATCAATCACATATGGCACTGATCACGCTATTGATTGCAATTATTATTGTATGTAAGTTTTTCCTTCATCACATGTAATTATGAATATACCACTAGGGTGGTATACACTATATGGGAACAAGTTGTTACATATTTTTTGGATTGTATTGTCACGTGTTTGTATTTCATGTTTCATGAGATTTGTCATCAATTATTATGAATTAATTGCACATGTCTTGTTAATTTTAATGAATCAGCACACTGCTATATTTTTTTGGCACTTTGTCTCTGTACACTGCTTGAGAAAGGCTCCTGTCTAGAGCCGAAACGTCGAATGTCCCACTGGGGTAAATAAAGACTTTTGTATTCTTTACTTTTTGGAGTGCTGCCCATCTTTTTTCTGTTTTGTATTACTGGATTGGCTTTAATCCATTTAGGGCCAGCTGCATCAGGGACGGTGCTGCCACTGTCTTTCTTTTTTATATATATATATATATATATATATATATATATGTATATATTTATAAACTACTCTATACACTACTCACAAAAAGGAATATTTGGCTTTCAGGTGAAATCTATGGAAAATATAAAAATTTCATGCTACAGTGATTTTATATCATTAAAGATATCAAACAATTTATTGAAACAATGCAAACAACAGAAAATGTCAATGTCTCAATAACTTGTCAAATGGTCTTGAGCATAAATTACAGTTTGACAACGATATATCTTATGCTGTTCACAAGTCGACTTATTGTCTGCTGAGGCATGGTATCCCGCTCTTCTTGAAGGGCGGCCCTCAGGTCATTGATGTTCTTGGGTACAGAGTTACGAGCCTCTACACGGCAACTCAGCAGATCCCTTAGGTTTTCAATGGGATTCAGGTCTGGAGAAAGTGCAGACCATGCCATTTGAAGTCCCTCATTATCCAGCAGCCTAATGATGCGACCTCGATAAGCTGGCGCATTGTCGTCCATGTACAGTAGATGAAATTAGGCCTGTGTTGTTCATGCAGAAGCACAATGATTAGATTAATTATGTTATTCAAGTAGTATGGGCTTGTCACTGTACCATTTAGTGGCTGTTACTGAGACATGGTTCAATGACAGTAATGACTGGGATATAACAATACCAGGGTTCTCTCTATATAGGAAAGACAGAGAAGGAAAGGAAGGGTGAGGGGTGGCCCTGTATATGAAAGATAGCATAAAATCTAACTTAACCCCTTAAGGACTCAGCCCTATTTAACCTTAAGGACATGGGCATTTTTTGCAAATCTGACCAGTGTCACTTTAAGTGCTGATAACTTTAACCACCTCCGGACCGCTGTACGCAGATTCGCGTTCCGGAGGTGGCAGCGCTGCGCACAATCACGCATATACGCGTCATCTCGCGAGATGCGAGATTTCGCTCCAAGCCGGCCCGCGCATGCGCATCGCGGGCCGGCAAAATTCAAAGAACAAGTTCGTCACCAGCCTGCCAATGATCGTTGCGATCATTGGCTGGCAGGCTGGCGATTTTCAAAAAATCCAATCAAAAGTCATATAACAGATCATATTAGTAAATATGATCTGTTATATGGCTTGTCTGCTCCTCTGCTGGTCCTTTTCGTCGGTTGGATCCAGCAGAGGAGCAGACTGAACTGTGAGTACACCAACACTACACCTTAGCCCCAGATCACCCCCCTGCACCCCAATTAACCCTTTGATCACCCCTTTGATCGCCCCTGTCAATCACTAGTGAAAGGAAACTGTCACTTTTTTTTTTTACTGGTATTGACTGTTAGGTTTTAGGGATAGTTTAGGCCCCTTGGTTAGGTAGTTAGCGTCAGTTAGCGCCCACCCCACCGCACCGCAGTCACTTTTATTCGCTGATTAGCGTATCGCTAATCAGCATTTGTACTTTTATAGTATCTGTAAGTGATCAAAACTGATCACGGTCAGATCTATAATAGTATTAGTGTCACTTTAGTTCGCCCTCCACCCAAAACGCAGTGTTTGCCCGATCAGGCCTGATCGGTCGCCCACACGTGCGTTCACCCACGCCCGCCCCACCGCAGTGACAAAAAATATATATTTTTTGATCACTGCACATTCATTTTACACGCACTGCGGCGATAAAAAAAATCAGTTTTGATATTTTTTATCAACCGCAGCGGCCTCTGGTACTTCGCTAGCCTCCCCTTTGTAAGACAGGTTTGCTTTTTTTCTTGGGTAGTCTCAGGGAATACCCCTAAATTTAGTAGTCCAAAATGTCAAACAGGGGGTATTCTTCTGAAGAGGCCTACAGGATTCTGACCCAGTCGGATGAGGAGTGGGAACCCTCATCTGACGAATCTAGCGGGTCAGAATATGAACCTGTAGAAAGCAGTGGCTCTCTGACCCAAAGTTCGGACGAGGAGGTTGAGGTCCCTGGCAGCACCAGGCGTACCCGGCCCCGTGTCGCTAGACCACAGGTTATGCAGGATCCGCTTCAAGAGCAGCAGAGTGGGGCTGTCGCTGCCGGATCACGTGGTGAGGCATACACCAGCAGCGCAGCCCTCCCTGGACCTAGTACCAGCACTGCCGTACAACATGGTGACGCGGCGAGCACTAGAAGGGCAGTTGAAGCTGGTACGGTGGCACGTGCACTAGTTACCCCGTCGCAGCCACCGCGCAGACAGGCCCGTAGAGCCCCTAGAATCCCTGAGGTGCTGGCAAACCCTGATTGGCAGTCACCAACTTCAGCCGCACCTGTAGTTCCCCCTTTCACCGCCCAGTCTGGAGTTCGGGTTGAGACGGCTCAAATCGGTTCGGCCCTGGGACTTTTTGAGCTGTTCTTGACTGTGAGCTCTTGGACTTAGTCGTGGCAGAGACAAACCGGTATGCCACACAATTTATATCCGCCAACCCGGGAAGCTTTTATGCCCAGCCTTTCCGGTGGAAACCAGTCCAAGTTTCCGAACTTAAAATTTTTTTGGGCCTTCTCCTCAACATGGGCCTGACAAAAAAGCATGAATTGCGGTCATATTGGTCCACGCACCCGATTCATCACATGCCCATGTTCTCTGCTGCTATGTCCAGGGCACGATTTGAGGCCATCCTCCATTTCCTGCATTTTAGCGACAACACCACCTCCCGTCCCAGAGGCCACCCAGCTTTTGACCGGCTCCACAAAATTCGGCCCCTCATAGACCATTTCAACCAGAAATTTGCAGATTTGTATACCCCCGAGCAAAACATCTGCGTAGACGTCCCTAATACATTTTACCGGGCGCCTTGGCTTCAAACAATACATCCCAAGCAAGCGCGCCCGGTATGGGGTCAAATTGTATAAGCTCTGTGAAAGGGCCACAGGCTATACCCACAAATTTCGGATCTATGAGGGAAAAGATCAGACCCTGGAGCCGGTCGGTTGCCCTGACTACCTGGGGAGCAGTGGGAAGACAGTCTGGGACTTGGTGTCACCCTTATTCGGCAAGGGGTACCATCTTTATGTGGACAATTTCTACACAAGTGTGGCCCTCTTTAGGCATTTGTTTCTAGAACGGATTTGCGCCTGTGGCACCGCGCGAACTAGTCGCGTGGGCTTCCCCCAACGGCTTGTAACCACCCGTCTTGCAAGGGGGGAGAGGGCTGCCTTGTGTAACGAAGAACTGCTCGCGGTGAAATGGAGAGACAAGCGTGACGTTTACATGCTCTCCTCCATTCACGCAGACACGACAATCCAAATTGAAAGGGCAACCCGTGTCATTGAAAAGCCCCTCTCAGTCCACGACTATAATGCGCTCATGGGAGGGGTGGACTTCAATGACCAGATGTTGGCTCCCTATTTAGTTTCCCGCAGAACCAGACGCTGGTATAAGAAGGTGTCTGTATATTTAATTCAATTGGCGCTGTACAATAGTTTTGTTCTCTACAGTAAGGCTGGGAGAACACGATCCTTCCTCAAATTCCAGGAAGAGATCATCGAGAACCTCCTTTACCCAGGAGGTTCCGTGGCCCCATCCACCAGTGTAGTTAGCCGTCTACACGAGCGACATTTCCCCAGTGTCGTTCCTGGTACCTCAACCCAACCGTCACCCCGAAAAAGATGTCGTGTCTGTAGCAGGAGTGGAATAAGGCGTGACACCCGCTATTTCTGTCCTGACTGTCCTGACCACCCTGCCCTATGCTTTGGTGAGTGTTTCCTAGCATAGGGATTGCATCTCACAGGACAGGCACACAGGGCTATTAGGGCCCTTTTACTCACAGCTGCTGCAAACCTCTCCTTTCACCTGGGATAAAGTGCATAACGTACTTCGCCACATCTTTGGGCGATTTGCGCTTTGCACATTGTCCCATGGGGAAGGAGAGGTTTGTTCTATAAAGGTGAAAAAAACTAAACAAAAAAAAAATTACTGGTAAGTAAAAAAGTTAAAAAAGTTTAAAAAAAGTTAATATGTTCTGTTCTAAAGTTAATAAAGTTATTGCGTTGCGGCCTGGTTTTTATTTTTTTGTTTTGTTTTTTTTACCTTTCAGGTGGACCAACCGATCGACTAGCTGCAGCACTGATGTGCATTCGGACAGAAGCATTGCGCTGCTGTCAGATTACACGCAAGTCGGTGTATGCGGCGCTGCAAGACGAGATTTCTCCTCTGCAGTAAAAGATACGTTTGCCGAGGCATATGAGCTGAGGAGGTGGCGGTGTTCATATACTTTGGCAAACACTTTGTATATATAAAAAAAAAAAATCCCGGCAATGATTTATTCATCCACATACGAGCTAAGTGGGTATGGATGTTGGGCGGAGCTCCTATGTCCTGGCAGACGCCTTTCCCCTCCTTTTTCTTTTTTTGGCAAAGATTTTTTCATCCACATTGATCGATGCGAATGAAGAAATCTGTGCCGTTCATTTTTTTCTTTCAGCCCAGAGGCTGAACGGAAAAAAAAAATCTCATTACCTGTATGCTCAATATAAGGAGAATAGCAGAAACTCCTAATGCTGGGCATACATGTAATGATTGTGGAGACCCTCAAATGCCAGGGCAGTACAAACACCCCACAAATAACACCATTTTGGAAAGAAGACACCCCAAGGTATTCGCTGAGGGGCATATTGAGTCCATGAAAGATTGAAATTTTTGTCCAAAGTTAGCGGAAAGGGAGACTTTGTGAGAACAAAATAAAAAAAATCAATTTCCGCTAACTTGTGCCAAAAAATTTTTTTTTTCTATGAACTCGCCATGCCCCTCATTGAATACCTTGGGGTGTCTTCTTTCCAAAATGGGGTCACATGTGGGGTATTTATACTGCCCTGGCATTTTAGGGGCCCCAAAGCGTGAGAAGAAGTCTGGTATCCAAATGTCTAAAAATGCCCTCCTAAAAGGAATTTGGGCACCTTTGCCCACCTAGGCTGCAAAAAAGTGTCACACATCTGGTATCTCTGTATTCAGGAGAAGTTGAGGAATGTTTTTGGGGTGTCTTTTTACATATACCCATGCTGGGTGAGATAAATATCTTGGTCAAATGCCAACTTTGTATAAAAAAATGGGAAAAGTTGTCTTTTGCCAAGATATTTCTCTCACCCAGCATGGGTATATGTAAAATGACACCACAAAACACATTCCCCACCTTCTCCTGAGTACGGAGATACCAGATGTGTGACACTTTTTTGCAGCCTAGGTGGGCAAAGGGGCCCAC
Organism: Bufo bufo; assembly: GCF_905171765.1. NCBI lineage: Eukaryota > Metazoa > Chordata > Amphibia > Anura > Bufonidae > Bufo > Bufo bufo. The sequence continues at coordinate 275,293,179 of NC_053391.1, read as the reverse complement.
ATTCCAAAGAGCACCTTTCGGATTTCACAGGTCATTTACCTACTTAACACACATTAGGGCCCCAGGAAAATGCCAGGGCAGTATAACTACCCCACAAGTGACCCCATTTTGGAAAGAAGACACCCCAAGGTATTCCGTGAGGGGCATGGCAAGTTACTAGAATTTTTTATTTTTTGTCACAAGTTAGTGGAAAATGATGATTTTTTATTTATTTTTTTCCATACAAAGTCTCATATTCCACTAACTTGTGACAAAAAATAAAAACTTCCATGAACTCACTATGCCCATCAGCGAATACCTTGGGGTCTCTTCTTTCCAAAATGGGGTCACTTGTGGGGTAGTTATACTGCCCTGGCATTCTAGGGGCCCAAATGTGTGGTAAGGAGTTTGAAATCAAATTCTGTAAAAAATGACGAGTGAAATCCGAAAGGTGCTCTTTGGAATATGGGCCCCTTTGCCCACCTAGGCTGCAAAAAAGTGTCATACATCTGGTATCTCTGTATTCAGGAGAAGTTGAGGAATGTGTTTTGCTGTGTCTTTTTACATACACCCATGCTGGGTGAGATAAATATCTTGGTCAAATGCCAACTTTGTATAAAAAAATGGGAAAAGTTGTCTTTTGCCAAGATATTTCTCTCACCCAGCATGGGTATATGTAAAATTACACCCCAAAACACATTCCCCACCTTCTACTGAGTACGGAGATACCAGATGTGTGACACTTTTTTGCAGCCTAGGTGGGCAAAGAGGCCCATATTCCAAAGAGCACCTTTCGGATTTCACTCGTCATTTTTTACAGAATTTGATTTCAAACTCCTTACCACACATTTGGGCCCCTAGAATGCCAGGGCAGTATAACTACCCCACAAGTGACCCCATTTTGGAAAGAAGACACCCCAAGGTATTCCGTGAGGGGCATGGCGAGTTCCTAGAATTTTTTATTTTTTGTCACAAGTTAGTGGAAAATGATGATTTTTTTTTTGATTTTTTTTTCATACAAAGTCTCATATTCCACTAACTTGTGACAAAAAATAAAAACTTCCATGAACTCACTATGCCCATCAGCGAATACCTTGGGGTCTCTTCTTTCCAAAATGGGGTCACTTGTGGGGTAGTTATACTGCCCTGGCATTCTAGGGGCCCAAATGTGTGGTAAGGAGTTTGAAATCAAATTCTGTAAAAAATGACCTGTGAAATCCGAAAGGTGCTCTTTGGAATATGGGCCCCTTTGCCCACCTAGGCTGCAAAAAAGTCTCACACATCTGGTATCTCTGTATTCAGGAGAAGTTGAGGAATGTGTTTTGGGGTGTCTTTTTACATATACCCATGCTGGGTGAGATAAATATCTTGGTCAAATGCCAACTTTGTATAAAAAAATGGGAAAAGTTGTCTTTTGCCAAGATATTTCTCTCACCCAGCATGGGTATATGTAAAATGACACCCCAAAACACATTCCCCACCTTCTCCTGAGTACGGAGATACCAGATGTTTGACACTTTTTTGCAGCCTAGGTGGGCAAAGGGACCCATATTCCAAAGAGCACTTTTCGGATTTCACAGGTCATTTTTTACAGAATTTGATTTCAAACTCCTTACCACACATTTGGGCCCCTAGAATGCCAGGGCAGTATAACTACCCCACAAGTGACCCCATTTTGGAAAGAAGAGACCCCAAGGTATTCGCTATTGGGCATAGTGAGTTCATAGAACTTTTTATTTTTTGTCACAAGTTAGTGGAATATGAGACTTTGTAAGAAAAAAAAATTAAAATCATCATTTTCCGCTAACTTGTGACAAAAAATAAAAAGTTCTATGAACTCACTATGCCCATCAGCGAATACCTTAGGGTGTGTACTTTCCGAAATTGGGTCATTTGTGGGGTGTTTGTACTGTCTGGGCATTGTAGAACCTCAGGAAACATGACAGGTGCTCAGAAAGTCAGAGCTGCTTCAAAAAGCGGAAATTCACATTTTTGTACCATAGTTTGTAAACGCTATAACTTTTACCCAAACCATTTTTTTTTTTACCCAAACTTTTTTTTTTTATCAAAGACATGTAGAACAATAAATTTAGAGCAAAATTTATATATGGATCTCGTTTTTTTTGCAAAATTTTACAACTGAAAGTGAAAAATGTCATTTTTTTGCAAAAAAAAATCGTTAAATTTCGATTAATAACAAAAAAAGTAAAAATGTCAGCAGCAATGAAATACCACCAAATGAAAGCTGTATTAGTGTGAAGAAAAGGAGGTAAAATTCATTTGGGTGGTAAGTTGCATGACCGAGCAATAAACGGTGAAAGTAGTGTAGGTCAGAAGTGTAAAAAGTGGCCTGGTCTTTCAGCGTGTTTAAGCACTGGGGGCTGAGGTGGTTAAAACGCTTTTACTTACCCAGGCCGTTCTGAGATCATTTTTTTGTCACATATTGTACTGCATGACACTGCTAAAATTGGGTCAAAAAAGTGATTTTTTTTTACATTAAAAAAACCAAATTCACCAAAAATTTTGAAAAATTGGCAAATTTCAAAGTTTCAGTTTCTCTACTCCTGTAATACATAGTAATACCCCCAAAAATTTGGATGACTTTACATTCCCTATATGTCTACTTCATGTTTGTATCGTTTTGGGAATGATATTTTATTTTTTGGGGCTGTTACATAGCTTAGAAGTTTAGAAGCAAATTTTTAAATTTCTCAGAAATTTTCCAAATCCCACTTTTTATGGACCAGTTCAGGTCTGTAGTCACTTTGTGAGGCTTACGTAATAGAAACCATCCAAAAGTGACCCCATTCTAGAAACGACACCCCTCAAGGTATTCAAAACTGATTTTACAAACCTTGTTAACCCTTTAGGTCTTCCACAAGACTTCATGGCAAATGGACATAAAATTTAAGAATTTCGATTTTTGGGAAAATTTTCCAATATAATAATTTTTTTCCAGGAAAAAATCAAGGGTTAACTGCCAAACAAAACTCAATATGGGTTGCCCTGATTCTGTAGTTTGCAGAAACACCCCATATGTGGTCGTAAACTACGTTTTGGCCAAACAGGAGGACATAGAAGGAACGCCATATGGTTTTTGCAAGGCAGATTTTACAGGACTGCTTTTGTTTATACCATGTCCTATTTCAAGCCCCCCGTTGCACCCTTAAAATAGAAATTTCAAATAAGTGACTCCATCTAAGAAAGTACACCCCTCAATTTATTCAAAACTGGGTTTACAAACTTTGTTTACCCTTTAGGTGTTCCACAAGAGTTAATGGCAGATGGAGAAACAATTTAGAAATTTTTTATTTTTTGGAATATTTTCCATTTTGACCAATTTTTTCCAGTAATAAAGTAAGGGTTAACTGCCAAACAAAACTCAATATGGGTTTCCCTGATTCTATAGTTTGCAAAAACACCCCATATGTGGTCCTAAACTACTGTTTGGCCAAACGGGAGGACATAGAAAGAGGGGAACGCCATATGGGTTTTGGAAGGCAGATTTTGCAGGACTGGTTTTGTTTATACCATGTCCCATTTCAAGCCCCCCGTTGCACCCCTAGAATAGAAATTCCAAAAAAGTGACTCCATCTAAGAAAGTACACCCCTCAAGGTATTCAAAACTGGGTTTACAAACTTTGTTAACCCTTTAGGTGTACCACAAGAGTTAATGGCAGATGGGGAAACAATTTAGAAATTTATATTTTTTGGAAAATTTTCCATTTTAACCCATTTTTTCCAGTAATAAAGTAAGGATTAACTGCCAAACAAAACTCAATATGGGTTGCCCTGAATCTGTAGTTTGCAAAAACACCCTATATGTGGTCCTAAACTACTGTTTGGCCAAACGGGAGGACATAGAAAGAGGGGAACGCCATATGGGTTTTGGAAGGCAGATTTTGCAGGACTGGTTTTGTTTATACCATGTCCCATTTCAAGCCCCCCTTGTACCCCTAGAATAGAAATTCCAAAAAAGTGCAGAAACACCCCATATGTGGTCATAAACTACTATTTGGCTAAACGGCAGGACATAGAACAAGGGGATTGCCATATGGTTTTTGGAAGGCAGATTTTGCTGGACTGGTTTATTTACACCATGTACCCTTTCAAGCCCCCTGATGCTCCCCTAGAGTAGAAACTCCATAAAAGTGACCCCATCTAGGAAACTACGGGATAAGGTGGTTGTTGTTTTGGGACTATTTTAGGGGTAAATATGATTTTTGGTTGCTCTATATTACACATTTTTGAGGCAAGGTAACAAAAAATGTAAATTCTAAAAAAAATTCTACTTTCGCTATTTAGTTTTGTGGAACACCTAAAGGGTTAACAAAGTTTGTAAAGTAACTTTTGAATACCTTGAGGGGTGTAGTTTCTTAGATGGGGTCACTATTTTGGAGTTTCTAGTCTAGGCTACATCAGGGGGGCTTCTAATGGGACATGGTGTCAAAAAGAACTGTCCATCAAAATCTGCCTTCCAGAAACCATATGGAGTTCCCTTTGTTCTATGCCCTGCCGTGTGGCTATATAGCCATTTACGACCACATATGGGGTGTTTCTGCAAACTACAGAATCAGGGCAATAAATATTTAGTTTTGTTTGGCTGTTAACCCTTGCTTTATTACCGGAAAAAAAAGGATTCTAATGGAAATTTTGCCAAAAAATGGGTGTTTTGGCACCGTTTTTATTTTATATTTTTAACGCTGTTCATCCGAGGGGTTTGGTCAAATGTTATTTTTATAGGGCAGATTCTTACGGACGCGGCGATACCTAATATGTCTACATTTTAAAATTTATTTAGATTTTACACTATATCATTTTAGGAACCCAAAAAAAATATTTTAGTATCTCCATAGCCTGGGAGCTACAGTTATTTTTTTTTTTGTTGGGTCGACTATCTAATGTAGGGGCTCATCTTTTGCGGGATTAGATGGCACTAATTGGGGGTGCATATGACATTTTGATCGCTCGCTATTACACTTTTGTGATGTTAGGTGACAAAAAATAGCTTTTTTTTTGCACGTTTTTTTTTTTTTTTTTTTTAAACGCTGTTCATCTGGGGGGGTTGGATTAAATGTTATTTTTATAGAGAAGATTTTTACGGATGCGGCGATGCCCAATATGTATGGCTCTCAGACTTTGGAGACACTAAGCAGGCATCCTCAAACTGCGGCCCTCCAGATGTTGTAAAACTACAATTCCCACCATGCCCTGCTGATGGCTGTAGGTTGTCTGGGCATGCTGGGAGTCATAGTTTTACAACATCTGGAGGGCCGCAGTTTGAGGATGTCTGCACTAAAACTAATATTTTTTGGGGGAAAAAAATTGTTTCCGTGTCTCCAAAGTCTGAGAGCCATAGTTTTTTATGTTCTCTAGGGCAGTGTTTCCCAACAAGTGTGCCTCCAGCTGTTGCAAAACTACAACTCCCAGCATGCCCGCACAGCCAAAGGCTGTCCAGGCATGCTGGGAGTTGTAGTTTTGCAACAGCTGGAGGCACAGTGGTTGGGAAACACTGCTCTAGGGGACTGTTGGGGATTATAAAAATTTAGTACTCCATGGAAGTGTGATACTCCCTGAAGCAATCGATAACGCAGAGGCCCGGATGATCGGGGCACGTGTCGCACTGAGTGGTGGTGTCCTTCCGTATCCCCCTCCTGCGACGCACTCTGCACTTTTTTTGGGTTCGTCCCTTCTTTCCAGTATGGGGGACCACACCTGGAAAATCTTGGCCAGGGACGATCCGGGCACCTCCAATTCCCAAGGTTCTCCGGCCTGCTCTTTCCCGGTCCGAAAAGATCAGGTCCTTGAGGACTGCCTCATAGAATTGGAGCAATGTCCCTGTGCTGCCACCGCTTCGGGATAGTACAAAAGAGTTGTACATGGCAACCTGCACCAAGTAGACCACAACTTTTTTGTACCATGCCCGGGTTTTGCGCATGGCATTATATGGCTTGAGGACTTGATCAGAGAGAGGGGCAAGTTGGAGGGGGGGTCCAGAGAGAGGGGCAAGTGGCAGGGGGGGGTCTAGGGTCTGAAAGCTGAAACAAAAAAAAAAAGTTTAGATAAAAGTGATTTATTTATTTTCTTCCCTAACTAACTTTTCCCTTCTATCCCTGCCTAACGGTGCCTCTCCCTCACTGACCATAACCTACCTGGAGGGCGATGGGTGCAGGAGGGTGATGGGTGCCGATTAGAAGGGATCTCAGGAGCCTGGTGAGGACGGTGCTGCAGGGTGCTGGTGCAGAACAGGAAAAGGAGGGGAGAGAGGAGCGCAGGAAGTTTGAATCTCGCACCTCTCTCCCTGCACCAATCAGCACCCTGGACAGCAGGCATCAGCACCATGGCCAGCACCGCCTCTCCAAATGCACGGACTGTGATTGGTGTTGTGTAATCACACCACCGATCACAGTCTTTTTCCGGTTCATCGGGTCTCCGGAGACCCAAATGGACCGGAAACGCAGCAAACCGCAGGTCTGAATTGACCTGCGGTTTTCTGCAATCGCCGATACGGGGGGTCACATGACCCCCCCTGGCATTGTGACAGGATGCCGGCTGAATGATTTCAGCCGGCATCCTGTTTGGATTAACCCCCTCGGCGCCTCAATCGTGATTTAAACTTAGGACGTACCGGTACGCCCTGAGTCCTTAAGAATTCGGGAAATAGGGCGTACTGGTACGCCCTAAGTCCTTAAGGGGTTAATACAAGTTAGCGAGACAAATTTAGAGTCAGTTTTGGTTACATTGCTGCTTGATAATCATAAGTTAACTCGTGTAGGTGTGATATATAGACCACCTAGCCAAGTCAAAGAATTAGACCTACTAGTTGAGGAAATAGCTAAAATGACATTGAAAGGGGAAGTTATCATTATGGGAGACTTTAATCTTCCTGATGTAAACTGGAAAACCAAAATAGCTGGTTCTGCCAGGAGTACAGATATTCTAAATTCCCTACTGGGATTATCTCTACAGCAAGTAGTGGAGGAGGAAACCCGGAAGGAGGCCATTTTAGATTTAGTATTCACAAATGGGAATTTGGTATCTGATATTACTGTAGGGGAAAGCTTGTGATCTAGTGATCACCAGTCAGTGTGGTTTACTGAGTCACACCACACAAAAACAAAAGTTTTAGATTTTAGAAAAACTTTTCTAAAATTAGATTAGTGGTATACGAGTCCCTATGAGATTGGAACAGTTTCAATGGAGTCCAGGAGAAATGGGACTACTTAAAAGTGGCACTATTGAAGGCTTGTCAGTAAAAGCAAAAAAAGGAAGAGACCACTGTGGTACTCAGCAGAAGTGGCCAAAATCATTAAAAACAAAAAGATAGCATTTAGTAATTATAAAAAAACAAAAAAAAAAAACAAGGATGAGGCAAATTTATAAGATTAGGCAGAGAGAGGCAAAGCAAGTTATAAGAGTTATAAGAGATTCTAAAGCACAGGCCGAAGAGAAATTAGCTCAGTCAGTGAAAAAAGGCGATAAGGCATTCTTCAGATACATAAATGAAAAAAGGAAACCAAAACAAGGAATTACCAAATTAAAAACAAAAGGAAGGTATATGGAAGAAGATAAAGAACTAGCTGACTGCCTCAATGAATATTTCTGTTCAGTTTTTACAAAGGAAAATGAAGGAAAAGGACCTCAGTTAGGGAGGAAGACTAATGAATCTTTTGATGCATGTGTCTTTACACAGGAAGAGGTTCTAAGTCAGCTGTCTAAAATTAATACAAATAAGTCACAGGGGCCTGATGGGATACACCTAAAGCTATTAAAAGAGCTTAGCGCTGAACTAGCAAAACCATTAACAGATTTATTTAACCAATCACTGGTAACAGGAGTCATCCCAAAAGATCGAAAATTAGCAAATGTTGTGCCTATTCACAAGAAAGGTAGTAGGGAGGAATCGGGCAACTATAGGCCAGTAAGCCGGACATCAATAGTGGGGAAATTAATGGAAACCATACTTAAGGAGAGGATTGTGGAACATCTAAAATTCCATGGATTGAAAGATGAAAAACAGCATGGGTTTACTTCAGGGAGAACATGTCAAAATAATCTTATACATTTTTTTGATTGGGTGACTAAAATAATAGATGACGGAGGTGCAGTAGACATCGCTTATCTAGACTTTAGTAAGGCTTTTGATGCAGTCCCACATAGAAGGCTTATCAATAAATTGCAGTCTTTGTGCTTGGACCCCCATATTGTTGAATGGATTAGGCAGTGGCTGAGGGACAGACAACAGAGGGTTGTAGTCAATGGAGTATATTCAGACTAGGGGTGCACCGAAATGAAAATTCTGGTCCGAAACCGAAACCGAAGATTCAGGATGCCCTTGACCGAAAACCGAAACCGAAACCGAAACTGCCTTTTTGCCCAAATACTTTTAAAATACTTTTTTTTTAATGATTTTATTAATAATTATTTTTCATGAATGAAATTCATCTGTGGGTGGCGCTGTTATGGAGAGGGGGATCTGTGGGTGGCGCTGTTATGGAGAGGGGGATCTGTGGGTGGCGCTGTTATGGAGAGGGTAATCTGTGGGTGGCGCTGTTATGGAGAGGGGGATCTGTGGGTGGCGCTGTTATGGAGAGGGGGATCTGTGCACTGTTATGGAAAGGGGATATGTGCACTGTTATGGGCATAACAGTGCACAGATCCCTTTCCCCATAACAGTGCACAGATCCCTTTCCCCATAACAGTGCACAGATCCCCCCTCCCCATAGCAGTGCACAGATCCCCCCTCCCCATAGCAGTGCCATAGACCGATCCCCCTACCCATAACAGCCCCGGCCCTGCTGCTCACAGCATCACTCACTGCATCTTTATTTTACCTTACAATCGTGACTCTCCGGTAACAACTCTGCAGGCAGAGCGGAGGGCGGCGTAACGTCACTTACTCACGTGACGCACCCACTTTATGAATGAAGGAGGCGGAGCAGGCGCGTCACGTGAGTAAGTGACGTTACGCCGGCCTCCGCTCTGCCTGCAGAGTTGTTAGTTACTGGAGCCTCACGATTGTAAGGTAAAATAAAGATGCAGTGACAAAGTAAACCGCCCGCCCGGCGCCCGCCCGCAGATGGTGGGTGACAAATCCCACACCCCATATTTTCGGCCGATATGTAACATTATCGGCCGAAGTGGATTAGGTGCATTTTCGGCCGATATTTTCGGCTGCCGAAATTTCGGTGCACCCCTAATTCAGACCATGGTCTTGTTACCAGTGGGGTACCTCAGGGATCTGTTCTGGGACCCATATTGTTTAATATCTTTATCAGCGAAATTGCAGAAGGCCTCGATGTTGAGGTGTGTCTTTTTGCTGATGACACATAGATTTGTAACAGGGTTGATGTTCCTGGAGGGATACACCAAATGGAAAAGGATTTAGGAAAACTAGAGGAATGGTCAAAAATCTGGCAACTAAAATTTAATGTTGATAAGTGCAAGATAATGCACCTGGGGCGTAAAAACCCAAGAGCAGAATATAAAATCAGTGATACAGTCCTAACCTCAGTATCTGAGGAAATTGATTTAGGGGTCATTATTTCAGAAGACTTAAAGGTAGGCAGACTGTCATAGAGCAGCAGGAAATGCTAGCAGAATGCTTGGGTGTATAGGCAGAGGCAATAACAGTAGAAAGAGGGAGGTGCTCATGCCGCTCTACAGAGCACTAGTGAGACCTCAGTATTGTGCGCAGTACTGGAGACCATATCTCCAGAAGGATATTGATTCTTTGGAGAGAGTTCAGAGTAGAGCTACTAAACTAGTACATGGATTGCAGGATAAAACTTACCAGGAAAGATTAAAGGACCTTAACATGTATAGCTTGGAAGAAAGACGAGACAGAGGGGATATGATAGAAACCTTTAAATACATAAAGGGAATCAACAAGGTAAAAGAGGAGAAAATATTTAAAAGAAGAAAAACTGCTACAAGAGGATAAAGTTTTAAATTAAAGGGGCAAAGGTTTAAAAGTAATATCAGGAAGTATTACTTTACTGAGAGAGTAGTGGATGTATGGAATAGCCTTCCTGCAGAAGTGGTAGCTGCAAATACAGTGAAGGAGTTTAAGCATGCATGGGATAGGCATAAGGCCATCCTTTATATAAGATGGGGCCAGGGGCTATTCATAGTATTCAGTATATTGGGCAGACTAGATGGGCCAAATGGTCCTTATCTGCTGACACATTCTATGTTTCTTTGTTTCATACCAGTGTAGGGCAGTTCTGTATTGACTAGACACACCCGCCCATACTGTAACACCATCACAACCAGAGGCTCGCCTGGTGACAACAGTGGCTAATGCATAGCGCTCTCCTTGATGTATCCAACATCGTTGACGGCCATTATTTCTGCTCAGCGTGAATCGACTTTTATCAGTGAACAGCACTGAGGCCAACTGATCCCTCGTCCAGCGTATATGCTCCCTGGACCATGCAAGATGAGTTGTCTGCCTGGTGGTCAGGTACCCTTGCAGATCGTCTAGCACGCAGACCACGCTGATGTAAATGGCTTTAAATGGTCTGATATGACACTTTTGTGCTTCTCACCTCCCTTAAATGTGCCTGGGGTTGTGTGGCATTCATCATCCAGTTTCGCAGGGCATTGTTCACAATGAAATGGTCATCAATGTGGGATGTGGCCAAAGGACTTCCACTTCTATGCCTTTCTGTGACTTTCCAGTCTCTCTGTATCTCTGTTGCAACCTGCTGATAACACTCTGTGACACTCTAAGCTCAGTGGCCAATTCCATCTGGGAACATTTTGGTTGAAGCCTCGCAATTGGTCTCAAAATGTGAACAGCATGATGAGGTCAACTGTTTAAATACCAATTCTAATTATCTTGTTAGAGAACGGCAAGTTGTGCAAAGAGTACTCAAACGTTGAACAGTTTACAAATTTTTTTAATCCCTTCCAGACACAGCCATTTTTCACTTTCCCTATGCATTTTGCAAATCTGACATGTGCCACTTTATGTGGTAATAACTTGGAATTCTTTTGCTTATCCAGGCGATTGTGAGGCTGCTTTTTCATAAAACATTGTACTTCTTGTCAGTGGTTAATTTGGGTAAATATATTTTACCTTTATTTACATAAAAAAATCAAAAATTTATGGTAAATTTAGAAAAATTCACAATTTTCTAAATGTGTATTTCTCAGTTTTTATGACATATAGTGATACCTCACAAAATAATTACTTGACATTCACCATATGTCTACTTTATGTTGGCATCATTTCGTAAATGTCATTTTATTTTTTAGGATGTTAGAAGGATTTTGAAAGATTTATTTTAAAAGCAATAAAAATTTTCAAGAAAATCTCCAAAAGCTACTTTTTTGTGGACCAATCCAGTTTTTAAGAGACGTTGAGGGGCTTACGTAATAGAAACCACCCATAAATAACCCCATTTTAGAAATTTAAACTTAAATTATTCAAAACGGATTTTTAGAAACTTTGTTAGCCCTTTAGGTGTTTCATAACAATTAAAGTAAAATGGGGGTGAAATTTAAAACACATCAAGGCTTAACAGCAAAAAGGCCTCAATATTAATTACCTTGATTTTGTAGTTTACAGAAACATCCATATACAGTCATGTATAGTCACACTGCAGGACTCAGAAGGGAAGGAGCGCCATTTGGCTTTGGGAGGGCAGACTTCACTGGAATTGTTTTTAGGGGCCAGATTGCATTCGGGGGAAAAAAAATTAAAAATGTGACCCAATTTTGAAACTACTCCCATCAAGGAATTGTTGGAGGGGTGCAGTAAGCATTTTGACTCCAAAGGTGTTTTCCAGAAATTAATGTGTATTTGATGGTGAAAAATGGAAATTGCTATTTTTCCACAAATATGCCATTGCAGTGCTCATTAGGTTGTGTGCAAAGTGTGCCACTGTTGTCACAGCTTTCAAATTATTAAACAGTGTTTCCTGATTGTAGAAACACCCTATAGGTAGCAACTGTCTGGATATACGACAGGGCTCCAAAATAAAAGTGCACCATGCATATTGGTGATTTACACAGTATTGGCTAACAGTTGCTTAAGCTGTAATGTGAAACAGAAAAAGAGCCCCTGAAGAGGTGACCCCATTTTGGAGACCACACCCCTCAAGGAAATTATCAAGTTGTGTAGTGAGCATTTTGACTCCACAGGTGTTTTGGGTATCTCCCTTGCTTACTGTTTGGGAGGACTTCATTAGGGATATGATTCCCTGGTACAATAAGGGCACCATAACTTTCAGAAGTATTTGGACCCTCCCCTTCCTGGTTTTAAAAAATGAGGGGCTTGATCACCATTTCTTAAAAATAACAGAATTTTCCTGTTTAGCCTGTATATCGAAATAACATGTAAGCATTATTCGGTGCCTTCTGTATAATGTGCATGGCCAGCTTTTTGTACCACACCTTTGTTTACCACATGGCACTGTATGGCCTTCAGCACTTGATCTGAAAGATCAACCACTCCCAGGATGCAGTCTGTCTTTGGGTAAGTGGTAGTGGTACCTCGTACCAGGGCAGGGGAGCTGCTGTTCCTGTACTGTGGTCAGTACAAGGATATCTATCTTGTCCTTGTACTTAATCGCTTAACACATAATTCCATACATGTATGGCATTATGTGCCTGCAACTGTATGGAGCGGGATGCTGCGGTGAGTTCGCTCCATACGTGGCGGGTGCCCTCTGTACAGCAGCCACACAGCCACAATAATGAGGAACGGCGAACGCCAATCACCATAATTTACCTCCCGGCTGCCACGTTCAACTCTGATCTCGGCATCTGTGAGTTAAGGCAGAAGGATGCAATTTCACTGCGGGGGCTCCGATCGGCATCCTGGACACTTCCGCCCTGTGCATGAGACACAGCTCAGCCTGGACAGTGTCAGAAACCTATTCACCCTAATGGAGATCTAATAGGGCAAGGGAACAAAAGTTCCCATGTTCTTGCCCCCTAAGGGGCCAATAGTTATTAAATAAATAAAAAAATATAAAAAGTTTATATATCCCCCATTCCCAATTTTAAATAGAAAAAGATATAAACAATGTAATAATGAACGTATTAGGTATCACTACATCTGCATCTGAAAATGTATGACCTATTAAACTATAAAAAAAAAATTATGTGAGGTGAATGCCGTAACGGAATTTTTTTTTAAAACACTCGATTCACCATTTTTTTTTTATCTGGTCCGCCCCAAAAATTGAATACCAGTATGTAAGTCATACATACCTTAAAAATGGTACCTGTAAAAACTACAGTTCATTACATAAAAAACAATCCCTCTTACAGCTCTGTAGACCCAAATATAAAAAAAAAGTTATGGCTGTCAGAAAATTATATTTGTTTTCAAAGATTTTAATGTAATATTTAATTTTAAGATTTTTTTAGTTTAATTAAACAAAATAAATCCATACAAGTTTGGTGTCTCTGTAATCGTATTGAGCTGCAGGATGAGAACACCAGTCATTTTTAGTGCATAGTGAATGCCCTAATGTCAAAACCCCAAAAACCTTGGCAGAATTTAGCTTTTTTTTTATCCCAGAAAGAATTTTTTTCTCATTTTCCAATACAAGACATGGTAAATGAAATGGTGGCATTAAAAAAAATGCATCTTGTCCTGCAAAAAATAAACCATTATATGGCTATGTGTACGGAAAAAAAATTATGGCTATCGGAACGTGGGGAGAAAAAAAAAAAAAAAATGCTAAAATTAAAATAGGCCTGGTCTTTAGGGGGTTAAAGAAGCTGTCAGGTCCCAAACTCAAAATTCTTTTTATGTGCTCCTAACACCCCTCACGATGAATATATTGACCCCAATGCATGTTTTTTCATGTCTGTGCTTTCTTTCCTCCTGTCTGGGCATCAGAATATTCTGGTAGGTCTGCTTAAATTCAGCGCTTCCTGTTTACATGGCTGCTCTGCAGAGTGATGAGTCACAGGCTGGCCCCACTCCCAAACTGATCAGTCTGCATGGGCCATGCCCACTACACCTTCTGTAGCCATCTTACTACACTACATAACCTGTTGTGTGCATTACTGCTTGCTGAACTTTGCTGTGTACCTAATCCTATCTTGTCCAATATTGTCTGTTGTGTGTATCTAAGCCTATCATATCCAATACTTTTCAATGTGCCTCTGTATCTAAGTCTGTCATCTGTGATACAGTCTTCTGTTCTGTATGAAAGATTCTCATGTGTGTAACTGCCTACTGAGCTCTGTATATAAGGCCTCATGAACATGACTGTATCTGGAAATTGTGGATCCACAAAATAAGTATACCCTCATTAGGGTTGTCATGATACTAAAATTTTGATTCTTTTTCGATACCATAAAAAAGTATTGCGATACTTGATACCATTCGAAAAAATAAAACAGCAAAAAAGCCTTGTGCATTCCACATTTTATGAACGTCTGGCCCATAATAGAACAGGTCCTATCCTATTTTTTGTGGGGACAAGGTGACAAACAAAATGGTGAATTGCACGTTTTTGTTTTTTTTTTTCAGTTATGGCGTTCACCGCATAGGAAATATAGGAGAAGATAACTTTAGGGATTAATTGCCGTGGATCGCAGCTCCTTGTCAAGAGGTCGGGTGTCGGGTATGTGATTCTGCCGCCGGCACCCGCCACCTATATTTAAATAAATCTGTTAGTTTATCTTCATTGGTGGCGCAGTGGCCCCTCCTCCCCCTAAATTGCTAGGCATATAATTTAGTTTGGGTCACCACTGAATTTACAAAATCCTCAGAAAAAAGATTTGAAGATATCAATTTAGTGAAGTCTGAAGTGTCAACCTGGATTCCTGAGCTGCCCAGAAACTCAGGAATTTGAGGCTGATAATCCTTAGGGAGTGGGATCCATATTGGACTTACTGGAAGGGGCTGCCTTAGCTGTTGTCCTGAGGTGCCTTCTTGAGGGTCCCTCATCCTCAGGCAATGATGGTGTATGCCTCCTCAGCTGAATACCATCTTTGGGATGATTGGGACATTTTTTCTTTTTATAGATGTGTGTAAAGTGTGTAATTTAACATGTGTAAAGTGTACATTCATTTTATTTATTCACAGGAGTGTGTATGTAGTGCTTTTAACGCATGAAGGGGTTGCAATAAGTTTGAAATAAAATTTAGGAGAAAGGGAAAAAAGTTAAGATAAAAAATTGGGTAACTATCTATCCCTAATTCCAATTTCCTGCACCCAAAACTGAGCACAAATACCATCAGTAATGTATGGTACTGATCAGTGCTCAATGGCTGCAGGATGTACACAGGAAAGTTGTTGCAAAATAAATAGGGATAGGGATTAAAATTTTGGGATACGGGATCCTGGAACTGCTGGAAATGAACAATTAGATTACTGATCAACAGCACAGAGGGGCACATAACCACTCTACATGCCATCCACCAACTGAAACGGCAGCGTGCAGAAACGCATTCACTATATTATATTCCCTTCACTGCTGCTATTGGCTGGTGTGCCATACCAGCAATTCGCAGCACACAGAGAGGAGGCCGAATAGTGATGTCCCTCTGTAATCTTGGAGGTGAATGGTGCTGTCCTGTACAGGACTAGGGATGAGAGAATCGACTTCGGATGAAACATCTGAAGTCGATTTCGCATAAAACTTTGTTTGAATACAAGCGCTCCGTAGAGTATTAGAATGTATTGGCTCATATGAGCCGAAGTTATTACTTCGGGTAATAACTTCAAAAATGTATTTCTACTGTTAAAAACCTTTTCCTTTAAGCTGTTTTCATCTTGACCTTTAATTTTGACTATGACATAATAAAGCTTGATGATTTTAATTTGAGTCATCGATTTTTGCCATTTTAATTGTATTCGATTCTGAAGCTTGCTAAAATATTTTGAAGTCATATCTATAGAGGACATTTTTATATATTTTTCATGTTTTTGATACTTTGTTTCTCTTTATGTGTGGTTTGTAGGGGATGTTTCCAAGTGTTATATATTTACAGCTTTTGTATTCTGTTTATACTCCTTTTGTTTTATTAAAAAAATTGAATGCGTTACAAAAAAAGTTCTGCTAGCAGCACTTATGCCTAACATATTTTGTAGATCATATCATGTTATTTAGTTTGAAACCTTAACTTTTTCAATGTTTTCCAATATTAGGAGACAATAATGAGAAATACCAGAATCTAATACAGAATTATATTCACGAGATAGAAGAGATGAGGTAAATATACATTAAAAATCTTTGAAAATTAAAGTTCAATCCATATAACCTGTATCATCTTATGCCTCACATGCATGACTACTGCAGTGGACTACAAGCCCTGTGCCTGAAACTATAATCCTCCGTTGTCACATTTACCCTACCCTTCTTCACTAGTATAATGGCCATTTTCTTTCTTTTAGTGTCTCAGCATTTCGTAATTAATACCTTAGTACTCCAGTCTCTGTCTACCAGTGGTCTAATTCTGGGCCTTATTTTAATTTAACAGGGCCCTTCCCACATACCAACTAATCGTCAGGCATTTTACTGTTTTCCTTTCTTTTGCAAAGTTTTAAATAATTGTTCATCTGTAGTCTGCTGAAAATAACTTTGGACAGCAGATAGCCTGAACCTTCGCCTCATTGTTTGTTATTTTGCAGTATTCCTACTCCCTACAAAAAGCTTAAAGTGGTATTCCAGACACCAAAACTTGTTCCAGAAAGAGAAGATAGGAAAAAAAATAAAAAAATAATAAAAAAATAATATATATTATATATATATATATAGTATATATAGTGATAAGTTGCACGATAAAGGTATGGTGGGGATGTGTATTTCACCCGGTGGTTCAGTTTAGCTGGGTGAGATAACTGAAATCCAATGGTGCTGCTTCAGCAAGGCATAGGTTGCTGGAGATTATTTTGTTTAAAGTTGTATGGGCTGGATTTCTTTGGATTGGGAGACAGGTTGGTAGTTGGAGTCTCTCAGTCCACCCCCCTAGTCCACTACAGATATTCCCTTTAGCTGAGGAGATCACAGGTGAGGTCAGCTGGGCTATAATCAAGGAGGCATAAGACGACCCTCTGTGTATGACTGGGGAGAGGAAGTGACCCTACAGAGAGAGTCGGAGCCGGAGACTCTGTGTGTAAACTGCATTTTTTGAGGTGAGTCAGGAGAAGACCGTGTATTAGTTAGAGCCCAGACGGGCAGGTGTTTATTTGATGCTGTTATGGGTTTTGCTGAAGTGCCAAAATAAATGATTATTTGGACTTTAAATCCGCTGTCTTTGAAGAAGTCTGTGACTGCGACCCCCTGAGAGATGAGAGAGAGATCCTTTACAATATATATATATATATGTATGTAGTTTTCTTTTATTTTCATGACTATGAAGGCATCAAAACTATGAATTAATACATGCGGAATTATATACATAACAAACAAGTGTGAAACAACTGAAAATATGTCATATTCTAGGTTCTTCAAAGTAGTCACCTTTTGGCTTTGATTACGGCTTTGCACACTCTTGGCATTCTCTTGATGAGCTTCAAGAGGTAGTCCCCTGAAATGGTCTTCCAACAGTCTTGAAGGAGTTCCCTGAGATGCTTAGGACTTGTTGGCCCTTTGCCTTCACTCTGCGGTCCAGCTCACCCCAAACCATCTCAATTGGGTTCAGGTCCGGTGACTGTGGAGGCCAGGTCATCTGGCGCAGCACCCCATCACTCTCCTTCATGGTCAAATAGCCTTACTTTCAAAGTTTTCCCCAATTTTTTCGGCTGACTGACTGACCTTCATTTCTTAAAGTAATGATGGCCACTCGTTTTTCTTTACTTAGCTGCTTTTTTCTTGCCATAATACAAATTCTAACAGTCTATTCAGTAGGACTATCAGCTGTGTATTCCCCTGACTTCTCCTCAACGCCACTGATGGTCCCAACCCCCATTTATAAGGCAAGAAATCCCACTTATTAAACCTGACAGGGCACACCTGTGAAGTGAAAACCATTTCAGGGGACTACCTCTATGAAGCTCATCAAGAGAATGCCAAGAGTGTGCAAAGCAGTAATCAAAGCAAAAGGTGGCTACTTTGAAGAACCTAGAATATGACATATTTACAGTTGTTTCATACTTGTTTGTTATGTATATAATTCCACATGTGTTAATTCATAGTTTTGATGCCTTCAGTGTGAATCTACAATTTTCATAGTCATGAAAATAAAGAAAACTCTTGAATGAGAAGGTGTGTCCAAACTTTTGGTCTGTACTGTATATATATATATATATATATATATATATATATATACCGTAATAGTACTGACTACTAAAAAGGCTGGGAAGTAATTATTAGTACAGTATTTGGCACTAGCTTAGAAGGCACCATTACTGTGCTGAAATAAGTTGCCTTATTTATTATCCACCTAATGGAAAGAGTCCACAGAAAATCTACTATTAAGGGAAATAAATGAGATGGCAAATCATAATGCGGTAGTCATTATAGGACATTTCAACTACCCAGCTATAGACTGGGAAACTGAAACCTGCGGGCTCTTATAAAGGAAACAGGTTCTTGGCAATAACTAAAGAAAATTACCTTCCCTAACCGTTACAGGACTAGAAAGACAGCCATACTGGACGTAACATAATAGTAATATAGTACATAAGGCCTGTTATCCTGCAAGTTGATCCAGAGGAAGGCAAAAAAAAAAAAAAAACTGTGAGGTAGAAGCCAATTTTCCCCACTTTAGGGGAATAAAAAATTCCTTCCCAATTCCAATCAGGCAATCAGACTAACTTCCTGGATCAACGACCCCTCTCTAGTAGCTATAGCCTGTAATATTATTATGCTGCAGAAATACATCCAGGCCCCTCTTGAATTCCTTTATTGTACTCACCATCACCACCTCCTCAGGCAAAGAGTTCCATAGTCTCACTGCTCTTACCGTAAAGAATCCTTTTCTATGTTTGTGTATAAACCTTCTTTCCTCCAGACGCAGAGGATGTCCCCTTGTCACAGTCACAGTCCTGGGGATAAATAGATGATGGGATAGATCTCTGTACTGACCCCTGATATATTTATACATATTAATTAGATATCCCCTCAGTTGTCTTTTTTCTAAAGTGAATAACCCTAATTTTGATAATCTTTCAGGGTACTGCAGTTGCCCCATTCCAGTTATTACTTTAGTTTCCCTCCTCTGGACCCTCTCCAGCTCTGCTATGTCTGCCTTGTTTACAGAAGCCCAGAACTGTACACAGTACTCCATGTGTGGTCTGACTAGCGATTTGTAAAGTGGTAGGACTATGTTCTTGATCACGGGCATCTATGCCCCTTTTGATGCAACCCATTATCTTTTTGGCCTGGCAGCAGCTGCCTGACACTGGTTTTTGCAGCTTAGTTTGCTGTTTATTAAAATTCCTAGATCCTTTTCCATGTCAGTGTTACCGAGTGTTTTACCATTATAGTATGTACGGGTGACTTGCATTATTCCTTCCCATGTGCATAACTTTACATTTGTCAGTGTTAAACCTCATCTGCCACTTATCTGCCCAAGCCTCCAATCTATCCAGATCCCTCTGTAGTAGTATACTGTCCTCTTCAGTGTTAATTACTTTAAACAGTTTAGTGTCATCTGCAAAAATTGATACTTTACTGTGCAAGCCTTCTGCAGATCATTAATAAATATATTGAAGATAATAGGGCCCAATACTGACCCCTGAAGTACCCCACTAGTGACAGTGACCCAATCTGAGTGTGTACCGTTAATAACCACCCTCTGTTTTCTATCATTGAGCTAGTTACTTACCCACATACAGAACGTTTTCTCCCAGTCCGAGCATTCTCATTTTATATACTAACCTTTTATGTGGTACAGTGTCAAATGCTTTGGAGAAGTCCATATATACGACAACAATTGATTTGCCGCTGTCAAGTCTAGAACTTACCTCCTCATAGAAACTGATTAAATTTGTTTGGCATGACCGATCCCTCACGAAGCCAAGCAGATATGGCGTTATTGCTTATTTCCGTTGAGATGCTCTAAGATAGCATCTCTCAGAAACCTTCAAACGGTTTACCCCACAACAGATGTTAAACTTACCGGCCTATAGGGGGGCGGAGCCAGCGCCGGTCTGAGATGGGCCGCTTGATTCTGAGCTCTGTACTACAGTCCGTTCTCATGCACTAGCAATCAGTAGCAATACGCCCGAAAATGGTTAAAATCGGGAATCCCAAAGCAGGGGAGCACCCAGGCACTAACAAAAGTCAAGTCGCAGGAGGAGACATGGACAAGTTTCTGAGAAAAGCGGCCGCTTCATATGTTGCCCCGCGATTCTAAAATGGCGCCGTTCAGCATCAGAAAGTCAGATCGGAGGATGAGAGCGATAATGTAGAACCGCAGGTAGGGGGACCCTCCCGATTACCAGAAATGACCTAAAGAATACCCTGAGCAAAGCCCTCGAACCCCTATTAAGCGAATTTGCCGCCATGGCGCCAAGAACATGCGCCACATAGGGGCTAGAGTTAGAAGCGCTTGAGAATCAACAGGCCCAGATACTGGATCACCAGATGGCTACTTCAAACTCATTCCAGAAATGTGGCTCCTACCTGAATCAACTTCAGAACGCCCTAGAAGACCAGGAAAATAGGGGGTCGCCGAAACAATTGCGCATAAGTGGGGATCCCAGAGTCCTGTGCTTCCTGGTGACATTCCAGCTGTGGTTGTCTCCCTCTGCTCCTCACTTCTCCTGGCCCAGAATTTGCTCTAAGATTGTATTAGAAAGGGCTCACAGGGCACTGCGACCCAAACCTAAATCGAGGTATCCCCAAGAGATATAATATCAAGTTTCTCAACTTCCAAGTTAAAAACTGCAGTCCCAAGAAGCTGCCAGAAACAGACAAGACATCTTATTCGAAGGTGCTCAAATATCAATTTATCAGGATTTAGCCCCCTCCACTTTTAGGAAGCGCAAATCTCTCAAGCCTCTGACGGAGTGGTTACGGGTGAACAGGATCCCTTTACAAATGAACTTTCCCCTTTCGTACTCTCCTTTTCACAAGGAGGCCGCGCATAAACATCACCACCTATGCCGACTTGGAGGCTGTATATGACCACTTACAAGTTCCTCCTATGCCGATTGAAAACTGGGACTTATTCCAGGATCTCAGTGTTCTACCTGAAGTTCCAACGGTTGAGGCTTTCACCTTACAGCATAACCCCAAAGGCCCACAAAGTGGGGAAGAGGGAGTCGACAAGTAACACCTAAGAGACTATCTCAAGAATAAATTTTTCTAGAATTTTCCCTGCTACAAATTTCCTACGCAGAGGCATTGTTTTTCTTCTTCCCTGGAATTCTTGGATCTATCCAGATAATCAGCTTTTTCCTTACAAAGGGACTTTGGCTAATGTCTGCTTAGTTAGCTTTATATACTGCTAGTAGATCCAGGTTCTAAGTCCAGCTTAGCATAATATTGCCTCTGTACCTCATATTCCATGCTTCTTTTTCCTGCTTCCCCTCTTCCTCTTTAATTTTCCCCTTTTAATTCCCTTTTTTCCTTTTTAATATTTTCCTATACTGCCCTTTCTGTCTACTCTAACAGCCCAAAGGAGGGCCTAACCAACTTCTCCTTTTCTTAAAATCGCGATGATTGCTTGAACAAACGTAAGCTAAGTTTCAGATTGCAATTTTATGTGCATAACGTAGTTTACTGGTCTTCGACCAATTTTTTTCCCCCATGCTTTACACTAGTCGGGGTCACCCCACAAACTAGGTTATTTTTTGGTTTTCTGTTTGTTCTCACTGTTTCCCCTTTCCCTTTGTTTAGTTCTAGTACCTGACACACACTCATCTGATCATCCTGAGGGATAGACAGGACCTGAGGGATCTGCTTCTCTCCTGGACGGGGTGGAGATACCAAAAACCGTGAGTGTCCTCTCCTGGGGGGGACTAGCACACCTACGCACCCTTTCCATCCACAAAAACCCTTGGCATGGCGGATATCCAAATAGCTTCTTATAATGTAAAGGGCTTTAACTCACCCTCCAAAAGAAGCCAAATTTTCACTATTCTACGCAAGGAGGGTTCGGATGTGCTGCTCCTCCAGGAGACACATTTCAGGTTCAACCATTACCCCCGAATATGGAATTCTCTCATTACCCACTCTGGTATCACTGTGGGGGGAGCTCCGCCTCGTCCGGAGGAGTAAAGTATTGGATTCAAGAGGAAGGTTCCTTTCAAATATGTTGATCATATACAAGACCCAGAGGGTAGATTTATCATGGTTTAGGGGAATAAAGGTACCCCAGAAGTATACCTTCGTAAACTTATAATTCCCCTAACTCCAAACAGGCTAGCTGGCTCTCTCCGCCATAACTCCAATGATCACCTCCTTCAAAGAAGGTATTGTAGTATTGGGTGGTGATCTCAATGTGGGCCCTCAACCCCCAACTGGACTCATCATCACGCAAAACTTCCCACTCAAAAACGCTCCTTAAAGTTTATCAAAAATATTCTTTGGGATCTCCATTTAATTGATGTCTGGGCGACCCACTTACCTCACACTCCAGACTATACATTTTACTCCCATGTACATAATAATTATCACCGCATAGACTATCTCTTCATCTCAAAAGAGCACCTTCAACTTTGCCCGACGGCCAAAATTGGGTCTATACATTTGTCAGACCATGCTCCAATTTTCCTTAAAGGTATCCTCCCCTACACGGAAAAACTAAAAGCTTTAATTGGAGACTAAATTAATTTATCCTTTGGAAACCCAGACTCTATAAAGAAAAATTGCCTTCAACTACTGGAAGAATACTTAAATTCCCTACCAGAGCTCTCGCCCCAAACCATTTGGGACGCACACAAACCCTTTATTAGGGGTGAGTTCATTAGCTTAGGTTCGCACTTAAAAAAAATTTGAGAAAACAACATTAGTAACCTCCTCTCCAAGATAAACAAGTTGGAATCTGTCCATAAGCGTACCCTCTCTGAAACCCAACTTCAAGAGCTCTCCAAAGCAAGAGCTGAATTAAAAGCTCTATTACACAACAATTCGGCTAAATACTATCTCAACTCTCAATTTAAGTTCTTCGCACATGGGGATAAAGCCACCAAATTCCTCATGAACAGAATAAAAACTAGAAGAGCAGACAACTACATTCATCAATTGTCTTCCCCAAATGGTGACCCAGTCTTTGCCTCATTTACGATTGCCAAACAATTTAGAGACTTCTATGAAGCATTATACAATCTCCCTTCCCCCCTACCCCCAACATCTCATTCTTCGCTAGTAGACACGTTCCTGAAATCAACATCCTGCCCGACTTTATCAGTGGGCCAAAAACAATCGCTCGAAGCTCCATTTACTACGGATGAAATATCCATAGCCTTGGCCCAAATGCCTCAGGAAAAAAGCCCGGGCCCAGACGGACTCCCCGCATCCTATTAGAAAACCTTCAAAAAACAACTTTTGCCACATCTACTGGCGGTGTGCAATTAGTCCTTGCAAGGTATCCCTTTATCTAGGGATATGACGTCTGCTCATATAGCCTTGATTCCTAAAGAGGGGAAGGACTCTAAGCTGTGTGCAAATTACAGGCCCATATCTCTTTTGAATATTGACCTTAAAATCCTTGCTAAACTACTGGCGAATCGTTTGGCAGTCCTTCTCCCTCTTCTGGTACATATGGATCAATGCACTCTGTTATGCTAGACATACCTCCACTCCTCTTGTACTCCTCAGCACTGACGCTGAAAAAGCATTGAGCCGCATAAATCTGGAATTATCTAAGCCATGTCCTAAAGTCCTTTGGCCTGCTCTGATCCATATATCAAGGCTGTATTTGCTATGTATAACCAGGCTACAGCCCGAGTTATGGTCAATGGTGACCTATATCCTCTCCCTTCCTAATTCAAAACGAGAACTCGCCCAAGGCTGTCCCCTATCCGCCCTGTTATTCATCTTGGCTATAGAACCCCTCCTATCCAAGCTTAGAGCAGACACCGAGATCAAAGGTTTATTCATATGGGGCAGGAGCCATAGATTGCGGCATTCGCCGATGACGTTTTATGATAATGACATCCAACCCTAGAACTTCCCTCCCCATAATTCAGGAGCATTTAAAGAATTACAGTGCAGTTTCTGACTTTAAGATTAATGAGAGCAAATCCACCATCATTAGCACAGGAATATCACCACAACTTAAACTCTCTTTAATGAAAAATTCCCCTTTATTGGTCTTCCCCAACTATCACCTACCTCGGAGTAAAACTTAGCCCTACCATTTCAGATTTATTCACACTCAACTATGTCCCCATTAAAAAACCGCCTTATTCTTAGCTCTTGATAAAATCACTAAATCAGTAGCCCCAACCCTATCATGGTTTGGAAGGAAAACATCCTCTCGACTCTTATTATTCCCCGTCTCACTTACCTCCAACAAGGTTCTCCCCCAATTCCCATTCCAAAGTCCTATTACACCTCCCTAAAACAGAGATTTAGAACTTTCATATGGAATGGCAGGAAAGAGCGAGACGTCTCCTACTGATTCTTGTCCTGTTCGCGTATGACAGGTGGGATTGGGCTCCCAGACCCTGAACTCTATGGGAAGACCATCCTCATGTCTAGAATCATCGACTGGTTGAGGAACACTGATAGCATATCCTGGGTGGCCATAGAACAAAGTATTATTGGTTATGCCAACTCGAGCCCTATGTCTGGGCTATCACACCCCCCCCCCCCCCCCCAATCAATCTGCAATCCTTCCCAATTATCAAAGCTACAGTAGAAGCTTGGAAATGGTGGAATCACTCCCACTGCTCTATTTCCCTTCCCATCTCCCCTTGTTAC
Organism: Bufo bufo; assembly: GCF_905171765.1. Classification (NCBI taxonomy): domain Eukaryota; kingdom Metazoa; phylum Chordata; class Amphibia; order Anura; family Bufonidae; genus Bufo; species Bufo bufo. The sequence goes on along the minus strand of NC_053391.1, from coordinate 275,268,406 downwards.
AACTAGTGACATCCTCGGTTCATTTTCCAGCGGGCCTAGAACACCTCTTCTAAAACAATTAGATCTTCCTCTATGCCAATTTCCTTCTCCTAGACCCCCAAGGCTTAATACCTTCGAACGAAACCATCAAAACCCTTCTAAATCCACAACCATGTGACTTTAACCTCATTCCACTCATTAAATCTTTGTCCATAAAAATAACATGACGTGGAGAGCTCCTTCGTCCCCTTACATGGTTGAAGCCTAATAGTCAGCCCCGGTGTTTCCCCCAAAAAACCTATCTCTTTTATTTATAACAAATTAAGATCTCCTCCGTTAGTTATTAAACCGGCTTTCATCCGCTCCTTGGGAATTAGAAACTGGTATAGATCTCCCTCTCCAAATTTACCCACACTATTTGATATTCCACACAAGTCATCTAGATGTGTTAGGGCCCAAGAGAATGGATACAAAATTCTTTTGCAATGGTATATTCCCCCAATTAAGTCCTCACGTTACACTAGACCTACCTCTATCGATTGCTGGAGATGTCAAAAAGAGAAGGGTACTTTCCTCCATATCTGGTGGTTGTGTCCTCTTATCAACAAATGGTGGACAGAAATCTTTCAGATTAGCAACCAAATATGATCCTCAAATTCTTGCTACTTCCCCCTATAGGGCAATGCTCCTCTTTTTTCAATGACAAAACATCTCTGCCCCCCACCTTCCTTTTCAAGCAGCTCTTGCTAGCGGCGCGTCTCTTGGTAACCCAAATACTGGCTACAAAACTAGCCTAACTTCAGTGGAGCAATGGAAGCTCAAGGTAGATCAAATACACCGTTTTGAGGAGATGGCCTCTTGGGAATCACGATCACACCCAATATTTTTGAGAAAGTGGGCCCCTTGGACAAAATATAGATTTCTCCAGCACTAACTTAATCCGCACCACCCTTTTCTACACCTTGGGCCCTGCCTTGTAAGTTCCGCTAATAATTCAAAATATGACAAAATTGGCTTAATGACTAGAGGTTATAAGGATGGTTATTCTCTCTTCACTAGACCTTGCATACACCCCATACAAATTGGTGTTAGGGATCTTGCTACCAGTGAGCGATCTGCCATACTTTATTTTGTCCCTTTAATTAGGTCAGCATTATTTCTGTCCTGTAATTATTTGGATTCTACTCCATACGCCTTGGTATACAACATATATGCACTGAGTTTCTCAATTAATGGACTGTAACTGTCGTATCCCCAATCCTTCCTGTACAATATATATTTATATGCCTTTGTGTATGGTACTGATTTGCACCACTGTTGGTGTTTTGTTACACTGTATATTTTCTTAAGAGCAAAATAAAATACTTTAAAAAAAAAAAAAAAAAAAAACAACTTACCGGGCCTATAGTTTCCAGGCTCTGTTTTTGGACCCTTTTTGAATATTGGCACCACATTTGCCATGCGCCAATCCCTGTGGGACATTCCCTGTCAGTATAGAGTCCGCAAATATCAGAAATAGGGTCCTGGCTATGACATTACTTAATTCCCTTAGGATACGGGGGTGTATGCCATCCGATCCTGGCGATTCGTCTATTTTAATATTTTTAAGTCGCTGATGTACTTCTTCCTGGGTCAGACAGGACACTTTTAATGAGGAATTTATTTTTACATTCTGCATGTCATCTGACAGTTATTTTCCTCAGTGAATACATTAGAGAAAAAAAATATTTAACAGCTTTGCTTTCTCCTCGTCGCTCTCTGCGACTCCCCCCTCATTACTCTTTAAAGGGCCGACACCTTCAGATTTATACTTTTTAACATTTATATACTCCATTTATATACGTAATATTAACCAATAGACCTGACAAAACCCATGATCTCTCTTCAGGACCGTACCTTTCCAGTCAACTAATAAAATGTTTGATGATTTTTTTTTTCAGAATGTCCTTGATCTCGTATCCATCATTTGTGGTGACTGGAGGGACTTTTACAGAATCTGTTAAATACAGCAGGCTTGAACAATGAAACATGAAAAGAGATAGGAATGCGAAGAGATGCTTACAGTTTGAGTTTGTGGCACACAGGGTTAATCTTCTATATGACAGGAAAAGGTCCTAGGAAGCGAGGAACAAATTTTAAGATGGAAGAATCCACCAAAATCCAGTGTGGATTTGATTGACTCACTCCACTTGTCCATTAGACTGAGGATGATAGGCTGAAGAAAAATCTTCTGTGACATCCAGTACTTGCATAATGCTCTCCAAAAAACGAGAAGTGAATTGTACACCCATCAGAAATGATTGTGGAGGAAAAATCCATTTAATCTGAAGATATGGAGCAGGAACAGTTCAGCCAGATGCAGAGCAGAAGGTTGACCCTGGTAAAGTTACAAAATGTGCCATTTTAGAGAAACGGTCAACTACCACATAGAAACATAGAATGTGTCGGCAGATAAGAACCATTTGGCCCATCTAGTCTGCCCAATATACTGAATACTATGAATAGCCCTTGGCCCTATCTTATATGAAGGATGGCCTTATGCCTATCCCATGCATGCTTAAACTCCTTCACTGTATTGCAGCTACCACTTCTGCAGGAAGGCTATTCCATGCATCCACTACTCTCTCAGTAAAGTAATACTTCCTGATATTACTTTTAAAACCTTTGCCCCTCTAATTTAAAACGATGTCATCTTGTAGCAGTTTTTCTTTTTTTAAATATTTTCTCCTCTTTTACCTTGTTGATTCCCTTTATGTATTTAAAAGTTTCTATCATATCCCCTCTGTCTCGTCTTTCTTCCAAGCTATACATGTTAAGGTCCTTTTAATCTTTCCAGGTAAGTTTTATCCAGCAATCCATGTACTACTTTAGTAGCTCTTCTCTGTACTCTCTCCAAAGTATCAATATCCTTCTGGAGATATGGTCTCCAGTACTCTGCGCACAAATACTCCAAATGAGGTCTCACTAGTGCTCTGTAGAGCGGCATAAGCACCTCCCTCTTTCTACTTGTAATGCTCTTTCTATACACCCAAGCATTCTGCTAGCATTTCCTGCTGCTCTATGACATTGTCTGCCCTACCTTTAAGTCTTCTGAAATCATGACCCCTAAATCCTTTCCTCTGATACTGAGGTTAGGACTGTATCACTGATTTTATTTCTGCTCTTCTGTTTTTACGCCCCAGGTGCATTAATCTTGCACTTATCAACATTAAATATTAGTTGCCAGATTTTTGACCCATTCCTCTAGTTTTCCTAAATCCTTTTCGCATTCCGGGTGTATGCCTCCAGGAACATCTACCCCTGTTACAATCTTGTGTCATCAGCAAAAATGACATACCTTCCACTCGAGGCCGTTCTGCAATTTCTTTGATTAAGATATGAAACAATATGGGTCCAGAACAGATCCCTGAGGTACCCCACTGGTAACAAGACCATGGTCTGAAAAAACTCCATTGACTACAACCCTCTGTTGTCTGTCCCTTAGCCACTGCCTAATCAATTCAACTGAGTTAATTTCTCTTCTGCCTGTGCTTTAGAATCTCTTATAACTTGTTTGGCCTCTCTCTGCCTAATCTTTATAAATTTGCCTGTCATCCTCGTTTTGTTTTGTTTTTTTAATTTGTTTTTTATAATTACCACCCAGATGACCATGCGACCTTTAGAGGGTGGAAGATCTGGGATAAAGTCTATTCCTATATGTTGCCAAGGGACTTCAGGTACAGACAGAGGAAGAAGGAGATCGCTAGTTTTAACTTCGAAGATTTATTTTTGCCCACATTTGTTAATGAAGGATCCACCAATAATGACGAGCAATTAATTTCCCTAAATTCCAGGATGACCGGCAGTCTTGGAGGCATGTCCCCATTGAAGGATTTTAATATGTTAGGCTTCAGGAACAAAAATCTTACCCTTGGATACTTCAGACAGTTTGACAGGGCCACCGAAATGCATCTGGAAAGATCATTATATGTGTTGTGGATTGTCCTCAATGTCAGAAAGAGCATCCCCATTAATGTTATTACCAGCAGAACGGAAATGAAGAGCTGAAAGTTAGTGTGCAAAGAAAGTTGACCATCAAGCTTGTCTGGGATTGAGCCTCTGAGCAGTCTGAATATAAGTAAAATTTTTATGGTCAGTGATAGACATAATTACGGGATGAAGAGCTCATCCTAATAAATATTCTTCTCTTTCTTCCTCCGATTGAATAGTTTCCTTCCAGCAGCAGAAAAAGACTTGGAAAAGAAGCCACGTGGTAATAACTTGGCAGAAGAATTTTTTTGAGAAAGCACTGCGCTAGCACTGGTGGAGGATGCATTTACCTCCAAGAAAAATTGTGTATTGACATCAGGACTATGAGAATAGATGCAGAGGCATTTTCAGCTTGAGGAGTCCATTTTTTTAGCATCGACACCTTTTTTGGTGAGGGCAGAGAGAGGAGCGTCAGAGAGGAAAGTTATAAACAAACTGCGGTAATAATTAGCAAAACCAATGAATCTCTGGATAGCTTTTAGTCCATTGATTCTGGGACAATCAAGTATAGCAGTTATACGACCACACATGTATATAATAAGTCTCTGAAAATGTACAAATTTCTGAAAAACTGCAGGGGCATTGCACAGACCAAATGGCATAACTAGGCACTCCTAATGTCCAGCACGAGTATTGAAGGCCGTTTTCCACTCGTCGCCTTCACGGTTTCGGATTAAATTGTAGGCTCCACGAGGTCCAATTTAGAGAATATACTGGCACCCTTAAATTTATCAAAAAGTTCAGAAATCAAAGACAAAGGGTATTTATTTTTAGCAGTGATGTTTAGTGCACGATAATCAATGCAAGGATGTAGAGACCCATCTTTGTTTTTTACAAAAAATAAGCCATCCCCAGCCGAAGATATGGACTTGCGAATGAACTCCCTTTCCAGTGTCTCCTTGATGTACAGTAGTCAACCATCTATTGAGATTTTGCGGGTGAGAGGGGATACACGCTACCACCAGGAGTAGATCCAGATCAACAGATCAATGGAGCAATCGTATGGATCATGAGGAGGAAGAGTCTCTGCTTTTTTTTTTATTGAAGACATCTGCAAAACGATGGTATGCAGTAGGTAGACTTTCTAAATTTGCAGGTGGTTGGGAGCAAACTTTAGGCTGTACAGAGGTCAGGCACTTGCTCTGGCACAACTGTCCTCAGAGGATTATCTCTCCTGGTTTCCAATCCAGAACAGGTTCATGGACCCAGAGCCAGGGCAACCCCAACAGGACAAGGTGAGACAGTTCCAGAAGTACATACATGGAAATATTCTCAGAATGTAGAATTCTAACTTGAAGATCCAGAGGGTCGGTGACAGATAACACAAATTCGGATAGGGCTTTGCCATTGACCCATGTCACCACCAGCAGATTCTTTAATAATCGAACAGGCCTGATACAGGCAGTTTCTTGCTGAGCCAGAGTGAATGGAGTTTGTTACGGAGAGTCTAGCATCACCAAACGACAGTAGGACAGAGGAGTTCTCTTTGCCTAGGATTACCTCTACTAATGACCCTAGGCACTGGAGTTTCCCGACTTCTTAGGACAGTTGTGGACACGATGGCCAAAACCACCACAGTATAGGCAAAGACCAGCAGAGAGACGGTGCCGTTATTCCTCAAATGACAGCCTAATATGGTTCACCTGCATGGGTTCAGAATCAGCAGACACATGAGGTGGACACCCAGGGCTTTGGTGCTCTAGCATGAGACTTCTCTCACTAAGGCAACCAAAGCAGATGGAATCTTTCTTCCTGCAAGCCCATCGTTGATTTTGCTATTAATGCCTTCCCAGAAGGTAGCAATGAGAGCATATTCGTTCCAGGACAGTTCAGAGGAATGAGTCCAGAAAAAGAGCAATATTGTTAGTCATTGCACCAGCCTTTCCTTCCAGGCTGGAATGCGATGCGTTCCAGCCTGGAGCGCACAACATCGGCTTCCTGCAGAGGGGAGTGGCTATAATTCTTTGACCAAGCGATGCGCTCCCTACAGGGAGGGGAAAGTCGATGAAGGCACTACATGTTAGAACATAAGGAAAACCTCCCATAATATTTAATTTTAGTTATTTATTCCCTTATGTTCTAACATGTAGTGCCTTAATCGACTTTCCCCTCCCTGTAGGCAGCGGTGCGCTCTTGTCTGGAGCGCATCGCTTGGTCAAAGAATTATAGCCACTCCCCTCTGCAGGAAGCCGATGTTGTGCGCTCCAGGCTGGAACGCATCGCATATCCAGAGGACGGTGGCCGCTCCTCCTGACAGGAAGCTGGGGCGGTGCGTTCCAGCTTGGAGCGCATCATGTGATAGTCGGCCATACAGGAAGTGGACCGGCTGTTGTGCGATCCAGGCTGGAGCGCATCAATGTAAAGTATATTACCCAGCAGGCAAATTATGGGTGCGTTCCACAGTGGAACGCACAGCGAAATCGGGGGCCTAGGACTACAGTCAGAGGTTGTAGACCTCAGGCTGATTCATTTCCCTAGGGCAAAACATTATGTGATTAAAGATTAAAAAATACAGCTAGTGAATCCCTGCCACTTAATAACATTTAGTTACAGTCCCCCACCAACATACTTCCTGTTCCGGCCCTGGAGGTTATGTGACCAGGAAGTTACTGCCCACAATGAGATGCCACATGGAACCAACCAAACGAATGATATGCATTCTCCCTATTTAACCGTGAGTTTTTTCAGTGTTATGTTATGCTTATATTTATACTTATGCTCTTGATAAAGGGGACTTAGTTGCAATCCCCGAAACGCGTTGAGCTTTTTATTGGAATAAACAAGCATCCTTGGTTTGAAGCCCTCAAGTTTCCTTTCATCACGAGGACGGGGTGTGTATCCATCTTACAGGCGACCTCGGCGAGGGAGGTAAGGAGGACAGGTGTCTTGAGTTTATCCTGTTCATCCTCCTCCCTGGTGAAGTAAGTCCCTTGACTTAACTTATTTCTCATTTTAATAACATTATTCCATCTAAGTTATGGCATGTTTTTTATATAGCTCCAACACAGTACCAATAGACCTGCCATTTCAGCTGTTGTAGATAATCTGTATACTGCTATATATACATATATTTCTATACTGCCACCCTTGTAATACCGGTCACGTGTAATTGGCGCCCCACTATATTGTTATGTATTCTCTTGCGTACGGCACACTGTCCATGTTCCTGCGCTTTGTTTCTTTTTAAGTGGGCAGCTGCCTTGCACTGTGGCCAGCCTATCACAAGCTGGTAATTTGACGCTAGTTTCGAGTTCTCCTCTGGCGCTTCACCCCTCCTATTCTCCTCTCCCTGTCCCAATCCCCCTCTCCACATATCCACTCCAATTTTTTCTTTTATCTTTTACGTTTATACACACTTACACTGTGACTGGCACATTCATGTGAATGAGACAAACGGATGACCTAGTCTACCATGCTATTATGTCCATCAAAAAAACTGAAATGAAATGTAAACTATGTAAACTAGTCAAATAGACCTCAATTATTATTAATTTGGACTCTGTTTCACTGAAGTGAATGTATTCTCTGTGGTATACATTTGAATACCCTATTCAAACATATACCCTGATAGCAGTCTCAGCAGAATGCTAATAAACAGTGTGAACCGATCTAAATGAGTATTATAAAAACCACATATCTATTGATAATATTCTTTTGTATACAGGACTCGTTTGGTAGAGAGTGAAGCCATGAATGAATCTCTCCGGCGCAGTCTATCAAGGGCAAACCTACGCTCAGCACATGCTGGACCTACACCCCCTACACCTTCATTTGAGGCTAAAGTTAATGATGTTGTGCGGAGAGCAAAGGAGGAAGTGCAGAGTTTAATGAAGAAAGGAAGGTAAAATATAGCACAGCCTTGCCATTTTCATCTAAGCTGCCATGTACTATGTTATGTCAACAAATAAATGCTATAAAGATATGTACTGTAGGTAAAAAATACTTTAGTCCTGTAGAACTCCTTTTAATAGTTGTATTAGTTGCTAGTTATCAGCTAGTTATCAGCTATTCCTTATTGTTATATGTAAGGACTTGTTTTATATATCTTGGTTATCTGGTTATTTTTCATAAATCTTCATTTTATCTTATCTTGGATAACATTTTGGGGCTTTGGAACTGATGACTCAACTTATAGTGGTTTCAACATACAATGGTTGACCTGGAACTAATTAATATTGTAACTTGAGGGACCACTGTACCTGTATAGAACACCTGCTGCTAACCTCGGATCAGTAATTTGTATTGGAATATTCATCCCTGTTTCTCTACTGTGCACACACAAAGCGGCCATAGAAAGCATAGAGATGGAGTCTTCTCCATTTTGTTCATGCATTCAGAAGTCCTCTATATGCATTCCAGGGCCGGTTTGCAGGCACACAGTGGGGGGATGGGGATGTGAATCCACATACAAATCACTGATCAGAGGTCAACAGATGTTCTATACTGGAGTTCTGTCTCTGGCCGGGCGGGATGCCCAGATGCAAGAAGAAAAAAGAGAGTACACAGGTAAGTATATTGAAAATTCCTTTAATCATGCAAATGCCACATTTCAGGGCTGTATCGGCCTTACAGTAAGGATTACAGAATATGTGGCATTGTCTGTTTTAAATTGGCGCCCAAACAGGTATAGGGGGAATATTCTTGAACTGGCCACTTGATGGTGCCAGAGGCTAGAAACAAGAGGACAGTGGCAGTTACTTTAATGTAACAGTTTTGTAAAAGTATCTTATTTTCTCAGTATTGTTTATAAAATAGTTTCAATCACTTAGTTGAAGCCCTCTAGGTTTACAGTATGTAAATTATAAATCCAGAAGACCTACCTTCTTCTGAGGACTACAAACCTGTTATAAGTATTTTTTTGGGACATGTTCAATGGGCGTGATTCAAATTTTTGTTGGATCATGGTTGCCTTCTTGTTTCAGAGTCTAGTCTCTGCTCAAACTCTGTAGTAGGAACTTTTTCTTTATGATAAATCTGTGTAATTCTTGTGTTATGCGACTAACATACCGCATTTTGCAATTGCATTCTATCAGATAGATTACAAAATCTGTTTTTCATGTGAGTTGGTGCTTGATCCGAAATGTTTCTCCTGTGGTGCTAGACTGGAAGTTGACTGTTCCATGCGTAATGGACTGGCAGCAAAGGCATGGTGTCCCACAGCGGAAAACACCTTCCCTCCCGAGAGGACCCTGACTTGGGGTTGAGGTGAGTTGTCTCAGTCTGCTCAGCGCTGCCAGACTTTTTAGTCGTTGCCCACCTAAAGACGATGGAAGGTCTGGCCAGGAGTGTTCTACTCAAGACAGGATCCCAGAGTAGAATAGTCCACTGTTTGAGGAGAATGTCCTTGATTCCGATGTGTGCGGAGGATTAAGTAGTAATAAAGCTCCTCTTACGGTCTTTTCCTTCTGACATGGTATCCTTGTTAGTGAGAACTCACTGAGTTTGTGGTATTACACTGGATTTTTTGTACACTTCTACCACAAGGTTCTTGGGATACTCTTTTTCCTTGAAGCGTTTCTTTTCCAGTATACTTACTTGTTTGTGTGTTATTCTTGATCCTTTTAAATTGGCTGAATGGGATGTTGGTAAGCTATTTTTTGTGGTGGTGACTGGTGAAGTGTAGATATCTATCACTATTGACTTTTTTTTAAATAGGTGGACATGATGAAAGACTGTTTATTGTGAGTAATATTGATATAAAAAAATCAACCTGAGTAGGGCTGTCTTTCAGTGTGAGTTGGATGCCCTGATCGGTGTTGTTGAGCAAGTTATGGAATTGAACAATGGAATGTGTGTCACCTGGCCAGATGAAGAACAAGTCATTGATGTACCTTCTGTAGAGGATAATGTTGTGCATGTATATAGTCTTATTGTAGATGTATGTTTCCTGAAAGAGTCCCATTAATAGGTGAGCATAGGGTGGCGCTACCTTGCTGCCCTTTGCTGTCCTGGTGGTAAACTTGCTCTCCGTATTTAAAATAGTTGTTGGTCAAGATGAGTTCAAGGCCTTCTAACAGGAATTGCTTTTGGGATGGTGAAATTGTAGGATCTCTGTCTAGATCTTCTTTCATACACTTAAAGTCCAATAGATAAATTTTGAAGAAATATAGTCAAGAAAGTCAAGTCCTATCATCTCCAAATTTCCACTTTCCATATATAAACAACATATGTAGAAAAAAAGAAAAGGTCTTAGTCCTAACTAAGAAACCACCAAATCTTCTTTCCCATTCTTCCAAAAGTTAAGCATCTGTTGGGGTACCCACCAAGACTTGTTCCTGATGCCAAAAAGTAACCTGAAAGTAAGAATGCAATGTCTGTCTAACTCAGTTTTGAAGAAGAGGAATAAAACTACCACAGAGTTGGGAGAAGGCCTTACGTGTATTTTCCCTACTGTTGTGCCACCCCTACCAAGTCCATTTCATTAAAAAGGATAGCTTTTCAAGGTATAATCAAAGTAGAGGCTTACACCTCATAGATTATTCCTGGTGATTCCACATCTGCAGAATATATCTCTTCCCACTCGTATCAGCCATGTGCAGTAGGCAGAAATCCTTTTTGTCAACCTTGTAGAGCATACCCAGAATAGCCCATGTAGAATCAAAACGGAATAAGCTGGTCAAGTATTTACTTGTGAACTCATGAAATAATGTGAATTTGTGGACACTTACAGAGATAATAATAAAGGTTTGACTCAACCATCATAGGCCATAGACACAGTGGACAGGAAGGGGATTCAATTGACTTCTATGTGTTTTCTAGGCATTCTCTGTGACCTTTACAAAAGTCATTTTACAAGCAAGGAGTAGAGAAGCTTTGCAAATCACCTATTGTGAATGGCGGATCCTGTCTTATCTGTATATAGGTGCCATCTGTCATTCCAATCCTGCCTGTAATGATAAGCAGATAACTGCAGTAAAGTGAGCTTTACAGACCAAGAAGTGGCATATATAGTTAGGCTTAGTGGCCAGTGCAAAAACTGCAGGATTTAATGTTTATAAATAGGTATTGACATGGAAAATTAAACGTGACATATTCAAAAAGTCTTTAAAAATATGTTTAACCCTAAGGCCTCTTTCACATGGGCGAGTTTTCTGCGCGGGTGCATTGCGTGAGGTGAACCCATTGCACCCGCACTGAATCCGGACCCATTCATTTCTTATGGGGCTGTGCACATGAGCGGTGATTTTCACGCATCACTTGTGCGTTGCGTGAAAATCAAAGCATGCTCTATATTGTGCGTTTTTCAGGCAACGCAGGCCCCATAGAAGTGAATGGGGCTGCGTGAAAATCGCAAGTGCGGATGCGGTGCGATTTTCACGCACGGTTGCTAAGTGACGATCGGGATGGGGACCCGATCATTGTTATTTGCCCTTATTACATGGTTATAAGGGAAAAGTAAATTAGGGATTGAGAGGTTAAAAAATAAACAAATTTAACTCACCCCATCCACTCTTCTTCTTTCTTCAGGACCTGGGTAAAGGACCTTTGATGATGTCACTGCGCTCATCACATGGCCCATCACATGGTCCATCATTCAGAATAGGTCATCAATATCAGATTGGCGGGAGTCTGACACCTGGCACCCCGCCGATCATCTGTATGAGGAGACAGCGCGCGCAGTGTGCATGTGCCGTCTCCTGTCTCTCTTCCCGTTTACCGCTGCTGTCTATGGCAAAGCAGCAGCCGAGCAGGAAGAGAGACGGCCTGTCTGCACTGCGTGCGCCATCTCCTCATACAGCTGAACGCGGGGGTGCTTGCGGATGCTAGGTCCTTAATATTAAAGACCGGGACAAACCCTTTAACCCAGCTCTGTTGAGAGAAAATTAAAAAAAACTGTATGGTTGTCAGAAAATGGCTGTACTGCTATGCCAAAGGCTGTACGAAAACATGGCACCTGTAAACCAATCCATCAATATCTGTGTTGCAAAAGTCAAAAGGTGGCCTTTACCTTCTGAACCCTGCAGTGTACCCAAACAGCCATTTAAGTTCAAATTTATGGCATTTTAGTACCCATTAGAACCTGCTTAACAATTTAAAGGGTGAGGGATGTATTAGATGGCACCAGCCGTGCACAGTATACTGGGCCATATCTATGGAAAACTTACAATTTTAATTTTGCACAGTCCCCTGCTCATTAATTTCTGAAAACACTTGTGATGTCAAAATAATCATTCAACACCTTTTTAAATAACTTGAGGGGTGTAATTTCCAAAATGGGATCACTGTCACAAACCAGCGAGTGTGAACCCACTGTGCCACATGTCCTACCTCCTCTAAGTAATAAAGAAAATCCCAGCGAGTGCCTATGTCTTAAATCCATATAGTTTTTTATTTTATGAATACATCAATAGTCATTAATGGACGCGATTCAGCCCGTCCAGCCAGGCTGACGAAGGCTGGACGGGCTGAAACGCCTCCATTATTGACTATTGATGTATTCATAGAAACATAGAATGTGTCGGCAGATAAGAACCATTTGGCCCATCTAGTCTGCCCAATATACTAAATACTATGGATAGCCCCTGGCCCTATCTTATATGAAGGATGGCCTTATGCCTATCCCATGCATGCTTAAACTCCTCCACTGTATTTGCAGCTGCCACTTCTGCAGGAAGGCTATTCCATGCATCCACTACTCTCTCAGTAAAGTAATACTTCCTGATATTACTTTTAAAATAAAAAAGCATATGGATTGAAGACAAAGGCGCTCACTGGGATTTTCTTTATTGCCTAGTGGATTTTCTCCTTCCCGTGCCGGCGCGCATTGGGCTCAAGTCCGACTCTCTCTCCTTCATTCTACCTCCTCTAAGGACGTTGTCTAAGTAAACCTCTCGATTCTTCACAATACCCCTGATGGTGGGGATAGACTTTCCTTGAGGAGGATAGGTACATGAGGCAGCTGGTCCAGGCAGACCAGGAGGTACCTGAGAAAGGTACCAGAAGTACAGGTTTAGTCAGATAAGCTGAGCAGTTACCAGGAGCAACAGTGCAGAACCGAAGGATGAGGCAGAGGCGTAGGATGAGGCAGAGGCATAGTCAGACAGGCAAAAGGTCAGGGCAGGCAGCACAGATACAGGTCAGGCAATCCGGGTCGTCAACAGGAGAGTCAATGCAAGCTGGCAGGGATCAGACGAGTAACAGAATCCAGGAACACAGGTACAAGTCAGGAACATAGGAACACAAGTTGTTATCAGGAACCTAAGCAGAGCACAAGGACCTTGAGGCATCTGGGAAGGAGGCTGAGCCACTTTATATATGCGCATGAGGGGTAGGATTGGTCAGCGAGGTCACATGATCTAACCCGTAAAACCTACACAATCAGAGCCCAGAGCTGCAGCTGTGAATGGAAAGCTCTGGCCACAGATCACCGCTGAGCACGGCGCCCCGGACCGCGGTGGTAAGCAGGGTAACAGCGGCACACAGCAGCCGCTGTTACAATCACTTATAGGGGGTTTGCACTGTACAGGCACCTCAGAGGCTCTCCAAATGTGATATAGCACCCGAAAACCATTCTAGCAAAATCCACACTAGAAAAGCCAAATGGTGCTCCTTCCCTTCTGAGCCCTGCCATGTGCCCATACAGCAGCTTATGACCATGTTTATGGCATTTCCATACCCAGTAGAACCTTCCAGTCAATTCAAGTTGTGTGTTGTGAGTCTCAGATGGCACTAGCTTGGCACAGCAGAGCATTGAAATGGTATATCTGTGGAAAACTTGCAATTTTTACTTTGCACCGTCCACTGCGCATGAATTTTTCCAAACTATCTGTGACATCAAAATAGAGGGACAATCAATTATCTTGGTCTATTTCAGCATTGAACCATAATGACGTTGGTTTATTTTTTACGTCCGAGATTTATGACCACCAGATTACATTCTTGGATCTTATAATCTCTAAGAAGGTAGATAGTAAAATCACTACTAACCTCTTTTGTAAAGATAGTGGCAAGAGACCATAGACATCGATTTGAGAGACGGGGATACCCGTTTGATGTCCTCAAGTGAGCATACCAACATAGTTACCGTGATCACCTTCGAAATCCAAAATCTCAAGAGAGTGACACATATCAAATGAGAATAGTTGCCACATATGATGCCACTCAAATGGAGGTGAGACAGACCATATCAAGATATCGGAGCTAGATCGGGATATTGACCATTTGGTTGGATTGTCGCCGTCAATAACATACCAACACGGACACAATTTAAAAGATAGACTGTTGAACAGTCTATTCCAGACGACCGCTCCCCAGACCTGGTTATCTCACCCGATGGTGGGGAATTCTAGGTGCAGTAATTGTATTACACTGGAAAAACATTCACTTATCACCTATACTTCTTTATCTATTGTAAGACAGTGGTTCTGGTCTACCTTGTCACATGTGTATTTGGCCTCTAGAATGTCATCAAAACTGTGTGGGAATTTAGACAACGTATTGGAGAGCATCTTGATGATGTCCATAATGACAACGACACCCTAATAGCACGCCATGTTAAAGACCATCATCAGGGAGATACCTGCCTTTCAGGGCATTGTGAGGCAGTCACCACAGGGCAGTAATTTTGATAAATTGCTGCTTCAGAAAGAGGCACAGTGAATTTTCAGGTTAGACACAACACGTCCGAGGGGCCTGAATGATCAGATCTGTTCACATGCTTCATAAATCATCATTTTTTATGTGCTGAGTCTTATATTTTGATCCACTTAGGCTTTTTGCTCTGGGCACCTCACATGTCCTTTTTAATGATGAATAGGGAAAGACTAGTAAGCGGCTTATCACAGTGCAAGGCATCATTACATCACTAGTCCTCTTTACTTTCTATCCATGGCTCATACCCTGGAGTGATGTGGCCTATTTCCCCTTACTTCTCTATCATGCATCATTTACCATCTGTGAACACTGATCCCCCTGATACAAGTTACAGGTATGTGAACGCCTTTGGATTCCCAGTCATCAGTGACGAATTCCTACATCACCAGAGAGCTAGGTGAGGATGAGGGGGGTGTATGTGGATACTGGACGCCGCCTCCCCCACCCATTGGCTCCTGTAGTGCTTTCTACCCACCCTAGGGAGAGGCCACACTAGCGCTTGAGCTGCCATCAGCTGTGGCATGCTATACTGTACGATGTAATGAATGCCTGACGATACATGGCATTCATGTTGAAACCCGTAGAGCAAAGTAACAATTAGAGGAGAATATTGTGGAAACTAGTACATGCACATGTTTAGCTCAGTTAGCAATTATGAGTTTTTGTTACTAGTACAGCTGGTGAGCCCAATAGGGGGACTGGTGGATGTGTGGTACCGCTGACTGTGGCCATATACCGTATCATTATATGGCGAATGAGTACATGCACACACATACCCACTAGAATATTCACATATATAAAGTGGGCACAGCTGTCTATCTTTACCCCATTAAGAATTGCAGGGTCCATGCACATTAGGGTCCTAGTCACTGTTGGGACCCTAGGCTTTCATCTTAGTAATGACCAGCTTAATATTGGGTGCGCTACAGACAACTTATTTGTTCTGGTTGTTCTGTATGCCAAAAAGGGGAGGTGACTTGATTAGGGTGTCCCATATGTTAGGCCCTCATTATACACAGGGAATTGTTCTATTTGCATCCATCATGTATTTGGATCACTCTGTGCCACCCATTTCCTGTGATAGGGTATTCTGCCAATTGCTGTGGGGCTTTGTCCCTTGTATGTTTTTAGTAGATTTTTCAATAAAACTAGTTTTTAGCGTTTCCTATAGGCAGTGTTATTTTTTCACGCCTGTAATTGCACATACAATTATTTTAATGTTCAGCATTAGGCAGGGGCATGCCTAGGTTCTTCTTTTTAAAATCTTTTTATTGATTTTGTAACAGAGGTTTAAGTATACGATAAAGCAGATTTGTACAGTGGTATACAAAGCAAATTTGTACAATAGTATACAAAGCGAATTTGTACAATGATATACAAAGCGAATTTGTACCAAGGTATACAAAGCAAATTTGTACACTGAACGATTGATTTTCGGACCCAGAGACGTGCTATCTGGTACTCATGAGCTATTAAGGGAAAGAAAGGATGATAGCAAGTCGCAATATAGCCAATACATGCACAGAACACTAGCTCTTATAGATGTCTTAGTATAGTAACGTTGTTCATTCCGTCCTAGTACAGGCATATTGTACCAACTTGCGATCCAAAAACCAATGAAGTAGCACCAAAAATTTAAGGCTAATATTCTCCAAATAATGGAGGTGAGTGGAAGTAAACCGACATAACAAGAAGGTGGGAGGAAGGGGAAGAGGGGGAGGGGGGAGGATATGAGGGGAGGGGGAGGATGGATGGGAGGGTGGGTAAACATGACACGCTATATCTGAAAAAACATGATCTTCGAGACCAGAACATATGAAGCCGACACATGAGGTCAAGCTGAAGTGACCAGGCAACCAGCCGTACTGCTGAGGTTAAGTTTTGTGTATGTCTGCTCTATGATGGTGGAGACAGAAAGATATTTATATACATATCATCCAGTAATTAGAGGTCTAGAGGGATCCAGTTCTTTGAGCTGGTGATGGGTTATGTTATCTTTCCTAGTTGTCCAAGGAGTCCATATTTTTGTGTACTTATGATGAGAGTGTGATTCCCAGTGGGATAATTCCTCCAGTCTGGCTAGAGCTTCAATTTTCCCACTCCATTGAGAAATTGACGGAGACAGGGTTGACTTCCAGTTTGAGGCAATTAGTAGTCTCGCTGCTGCCAGAAGAATTTTCAGGAGGGATCTTTTAGAGTTTGCTAAAGGATTAGGTAATAGGGACAGGAGGGCTGTCCTTGGGCAAGTAGGAAGTAGATCCACTTTTAAGTCTATGATATCTCTTATTAGTTTAAAAACAGTTTCCCAATATATATTAATTTTGGGGCACATCCACCAGATGTGTAAGAAGGAACCTCTTTCTGAAAGACATCTCCAGCATCTGTTAGAAGTGTTGCCATACATCAAACTCAATCTCACTGGGGTTAAGTACCACCTAGTGAGGACTTTGTATTCGTTTTCTTGTATGGACACATACCTAGAAATAGTTTTAGGTGCGCTCAATATAGTTTGCGTTTCTTTTTCTGAGAATTTCATGTTTAAATCTCTCTCCCATTCCTTTATGAAGTAAAGGGAGGAAGGGTGTTCCATTTGCAATAAGTTCTTAGAGACAATGGAGATAATCTTTGTAGGATATAGGGTTTGTGAAACTAGTCTTTCAAACCATGTTAATGACGGGTTTTCTCTGATCTTTTTTATAATGGGGCATAAGGCAGTTTTCAGACAAGAAAATTGTATCTGATTAAGGTTGTTTAATTGAAATTTCTCTATTAAGGTTGTAGAGTCTAGAAGGGTACCTTCACTATCTAATAATTTGTCTATTGATAGGGTGGAGTTCCGTATTTGTGGGGGTAGAATGTTAAAGCTATCTGTGTTAAGGCTGAGGCAATCTTTGATATTCATGAGGGGGGAAGGGTAAGACACACAAATTCCTCTTATGTCCGGGATATTCCACATCGACCGAGTAGTTGACGTGAGTGGATCTTCTTTATTTGGATGTGGAGCTTTCCCTGACTCTGATAATAGCAAAGGTCTGATTGGGCATCCAATCAACCTTTCTTCTAATGGGATCCAGAGTTTGTGTTCTGAATACTTCAGCAAGTCAATGATCCTATTGATGTGAACTGCTCTGTGATATCTTTTGATTGAAGGGAAACAAATTCCACCTTTTAAAAAGGGAAAAAGTAGGATCTTATTAGAGATCCTAGGTTTTTTTGTTCCCCCAAACAAAGGAGGAACAAATTTTCCTAAAGGAGTTAAAAAAGCTGCTTGGCAGTTTTATAGGTAGAACTTGAAGTAGGTAAGTAATCTTAGGAACTATAAGGGAGTTAAATATATTGTGCCTACCCAACCATGAGATAAAGGAAGGAGACCAAGAGTTTAATATTGCCGGTATGTATTTTAGCAAAGGGGGGAAATTGGTCTCATATAGTTTAGATAAGTCTGATGTGATATTTATTCCCAGGAATTTTATGTATGAATGCGTCCATTCAAATTGAGAGTTTCCTTAGAGCTTTTGTAGGAGTCTGGATGGGAGATTTATGTTCATTGCCACAGACTTTGGCAGATTCATTTTGAAGTTTGAGATGAAACCAAATGTGGTGAAAATCTTAATAATAGCAGGGAAGGCCTGAAGCGGATTGGAGACAATAATAAGTCATCAGCATATGCCACTTGTTTGATCTCCAATCCACCACAGACCAGGCCCCTTAGGTTCGATCGTGAGGATGAAGAGTATTGGTGAGAGTGGACATCCTTGCCTCGTCCCATTGTTTATCTGGACAGGGAGAGAGAGAAGATTGTTTACATTTATATTTGCGCTAGGGGAGACATACATTGAGAAAATAGCCAATATGAAGGGTTCGGGAAAGCCTAACTTAATCAAGGTGCTTTTGATAAAGGCCCATGCCACTCTATCAAAGGCTTTTTCAGCATCTGTTCCCAGAACCACCAAAGGAGACCTGGTCTTTTTTGCTAAGGCAATAATGTTAATGACCTTATATGGGTTGTTTTTGCCTTCACGGCTAGGAATGAATCCTGTTTGATCAGGGTGCACAAGATCTTTTATTAGTTAGGTTTTATTCTATTGGCCAATATCCTTGCATAAATTTTTATGTCAAGATTCAGCAATGATAAAGGTCTATAGCTGGAACATAAACCAGGGTCCTTTTGTGGTTTGGGAATCAGAGTGATGTGGGCATTAACAGTTTGTGGTAAAAATGCCTTGCCTGAGAGTGCTGCATTGAAGGAGTTAAGTAAGTGGGGCATTAACGTTTCTTTAAATGAGAGATAATATAGCAAAGGGAGGCCATCCGGTCCTTGGGATTTACCTTTAGCCATTTGTTCTATTGTGTCAGAGATTTCAGAGGCTTAATTGTGTGCACAGTCAGTAGCTTGTTAAAGGGTCAAAGTAGGGAGATTTAATTTGCTTAAAAATTCTTTGGGTCATTCTGCTTTTCCTTCACAAAGGATTTCAAGATCAGGCTTATCTATGTTATATAGGGCTGAGTAGAAGCTATGAAAGGCCTCCGCTACTCTACGTCATCTTTTACTAATTCCTTCTTATCGTTCGAAATAGCCGATATCCTAGACTTCCGTTTGCGCTGCCTTATTAAAGCCAGCATAAATTTGTAGGTTTGTTGCCAAGTGCAAAAAACATCTGCTTGAGAGCCTAGATATAGTTTTGCCTATTGTTTATTCATAAGTCCCTTAAGCTCATCTCTGGTTGATGAAAGTTCCATCCAGTGATGTTTGGTTTGGGAACGTTTGTGAGCGGACTCCAACTTAGAGATTTTGTCATAAAGCTCGCTAAACTGCACGTCTTATTTTGTTTATAGTAGAGGCAATTGAGATAAAGTCACCTCTGATAACAGAATTTATGGGCCTCCCAGATTATATTGGGGATAACGCCTCAACTCATTCAGAGAGAAATAATCTTTTAGTTTCTTCTCTATCTTATCTTTAACCTGTATGTGTCTAACAGCGTTTCGTTTAGTCTCCAAATAAAAGTTTTGGGGTGGTATTGTTAATTTCCATGTGAGAAACACCTGGGGCATGATCATAATGAATCATATTGCCTCAGTACATAAATGTATTTGAGGCGTGGGAACCAGTATGTAATCTAATCTATGGATGTATTATGAGGGGAGGAGAAGAAGGAAAAATTCTTCCTCACCTTGTTTATTTGCTTTCCATGGCGTCTATAAGATTACTGTTGTGCATAAGTTTTTTTATGCAGTTAAGGGTTTGTTGAAGAAACCGATGATTTCCTGATGACGTGACAAACTGTGGGTTAAGGGCAACATTAAAGTCACCGGCTATAAATCTATCCCTTCTCCTGAATCCTCAAACAGTTGCCAAGTGTTTTCAAAACCATATTTTTGGGCTACATTATGAGCATAAAAGTTGGCAAATGTGTACATTTGATAGTTTATAGTCCCTTTCACTAGTACGAAACGACCATTAGGGTCTGTTTTTGTTCCAGTCATATTAAAGTCTACATGTTTATGGAAACCAATACTGGTACCGAGCCTATTTGAGTGTATGGAAGAACTGTGGAACCACTGGTTATAATAAGATCTAGACAAGTTCGGAATCCTATTATTTTTAAAGTGCGTTTCTTGTAATAAGATCACCTTAGCTTTTTCTTTGTGCAGGTAATGTAGGATCTGGCTTCTCTTTGTGGGATTTTTGAAACCTCTAACATTATATGTGGCTATATGAATGTCAGCCATGTTTGGTGTCAGAGTAGTGAGGGGGCAGTACTTACATACCACTGGTTGCCTGAGTCAGCTACGATGTTGTTGTCCGATGAAAGGTAGATGGTGTCACTGGATCACAGGGTTTGCAGTTGGGGGAGGGTGGGGAAGGGCTACAAGGTAAGAGAAAGAACGTCACACATAAGTGAACATTGTATTAACAATCCTCTGCTGGAAAAGGTAACTAGGGATCTATTTATCCCTTTGTGGGACCTATTTATGTCCGTACCTCTAACTAAGGCCAGAGGTACCAAGGCCCCAAAAACAGTTTCAGGGCCAACATGTGAGGCAATAATTTTGAATTCTTGAATAAGATAAAGAAGTGAGTGGTATACAGTTGCAAGAAAAGGTATGTGAACACTTTGGAATGATCTGGATTTCTGCACAAATTGGTCATAAAATGTGATCTGATCTTCATCTAAGGCTACTTCACACTTGCGTTCGGAGCGGATCCGTCTGGTGTCTGCACAGACGGATCCGCTCCTATAATGCAAACGATGGTATCCGTTCAGAACGGATCCGTCTGCATAACTGTTTTTTTTCAGATCTGATTTTTCACTTCGTGAAAACTCAGATCCGACAGTATATTCTAACACAGAGGCGTTCCCATGGTGATGGGACGCTTCAAGTTAGAATATACTAAAAGAACTGTGTACATAACGCCGCCCCCTGTTGCCTGCAGCACCCGATCTCTTTACAGGGGGCTATGATACGCACAATTAACCCCTCAGGTGCCGTTAATTGTGCGTATCATAGCCCCCTGTAAGAGATCAGGTGCTGCCAGGCAGCAGGGCCAGACCCCCCTCCCTCCCCAGTTTTAAATTCATTGGTGGCCAGTGCGGCCTCCCTCCCTCCCCAGTATTATATTCATTGGTGGCCAGTGCGGCCCACCCTCCCGCCCCAGTATTATATTCATTGGTGGCCAGTGTGCCCCCCTCCCTCCCAGTATTATATTCATTGGTGGCCAGTGTGGCCCCCCTCCCTCCCTCTCCAGTATTATATTCATTGGTGGCCAGTGCGGCCTCCCCTCTCCCCCCCCTAATTAAAACTGGCCACTAATAAATATAATACTGGGGAGGGGAGGGGGGCCGCACTGGCCACCAATGAATTTAAAACTGTGGAGGGAGGGGGGTCTGGCCCTGTTGCCTGGCAGCACCTGACTCTTTACAGGGGGCTATGATACGCACAATTAACCCCTCAGTGCAGCATCTGAGGGGTTTAATTGTGCGGATCACAGGCCCCTGTAAGAGATCGGGTGCTGCCAGGCAATAGGGGCAGTTATTACACAGTTCTCAGTATATTCTAACTTGAAGCGTCCCCATCCACTATGGGAAGGGCCTCTGTTTTAGAATATACTGTCGATCTGAGTTTCACGATCTAACGCAAATCCGATGGTATATTCTAACATAGAGGCCTTCCCATGGTGATGGGGACTCTTCAAGTTTAAAATATACCATCGGATTGGAGAAAACTCTGATCCGATGGTATATTAACGAGGACTCCTGACTTTACATTGAAAGTCAATGGGGACGGATCGGTTTTGCATATGCACCATATTGTGTCCAACGTCAAACGGATCCGTCCCCATTGACTTGCATTGTAAGTCTGGACGGATACGTTTGGCTCCGCACGGCCAGGCGACACCCGAATGCTGCAAGCTGCGTTCGGGTGTCCGCCTGCTGAGCGGAACGCAGGCCAAACAGTGCCAAACTGAGGCATTCTGAGCGGATCCGCATCCACTCAGAATGCATTGGGGCTGTACAGATCCGTTTCGGGGGACCTTGTGAGAGCCTTCAAATGGAACTCACAAGCGGAACCCCGAACGCAAGTGTGAAAGTAGCCTTAGTCACAACAATAGACAATCACAGTCTGCTTAAACTAATAACACACAAAGAATTAAATGTTACCATGTTTTTATTGAACACACCATGTAACATTCACAGTGCAGGTGGAAAAAGTATGTGAACCCTTGGATTTAATAACTGGTTGAACCTCCTTTGGCAGCAATAACTTCAACCAAACTTTTCCTGTAGTTGCAGATCAGACGTGCACAACGGTCAGGAGTAATTCTTGACCATTCCTCTTTACAGAACTGTTTCAGTTCATCAATATTCTTGGGATGTCTGGTGTGAATCGCTTTCTTGAGGTCATGCCACAGCATCGGCAGTTCACTAAAGACCTTGCAGAGTTCAAAGAGAACAAGGCTTACTCCGTTCTCAAAGACAAGGTCACTGTCAGGGAGGTGGCCTCTGATTTGTCTACCACGGAGACCGACCTCTCAGACAGTGAACGTGAACAACAGGCACATCAAATAGACGTAAAAATCCATACAGGAGGGGGAGGGGGTAGAGGGGGTAGAGGCAGAGGACAACCCCAAGGTTTTTTAGATCAAGCCATCCCATATCCGTTGAGAAACAGATCGAGGACTCGGGACCTACAGGCCCGAAGTAATAAACTTATCTCAAAGAAAATTGAGTACCATCGAAATGGCCGTTCTTAGTAAAGGTTTATCCTTTGTCCCTACACGTCGCTTTGACGCTTTCACTTGGACCAAAGATCTGCACCTCTATCAGAAGCTTAGGTGGCGCAAATTCTTTAAACATACGGATGAGCGACAGTGTCAGGACTAGGGATCCCTTTAAGCCTTTTACCTGATGTAAGGTTGCTACACAGTTTGTAGGAACTGGATGGTGGCATAACCGTGCGGGCCCCTTTACGACCCTTAGGAATAAAAGCACCAAGATCCCTCCGTCTAGTGACGTATCGTGTCTTCATGTATTCCTCCAACTTGTGTCAGCAGACCTTAAAAAAAGTGCACCCACCCCCCTGTGCAATAACTGCACCAGGAAGGAATGGGAGGCCATTACGGCCCTCAAGATGACTTCCACGATCACTGTGAAGCCTTCGGATAAGGGGGCAACACAGTGATCATGGATACGGCTGACTACCGGGGTATGTGTGAGCAGATCCTTCGGGATAAAAACAGCTATGAAGTTCTGTTATCCAATCCGACAGACTCATACCTGTTAGAACTTAGGGACATCCTGCAGGATGCAAAAACAAAAAAAAACTGATCTCTGCAGAGGAGTTGGACTTTTTGTATCCTAAACATCCAGTGAATGCCACGTTCTACAGCCTGCCGAAGGTCCATAAGGGGACAACACCCCTTAAAGGGAGACCTATCGTTTCGGGGGTTGGCTGCATCAGTCAAAATCTTGGCATTTACATAGATAAAGTCCTTATGCCCTTTGTAGTGTCCCTGCCATCTTATGTCAGGGACACTATGGACCTACTTAAAAGACTTGATGGCGTGAACATCGAACCCCAGGCCATTTTGGGGAGTATTGATGTTGAGGCGCTATACTCATCTATCCCCCATACAGCCGGTCTTAAAGCAGTGGGCCATTTTCTCAGTATGAGAGGTTGTCAGTTTTCTCAGCACAATGATTTTGTGCTGAGACTTCTTGAGTATCTACTGACACACAACTTTTTCATTTTGGCACCAAGCTCTACCACCAGCTCAGGGGCAACGGCGATGGGCTGTTCTTGCGCACCGGCCTATGCCAATCTGCTCCTGGGCTGGTGGGAGGCAACCAATGTTTCTCTGAGGAAATGTCGTCGAGTACCGGGCCTATAGCATTGTGGGCCCGTATATCGACGACATTTTCATCATCTGGAATGACTCTCAATCATCATTCTCTGGCTTGGTCACTAAGTTGAATCATAACAACATGGGTCTGAGATTCACACATGAGGTCCGATCCTAACAGTCTCTCTTTCCTTGATATTTCCATCTCTAGAAAGGGTACTGATGAACTTCAACAACCATTTTCAGAAAGCCCACTTCTATCAACTTGGTCCTACATTGGAGCAGTAGTCACCCTACCCCCCTCAAGAGGGGTATCCCGTGTGGTCAATACCTGCGCCTGAGGCGCAACTGCTCCGAGGGGCCAGATTTTAGGAAGAAGGCGAACGATCTTAGGGCTTAGGGGATACTCGGATAATGTTCTTAAGCAGGCTTATCGTAGAGCGGCCGATACGGCCCGTCAGACCTTCTGGTGCCCAAGGCCAAGGTAGCTGGGGACCAGAGGATCCGACTGCTAGCCACCTTTGACGGCTGTGCTGATAAATGCGGGGATCCTGGCAAACATTGGCCATTTTTAATGATGGACCCGGACATCAAGGACATCATACACGACTACCCCCAAATAACTTTCAGATGGGGTAGTAATCTTAAGGACCTCCTTGTACACAGCCACTTTGCACCTGTGCCCAGGCAGGGAACCTGGCTTGATCGTAGGCCCACAGGCTGTTTTAGGTGCAGTGGCTGTGTAGCTTGCAGTATTGTCCAGACAGGGAAAACCTTCTCTAGTTCCAACTTGAAAAAAGCTTTCCCAATTAAGGACTTCATTAACTGCAAAACGCAGGGTGTGATCTATAAGATTACCTGCGAGTGCAGTTTGGAGTACGTGGGCAAGACGAGACGTGAACTGCGTAGGCGTCTGGGTGAGCATCTTGGCAATATTGCCAATAAGAGGGACACTGTGGTATCCAGGCATGTCCATGATTGTCATCAGGGTAACCCCGTCTGTCTGAAGGCAATGGGAATCGAGAAGGTTGGACGTCCAATCCGCGGTGGTGACTGGGATCGTGTGTTACTCCAGCGAGAATCCCGCTGGATTTACACCTTACGCACGGTCTCACCCACCGGTCTGAATGAGCAGCTTAACTATAGCTGTTTCATCTAGGTAGCCCACCCCGATCCCCACGTTGTGCAATATTGCTTACACTACCTTCAGCTTGTTAATCTTGATTTATTATATTGTTTTGTCCTTTTTCCTTTTTCCCTTATACCTGTCCCCATTCATGATTCTTTTACTAATGTGTTTGCCTTTAATGTCATATTTCCTATAGCGCAGCCTCACATCTGGAGCCGCGCCATCCGACAGTGTCAGGGAGCAGCGTCCCGATTGCCTGGCAACTGCCGTATGATCTCGTGCGAACAAACGAGATCGGACGCGGTGACGTCATCACATTCACAGGCGTCCTCCGAGTGACCTCCTTCCCCTATGCGATCCGTCCTTCCGCGCATGCGTGGGCGCATCGCATCGTTTGAGGCAGGTAGGAGTGTCCTGGCCAAGCCTCTTTCTGAGGCCGGTTCTCTCTTTAAAAGGTGGCGGTTTCTAGCGCTACCTAAGGCTACATCTGCCCATGCGCCAAGAGTGTATTAGTAGGAGAGGGGTTGAGTATCAGTTTGCCCTATTTACCCTACAGTTAGTCTGGCCGCATATCTCCATATCTGGACTGTGGTCAAACTTTGCCTCTGTGCAGTGCTCGCATTCGATACTATTGTCAGCGTACTCTGCACAGTTTCAGCCCAAGCTCCCGTGTTTCCCCTGATGAGCTATTCACTCATCTTTGTCTGCGAAACATGCGTGTAGGGATCAGGCAGGCGAGGGCTTTCTAGGGCGCACAAATTCCAGGGTTAGGTTCCTGCTCCTGGCTGGTCACGGGATCCGTGTCAGGCCATTTAGGTCATTGTAGGGCCCTAGGGTATCACTAGGGTCAGCAAACCTAGCATCACTAACCCTGCATTACACGTCTGCCGTCATTACGGTGTGTACATCTATTAGCACCGGACAGGCAGTCGCTATACCAAGGAGCACCTCATCAGAGCGGTAGGACTACCTGGTTATTTTGGGTGCCGCCGAGCACCTCTTAATTCATTAACGTGTTTTGGTTGTTTGTTACCTAACTACCGGCGTGGGTGAACCACCGCATGCTCTTTTTTTCTTGTATATTCATTCATTATCGTGGGACCTATTTTCTATATTTATTATATTAAATGTTAAGTTTTAAATCTGATCACTTACTCCTTACTGTGCCATGCACAGCACCTCAATCGGGTTTAGGTCAGGACTCTGACTAGGCCACTCCAGAAGGTGTATTTTTTTCAGGTTAAGCCATTCTGTTGTTGATTTACTTCTATGCTTTGGGTCGTGGTGCTGTTGCAACACCCATCTTCTGTTGAGCTTCAGCTGGTGGACAGATGGCCTTAAGTTCTGTAAAATGTCTTGATAAACTTGGGAATACATTTTTCCCTCGATAATAGCAATCCGTGCAGGTCCTGACGCAGCAAAGCAGCCCCAAATCATGATGCCCCCACCACCATACTTCACAGTTGGGATGAGGTTTTGATGTTAGTGTGCTGTGCCTCTTTTTCTCCACACATAGTGTTGTGTGTTTCTTCCAAACAACTCAACTTTGGTTTCATCTGTCCACAGAATATTTTGCCAGTACTGCTGTGGAAGATCCAGGTGCTCTTGTGCAAACTGTACATGTGCAGCAATGTTTTTTTTGGACAGCAGTGGCTTCCTCTGTGGTATCCTCCCATGAAATCCATTCTTGTTTAGTGTTTTACGTATCGTAGATTCACTAACAGACTTTTGTAAGTCTTTAGCTGACACTCTAGGATTCTTCTTCATCTCACTGAGTAGTCTGCGCTGTGCTCTTGTAGTCATCTTTACAGGACGGCCACTCCTAGGGAGAGTAGCAGCAGTGCTGAACTTTCTCCATTTATAGACAATTTGTCTTACCGTGGACTGATGAACAGCAAGGCTTTTGGAGATACTTTTATAACACTTTCCAGCTTTATGCAAGTCAACAATTCTTAATCGTAGGTCTTCTGAGAGCTCTTTTGTGCAAGGCATCATTCACATCAGGCAATGCTTCTTGTGAAAAGCAAACCCAGAACTGGTGTGTGTTTTTTATAGGGCAGGGCAGCTGTAACCAACACCTCCAATCTCATCTCATTGATTGGACTCTAGTTGGCTGACACCTCACTCCAATTAGCTCTTGGAGATGTCATTAGTCTAGGGGTTCACATAATTTTTCCACCTGCACTGTAATGGTTACATGGTGTGTTCAATAAAAACATGGTAACATTTAATTCTTTGTGTTTTATTAGTTTAAGCAGACTATGATTGTCTATTGTTGTGACTTAGATGAAGATCAGATCACATTTTATGATCAATTTGTGCAGAAATCCATATCATTCTAAAGGGTTCACATACTTTTTATTGCAACTGTATATAGTAAATACAAAAGGCGTAAACCATTCTCCCTGATCAATGCTTCAAATTTTAAAGGAAGCATCAAAACTAAGCATTTCAACAGGGGCATTGTAAGCGTAGATTGCTGATCACTCACACCCCAGACCATAACTCATGGTGGAACAAAGGTGGTCTCAGTGATTTTAAAGGTTCTGGAGGGTCAAAAGAGGGGTCTGCGTAATCAGCAATCCCGCCGCATCAACCAATTTACTGTAGACAGACAGATTTGAGCAATCAACCTCGAGGAGTTAGGGACGCAATCAGTCCTCTTCAGAAATAATGCGTCTGGGAGTTAGTTTCCCGTGCTTTTTCTTGGATTTTAGAGATTTGCCTCCCCCCACAGTTTCCCAGACCAATCCGGGATGTCCACATCTTGTATTTCCAGCGCTTCTAGAATATCTGGGAGGTCTTTTGGGGATCTCAGGATGAATTTCTTCTCCTTCCAGGTGATTAGCATCCCGAATGGGAACAGCCATCTAAAGGCGATGCGTCTGTGTCTTAGGTGGTCTGTGAGCGGTTTCAGGGCACGTCTCTTATTAAGAGTGGCAGGGGCAAGATCTTAAAAAAGGAGAAATATTTCACTTTCTCTTGCTCTTTTCATTACAAGATCTTTCTGTGCGAAAATTTGTCATTTACATATGATGTCCCTTGGGGGGGTCTCCAGGTTTAGGCTTAGGGCGTAGGGCATGGGTCTGGATATTCTTCACCCAGTAGTGCTTTTGCATATTTCTTTTACTGCATTAGGAAAAGCATCATTAGCGACAGTCTCTGGGACTCCTCTAATGCTTATGTTATTTCTTCTGCCTCTATTGTCCTGATCTTCAATGTAGTCGTAAAGGTAATTTATGTGTTGTTGGTAGACAGAGAGAGCAGTTGAGTTCTTATTTGTGTATTCCGCAACAGCTGATTGGGTGGACTCCAGGGCTTCAACTCTCTGACCCACTTGTCTCATTTCTCGTTTTATTTCAGATAATTCCTCTAAGACAGGGTTTAATGCTTTAGATAAAGCTTGTGAGATGAAAGATCTGGAAATTGGTAGATCTGAGGCTGCCTCTAAAGGTTCATCTTCTTCACTTTCTCTGTCATGCTGAGAGATTAGCTGTCTTTGAGAGTTACTTTTGGGGGTAGAAGAAGGAGCCCCTTGATTATTTGTGTTTTTCTTCATCATGAATCTATCCAGATCGGATTGAGATAGAGAAGGAGCCTTGGACTGTTTCTGAGAGTCTTGATAAGTATCTTCCTACTTTCACCATATGTGCGTATGAACTTGCCCCTGAAGCGATTTTTCAGGTTGAGTGATCACTACATCATAGGGTTAGGAAGTATATATGTCCTAAATTCCAGACACTTATTCCATCCTGTAATTGTGGGGTAGTGCTTCTGCAAAATTGCACTGCACATAAGTGGGTTACTGTCTCTTTAAATCGGTCGATGTAACGGAGGTGGTTTATTTATGTTTAAATGTCGACCAGACCGTCGGAGCAGTTGCGATTAGTATGTCGCTTCAGCCTAGCTCCAGGAAATAGGCTCAAGGGCCAAGTGTGGTGCCAATGAGCAGCAACTGACCGCTGATGATGCAACGGAGGTCCCGTGCGGTGCGACGGAGGTCTATGTGGTAAGTCTCTGAAATAATGAGGTGAAGCCCTATAATAAACCGATGTTTACTGGGCAAGGGGGGTACATTAATTACTTTAAGTCCAAAGGCTGCTGGTGTCAAACTGCTGGCCGTTCAGACCCGGTGCTCAGATCTCAAGATGGCGCCCGCTTGTTGCTTATGGCCCTTCGGTGCGGTATTACACAGCCCTATTTGTCTGTATAGGGCTGCCTTGATTTTCCAAGAAGTATACCTTTCGCCAGACCGGCGGCCGTGTAGGTTTTGATCCGGGCTTTGTATCATCGGGTGAAGCTCCAATGCAGGCCGCATCTGATTCAAATCTAGGCCGTGGATTTCCTCGTCTGCTAGGCCTCAGCTGTAGATTGGGGCCGGAGCTGTCCTGTGGCCTTTGTAAGGTCTCAAACTGAAGTAGTCGTTGTTGGCAATCCCAATAAGCCTGAAATGGGGTCTTTTAAAACCTGCAATTCGGGCAGATGAGATAGGATTGTGACGCCAGTGGCAGAGCAGAGGAGAGAGACGTCTTTCTTAGTCAGCGGCTAGCCACGCCCCCCCCCCATGCCTAGGTTCTTAAAAGATCAGGGACACAGGCCCCAAATTGTGTGTGTGTGTGTATATATATATATATATATATATATATATATAAATAACAAATACCGCAGCAGCACAGTCAGACAGTGTGCACTGGGTGCAATTCCTCACAGAGGTCGGCTTCTCCTCCACGATATGTACTTTCCAAAGAACGAGGCAGCACTTCCAGATTTCGGTGGCAGGGTGTAGACCCCCAAAAAAACTTTATTCCCAGCAACGTTTCGGCCTACTCAATGAGGCCTTTGTCAAGCTACACAACAGTGCATAATACTGGGTATATATACCCACAACTCAGTGCAAATAAGTGCAATTAGTGAACTCACATGTTAACAATAAAGTCACATGATTTTCAGCAATAACATCACATGACATTCGGTGCAAAATAAATACTGGTGATAAATCCTTATACTTCTCAAATATAAAGTATAAAACACATATTTGTGGTGATCATATAAACAATCTGTGTTATATAGTACAGGTAACATTTCCTATACAAATATCTATAACCCCTAACTTCAAACAATTAGGGGACAAGAGTCTTATCACATGTGGATTATAGTGCGCAGTGTATTGAGGGTTAAAAACATATTAAGAAGGATACAGCTGCATCCTATGACATTTAAAATAGTGTTACATACCGCCAATGAATCTAACATGGTCGCGAGTGCTGGCGTTCACATCCCCGCCATGCGCATGCGCCGGGCCAGATGTTCCTCCCCCTCCTCCCGACTTCCGCTACGCACCCACGCTCTCCGGAACGCAGCGTTACTCAGTGGAGCGCATCGCACGCGCGGAAGCGAAGAGAGGAGAGCAGGGACATGTGACCCGGCTCCAGTCATTCCGCGTCGAGGGGGCGTGCCAGTGGCCATGGCAACCTGGGATGCTTACATCCCGGTGAGGACGCCAGTGGGGCAGCAGGATCATCACATCTATGCATACGATCCACATCAGTGACTCTTTTGCTATACCTCAGTGGTTGGGGGGACCGAGGCATAGAGGCGTCTGGCATTGTATTGCCAATGGCAACATAGCCAGACTCAGATCACCCGGTTATGAGGGGGTCAAACCAGAGACCTGTAACTCCACCCTCGGCCTTCCTCCACTCACTGGTCTCACTGGTGCTGCTCTAATGGGATAGACCCCTCCCATCAGCATACACCAAACCGTGGTGTGTACCATTCATGCCAACTGGTGATAATAATTCATAATCAGTATCTCAGTATTCCACCACCACCATAATATCACAAATTTTACATTAGTGTCCTGCCCCATATGACATGTCCATGGAGACACCCATCGGCGTCCACCTGTTCTTAATGCAGTGGACTTAGCCACACTCACGGTATCCACGGATCCATTAGCGGTATCATTCACTAAAGTAGACAAAGGACCATTAAGCTTATCCAGAATCTCTGAAAAAATCAAAATTGTAAAAATTGAGATACACTTCAGTTGAGTCAAAACTAGCACTGTTGTGTATCCCCCACACCAGACAAGACAGATTAAATCGCCCACGCCGGACAAGCCACCCGCACATCATATCCACACAGATCCCATCTACATTCTGCATTGAGGCCATCAGGCTTCAGTGTACGTAATCGATGAATCCACATAATCTCACGCTGCTTCAGTATTCGCTCCCTATTACCTCCCCTTTTAAGGGGGGAATATGATCAATCACCCTGAATTTTAGGTCCCTCTCCCTGTGTTCAGCCTCTATAAAGTGCTTGGGCACAGGGAGGTCCCTCCGTTTTTGAAGAATCGAGTACCTGTGATAGTTCATCCTCGTCTTAACATCACAAATAGTCTCCCCTACATAAAAGAGATTGCAGGGGCAAGATAGGAGGTAGACGACAAATGAACTATTACATGTGAGGAAGTCCCGAATTTCAAACTGGGTGTTCAGTACCGGGTGCATCCCCCCACCCACTGAGGTATAGCAAAAGAGTCACTGATGTAGATCGTATGCATAGATCTGACGATCCTGCTGCCCCACTGGCGTCCTCACCGGGAGGTAAGCATCCCAGGTTGCCATGGCCACTGGCACGCCCCCTCGAAGCGGAATGACTAGAGCCGTGTCACATGTCCCTGCTCTCCTCCCTTCGCTTCCGCGCGTGCGATGCGCTCCACTGAGTGACGCTGCGTTCCGGGGAGCGTGGGTGCGTAGCGGAAGTCGGGAGGAGGGGGAGGAACGTCTGGCCATGCGCATGGCGGGTATGTGAACGCCAGCAGTCGCGACCATGTTAGATTCATTGGCGGTATGTAACACTATTTTAAATGTCATAGGATGCAGCTGTATCCTTCTTAATATGTTTTTAACCCTCAATACACTGAACACTATAATCCACATGTGATAAGACTCTTGTCCCCTAATTGTTTGAAGTTAGGGGTTATAGATATTTGTATAGGAAATGTTACCTGTACTATATAACACAGATTGTTTATATGATCCTCACAAATATGTGTTTTATACTTTATATTTGAGAAGTATAAGGATTTATCACCAGTATTTATTTTGCACCGAATGTCATGTGATGTTATTGCTGAAAATCATGTGACTTTATTGTTAACATGTGAGTTCACTAATTGCACTTATTTGCACTGAGTTGTGGGTATATATACCCAGTATTAAGCACTGTTGTGTAGCTTGACAAAGGCCTCATTGAGTAGGCCGAAACGTTGCTGGAAATAAAGTTTTTTTGGGGTCTACACCCTGCCACCGAAATCTGGAAATGCTGCCTCGTTCTTTGGAAAGTGTGTGTGTATATATATATATATATATATATATATACAGTACAGACCAAAAGTTTGGACACACCTTCTCATTCAAAGAGTTTTCTTTATTTTCATGACTATGAAGGCATCAAAACTATGAATTAACACATGTGGAATTATATACATAACAAACAAGTGTGAAACAACTGAAAATATGTCATATTCTAGGTTCTTCAAAGTAGCCACCTTTTGCTTTGATTACTGCTTTGCACACTCTTGGCATTCTCTTGATGAGCTTCAGGAGGTAGTCCCCTGAAATGGTCTTCCAACAGTCTTGAAGGAGTTCCCAGAGATGCTTAGCACTTGTTGGCCCTTTTGCCTTCACTCTGCGGTCCAGCTCACCCCAAACCATCTCGATTGGGTTCAGGTCCGGTGACTGTGGAGGCCAGGTCATCTGGTGCAGCACCCCATCACTCTCCTTCATGGTCAAATAGCCCTTACTTTCAAAGTTTTCCCAATATTTCGGCTGACTGACTGACCTTCATTTCTTAAAGTAATGATGGCCACTCGTTTTTCTTTACTTAGCTGCTTTTTTCTTGCCATAATACAAATTATAACCGTCTATTCAGTAGGACTATCAGCTGTGTATCCACCTGACTTCTCCTCAAAGCCACTGATGGTCCCAACCCCATTTATAAGGCAAGAAATCCCACTTATTAAACCTGACAGGGCACACCTGTGAAGTGAAAACCATTTCAGGGGACTACCTCTTGAAGCTCATCAAGAGAATGCCAAGAGTGTGCAAAGCAGTAATCAAAACAAAAGGTGGCTACTTTGAAGAACCTAGAATATGACATATTTTCAGTTGTTTCACACTTGTTTGTTATGTATATAATTCCACATGTGTTAATTCATAGTTTTGATGCCTTCAGTGTGAATCTACAATTTTCATAGTCATGAAAATAAAGAAAACTCTTTGAATGAGAAGGTGTGTCCAAACTTTTGGTCTGTACTGTATATATATATATACAGTGCAGACCAAAAGTTTGGACACACCTTCTCATTCAAAGAGTTTTCTTTATTTTCATGACTATGAAGGCATCAAAACTATTAATTAACACATGTGGAATTATATACATAACAAACAAGTGTGAAACAACTGAAAATATGTAATATTCTAGGTTCTTCAAAGTAGCCACCTTTTGCTTTGATTACTGCTTTGCACACTCTTGGCATTCTCTTGGTGAGCTTCAAGAGATAGTCCCCTGAAATGGTCTTCCAACAGTCTTGAAGGAGTTCCCCGAGATGCTTAGCACTTGTTGGCCCTTTTGCCTTCACTCTGCGGTCCAGCTCACCCCAAACCATCTAGATTGGGTTCAGGTCTGGTGACTGTGGAGGCCAGGTCATCTGGCGCAGCACCCCATCAC